>NC_041405.2:154372753-154700253 GCF_900747795.2 Erpetoichthys calabaricus | reverse complement strand
TTATGTTTTCGTACCTTATCAATTGTGTAATGTGTTTTTTGAACAGGTTTGATTCATCGAAGTGATCACTCCTGCTGCGTTCAGTCACTTGACGTGAGCCGGTCTCTTGTGTGATGTTGCGATATCCATGGGTTTATTTAATGTTAGCTAAGACCCGGCAGTTAAAAGTTTCTCGCTACAGCAATATTAACTCTGTTACAATGTGATCCAAACTGTCGTTTATACCTCGTGTCTTCTCATTAAACTTGTATCTTGCGAATATGGCATTGCAAACGGCAGCGGGTCAGTTCACGTGCTTACGTGGGAGGCGTGATGACGCGATATATTTTGATATATATCAAAATACCCGCGCTTCGCAGTGTCGAAGTACTGCTTTAAAATTTTTATTAAGAAGAAAAGTAAACCTTTTTAAACGGTGGCTTCGCCTCTTGCGCTGACGTCGCCTGTCCGCTGTTTTATAAACGAACGCCATATAAGGCCGTCCTTTCTCCTTCACAGTCAGTTCACGTGATTACGTGGGAGGCGCGATGACGCGATACACAACCCCCGCAACCCCGCCTCCCACGGCCAGTGAGTTGCAGTCCATTACTGTATATGGCCAAAAAAGAGGTTCCAGTTATGACCATTACGCTTTGAATTTCGAAATGAAACCTGCCTAACTTTTGTAAGTAAGCTGTAAGGAATGAGCCTGTCAAATTTCAGCCTTCCACCTACACGGGAAGTTGGATAATTAGTGATGAGTGAATCAGTCAGTCAGTGAGTGAGTGAATCAGTCAGTGAGGGCTTTGCCTTTTATTATTATAGATAAGAAGCCCAGGGTTGGAATGACTGCTTGCAACCTCACAACTGACTCAAATATCATAATTGGAATTATTAATCATATTTCATCTAAACACAGTTATATTCTTCTTACTTTACACTTGCAGGAAAGTTTAGAAATCACATCTGAGGGTAAAGCTAATAAAGAGATCTACATGTTCACGGTATCACAGATGTGAAGCACATAGAACAAATCCAAGGGAAGCAGAAGCAGAACTCAACACCAAGTCAATGCCAATGTGACTAGATAGTGGCAACTGGTGTTTAATTCAGTCCCTATGGAGAAGCATAAAACCCAATGACAGCATCTGAGGACAATCACTTAATCTGGTGTCAGTCTGCCAGTCAGTCATTCTCTAACCTGCTTAGTCCTGAACAGAGTCATGGGGGTCGGTCTGCTGAAGCCTATCCCAGTTAGCATTTGATGCAAGGCAGGGAACAAACCCTGAATAGGGAGCCAGTCCATTGCAGGGCGAACACACACACACACACACAAAGATCCCAAGAACATACATGGGCCAATTTAGCATCACCAATTTACCTAACTTGCATTGTCTTTGGACAGTGGGAGGAAACTGCAGAACCCGGAAGAAACCAACACATAATGGGGAGAACATGCAAACTCCATGCAGGGAGGACCTAGGACATGAATCTTAATCTGGTGTCTCTCTCCATAATTTAACAATTGACAAATGAATATAATTAACAACAAGTTCAAAAGAACTAATGAAAATTGTAGATAGGAAGAAAAATACACGATTACTATGATTAAAGGTTTGGGTCGGCATAAGTGGTTGCAACCTTACAACTCATTCAAACCTCATAATGAATTTCAATTACCAAATCATATTTAATCTCACCCCAAGTTATTTTTCCCACTTCACACCTGCAGCGAAGTTTAAGCTAATAATGAGATCTACAAGTTCAAAGTATCACAAGCACATGAGGCACATAGAAGAAAACCAAGGGAAGCAGAAGAACTCAACTTACAAAGTCAATGCCAGTGTGACAAGTTAGTGGCAACCGGTGCTCAATAAAGCCTGTAAGGCCCACCATAAAAGGCAATGATCACATTTATACGTAATTATAACTTGATTATCATGATGTAAGGCTCTGGTTTGGAGTGAGTGGTTGTAACCCCACAGCTGACTCAAATCTTATAATGAATTGGGATTACCATTCATAATCATTCTAAACACAATTGTTTTCTCCCAATCTAAATTTGCAGTAAATTTTGGAAATCATCCCTGTGGGTAAAGCCGATACAGAGATCTACAGGTGTAAAATACTGAATAGTATGAAATAAGTCAGTGAAGCCTATCAATGAAGAAACAGCACCACACACATTGAAGAAACAGCACCACACACATTACGACGGTGCTTAGACGCTTAGCAAACTTGTCTTTAACCAAGAGAAACTTTGTTTGATTCCCATGCATTAAGTTTCACTTTTCCTTTAAACGAACATTTCCCTCACAATTACTGTCATGGCCTGAAGCTGTCTCAGGATATAACAAAATTAAATGCAACAACGTTAAGGATAATTAAGTTTGGTAATACTGATCCATTCATTTCCCAAGTCTGCTTATCCTGAGCAGGGTGACGGGGAAGCTGTAGCCTACCCAGACAAGCATCAGGCACAAGGGAGGAACGATCCCTGGAGATGGTGCAAGTCTGTCACAGTGTGAACACACACACACACACACACACTTACATCAGGAGCCAAATAAGTAGCACCAATCCACCAAACCTGCATGTCGTTGGACTGTGGGAGGAAACCAGAGCACCCAGAGGAAACCAACATGGATATGAAGAGAACAAGCAAACTCCATACTTTTTACCTTTCCACATTCTCACCTGGCAACACCAGGGCCTCATTTATAAAACTTTGTGATTCCGAGTGAGAAAGAAAAGAAAAAAGAAAAAAAAAACAAAAAAAAAAAAACAAAGGAAAATGCATATGCCAAAAAAATAAATAAAATCAGATTTATGAACCATTGTGTAAACACATTTCTCTGCAATTTACCCTTTATAAATCTCAATCATCTTGTAAATGAATTTGTGGACACACCTTCAAACTGCCCGGTACCACCCTGAAACAACCAAACAACCATATATGGACCATGCTAATCAACCTTATACATATGCAATCATGGTGCAGCAGACCTCCATTGGCTTGTAGTGCAGTCACATGACATATCCAGTAGTGCGAGATGAAGTCCACGTCTATAAATTAGAGACAAGTACAGATCCTTGTTTGGTGGCCTAAGTACAGGTGTCAGCAACAAGCGCAAATACGTTGAAAAGCACCATGTTACTACAGCTGTAAATGCCATGACTTCCAAAGGGGAAAAAATGGAAAAAAATTAATTAATTAATTAAAGGGGGTGATCTCTGGAGGTAAAGTGGACTGCTAGTCACCGGCACAGTGTGTTTGTAACGAAATGACGAAAAAACACATCTACACTCTCTACTTTTGATCTGCGAATGACATCTGTAATTGTAGATGCCTTTTTATTATTTATTTATATACCAGCAAACCTGCGATTCTCGAAAGAATCGCAAATCCAAAAATGGCAATCACTTTCTGTTCCCTCCGATATTTGGAGGGATGAAAAATCATGGAGGGTGGGTGCGTCCTGGGAAAGTTTTCATTTAATTAAATAAACATATTTGTACTAAAGCGGTTTCTTTTTGGAGCTGTGACTCATCTGGTTCTAGTGTTTCAGAAGCGCGTTGTAGGCGCCTTCATTTATTGTTTTTATCCATGCATCTCGTTTTTGTTTATCTATGGCTGTGTCGTTAGTTAGAAGTCGTTTGCTGACGGCGGCGGATTCGCGTGCTGAAGTGATGATGGCGGCGGACCCAGGCTTGGAGGGGTACATTACTAAACAAAGGTGGTATATGTGCTGGTGTGGGCGGTCGCGTTCGGGCAGCGGTGGTAGTGTGCCTGTGGCCTCTGTGCATATATACTGTACAACCTGGCGTGCACGCTTTACCTCAAGTTTAGTTTACAGGTCGTGCTGTGTTGTTTGGACACCACCTACTGACTCTGGGAAGCCGCTGGGTTTGACTCTGGGGCGCAGTGCGCGTGCGCTTCGGTGCGTCTGACATCCGTGCATATATACAACCTTCGTTTAGTAATATATATATATATATATATATATATATATATATATATATATATATATATATATATATATATATATATTACATAGTTTACTGTCAAATAATGCAGAGTGTATGCAACACATGTTTCGCCATCATTTGGCCTCATCAGGCGTACACACTCTACTGCTCCCCTCTCAGAGATTGAACCTCGGACGTCAGTGTCACAGATGAAGCCCCTTTACGCTGCGCCACGGCGTGTGGTTCGTTTATTTGACAGCCTGTAGGTCTGTGACTATTTTTGTGCTTAAAAATCTTTAAAAATATATATTTACATACAGTTCGTACGGTCCAGAACGGATTAATCATATTTACATACAATCCTATGGGGGAGATTACTTTGTGACCCGAGGTTCCACTGTATATAAAAATTATTTCATTATGCCAGAGTAGTCCTGACAATTATCAAGTCTCATCTTGGCATCAGAGTTGACTTGCATGTTAATAGAATGTCACAGCTTACATTTAACAAAAGCAGCTTCATTCTCTAGGTGCCCTTATTGCAATATGAGTGCGGTAAATTCATTACTCCGAATACGCTAAGAAAACCAGATACTGCTTCAAATTCCCTTTTAAAGTTGGTAATAAAATATTATGTCTTATGCATGTGCACCCAAGCCATACGAAAACTGCATATGGCGCCTCATCAGTTGGCTAATGGCTTCCAGCACAGCGAGCATGACAGAATGAAGCTAGGCTGAGATATCCCTGACCTGTCAGCCAGTTCCCTGAGAAGTGACGACAGGAAGACAATATGAACTGGTGGAAAACAAAAAGATTTTTGGTGCAAATATGCGGCATTGGCCTTCTTAAAATGGAACTAAAATACAGTCTGTGCATCATATTCACCACTTTTGAGGTATAATAAAAATTTGTCACATTAACACACATTATATTTATTTTGAAACACCATTTTAAAATATCTTAACAATATACATTTATTTATTTATTTATCGATTGATTGATTGGCTGTTTTATTTGTCCTGTGAGTTCTTCTTTTTATGTTTCTGCTGCTGTATGCATGTGAATTTTCCCCGTGGGATTAATAAAGTTCAGCTACTGTAATCTAAAAATAACGGCTTCATCATATGAATTATGCATGTGAGTCGTCGGTTAGCTGCTTTGATTACATTTCCCTACTTTATCGAGGGTGTTGCGTTTGCTGTAAACATAAGCACGTTCGCCTGTCAAATTTTCTTTAATAAATCCTGATGTTTGCATGGGAAGCTGCATTTGCACATTTTGCAGTGGGTAGCGTTGCTGCCTCGCAGTAAGGAGACCTGGGTTCGCTTCCTGGGTCCTCCCTGCGTGGAGTCTGCATGTTCTCCCCGTGTCTGCGTGGGTTTCCTCCGGGTGTTCTGGTTTCCTCCCACAGTCCAAAGACATGCACGTTAGGTGCATTGGCGGTTCCAAATTGTCCCTAGTGTGTGGTTGGTATGTGGGTGGGTGTGTGTGTGTGCCCTGCGGTGGGCAGGCACCCTGCCAGGTATTTGTTACCTGCCTTGCGCCGTGTGCAGGCTGGGATTGGTTCCAGCAGACCCCTGTGATTCTGTAGATAGGATATAGCGGGTTGGATAATGGATGGATGGAAGTCTCTTTTTGTGCCTGGACTACTGCAACTTTCTGCTGGCAGGAGCACTGGCACCAAGAAGCTTTATAAATGAGGTCCTTGGTAACTCATCTAGTATTTAAAGTAAACTCAGACTGATTCAAGTCAAGATATTTTGTAATTAATTACTATACTAAAATATTTATATGTTACTAGCTGAAATACCCAGCATTGCCTGGGAGGAAAATAAGGCTTTTTTTTTTTTTTTTTATTTGTTTGAGAAAAATATAATTAAAAAAAAAAAAACACAACTTTAAAAATAAAAATAAATTAACAATGAAGACTCACGAATGTGCTTGTCTTGCAGTCTTGTATGTTATCAACCAGCTGACGCTCTGAACTGGCCAACTATTTCATTTCAAAAGCAACAGGGAGTTCAAACATAAAGAATGCTGGCAGTCACCACCAGTTCGCCCTTTCGTGGTCGTTCCGAGTGTGAAATGGATGATAACATGCATACAAGACCGCAAGATCACCCCCCACCCTACCCAGAAGGGGGTGGGTTAGGGTTGATTTCACCCTACAGTATTTTTGGTCAACCAATGACAAACATGTGCACCAAGTTTCATGAAAATCGCGATCGATAGATCGATAGATAGATAGATAGATAGATAGATAGATAGATAGATAGATAGATAGATAGATAGATAGATAGATAGATAGATAGATATGAATGGCACTATATGATAGATAGATAGATAGATAGATAGATAGATAGATAGATAGATAGATAGATAGATAGATAGATAGATAGATAGATAGATAGATAGATAGATAGATAGATAGATAGATAGACTTTTTTATAAAGAAAATAATCACTTCCAAGTGGGTAGCAGACTAATATGATTGCAGTATTTGCAGGGGATTTTTCTCAGCCTGATTAACAACCACACATTTTACATATTAATGGGCCAACCTTACATTGATTGTACCCAGGAAAGGCTCCAGGTGTGGCTCAAGGTTGGCTCCTGCTTTGTGCTCGATGTTGATGGAGTAGGCTCCAGCCTCTGTGACTCTGAACTGGATTAAGTAGATTTCACATATATGGATGGCTATATAATAGTGAATTACGTTAAACAATAAAAACGTTTGCAATTAGTGCAAAATTATGTTTAAAAGACTACAAAACTACACCATCTTTCTCTTCCCGTGACACAACACCTCTAATCAAACTACACATCGGTGTACCCACTTCCTTCCACCCTGCTCTAAATATACCAACAAAATTCTCACTTAGAGGATCTGTGCAAAACTGTTTTAAAACCTGGCAGGATCTGATCAATAACATTTTCAAATATCCATTTAAATTGAGGAAGTGGATTCTCGTCCCTTATTTAATTATTTTTATTTATTTATTTAATTTACTTACTTATTTTTTTCTCCTATAAGTTTTACTCTGTTGGGCTAGCTCTCTTTCTCATGGGTGGGAGTTGATTTGACTTGTTCGTATGGAATGTTATTTGCTTTTAATAAATTCAATAAAAGGCTTAAATAAATAAATATACTAACACACATCTGAGCTCCTTAAACTCCAGCATTCTTAATAAACCTCATTACGTCTTCTCAAAAATGACAAAAGGTGTTTCCTGCAAAGTCTTCTCCCGACCATCTCCAAATTTCTGTGTTAAGGATATAACATGACACAGCCTGTCAGGGTCTACAAGGGTTTCCCGGTTTAAGTTTCAGTAGGCCACGGCCTTTTCTGAATGCAGACACATTCGGGATTTGGCGCCACGAGACAAAGTGGTAATAGTTGGCAGAAGGCCACCGGCAAACAACATCAGGTACCAGAAAATGACGAGAGAAAAAAAAAAAAAAAAAAAAAAAAAAAAAAAAAAAAGGTGATATCCCCACTGACAAATTTTATGCAATCATGTTATTGTACAATTTTCTAAATTTGCCGTCTCCTGGGGTGTTAGGATGCAATGGGGGACCACTTACTGCTGGTAAAGTGCCAGCGGCTGGTAATAAGCCCAATAGTCAAACAGACTTGAAAACTTAATGGAATACTGTACACAACATCATTTCTATATGTGACTTACTCCATGTAGTGACGGCCATGAAAAATGGTTAAATTGTTTTCATGCAGAATGAACATAATTTCTGTGATAGAGCAGCAATCAATAGTAGCACATAGCAAACAATCTATAAACATCCCTGAAAACATTTCACATTACACTTGCCACATAATCCACATGTCAAATCATCTAGTCGTATGCTCATGAGGTGCTCACACATGCAGCAATCCACAGATATCTCCATGGCATTCAGGTCAGGGCTTTGTGACAGCTGCCCCAATAATGTCAAATTGTTATCTGCACGTCATTTTGCTACCACTTTAGGAGTATCACTGTCCTGTTCGAAGACCCTCTTGCAGCCAGACATCAACTTTCAGAGTGATGTGCTGACGTGTTCCTTCAGAATTTCCAAATTATGCTTCTTCTTCAGGATGCCATCTACTTCAAGAAATGCACCAGAGTCCCTATACCCCCATAACCTGACACTGCCTCCCCTGTGTTTCACAGCTCAGATGATATTCTTTGGATCAAGAGTCTCACCCATTCAGCCTTCATTTATATCATTGACCATTATGGTCGTACGATTCAAATTTCGTTTCGTTTGATCAGAGAACACTCCTGCAAAAGGTGATGTCTGTGTCTTGGTGGGCAACAACAAACTGTAGTCTAGCCTGCCAGCATCGATTCTGGAGTAAAGGCTTCTTCTGTGGCTAACAGCCTTTCAGTCCATGGGGAAGAAGTGTTCTCTTAATGGTGGATGATGATACTTTGTTCCTGATGCTTCCAACTGCTTCACTTCATTTCCTTAAGTTGTGATTTGGGGGTCGTGTTGAACCTTTAGGAAAAAACTTCAGGAGTCAGTTTGTTCCTCCTTCCTGAACTAAAGATGGTCTGTACGGCCCCAAGACTGTTTTCATATTTTTGTACAAATGATTGCACTGGCTCTACAGGTCAGCCCAATTAACTACTAATTAGGACCATTAGCAACTCAGAAGCTACTAAAAGGTCATGACATCACCTCCTGGAGTCATCCATGCTGTTTAAAGAGACAATCAACTTGATGCATGGAATCGTTTGACCGAATGAAAATCTGATACAGAGATAAAAAGTTGAAATAAGTTTGTCTTTTAATCATTATTTTGGAAAAAAAAAACTCTAATGGACATGAAGTAGATACACACATTGAGTTCTCACATGAAGTGTTTGGTAGTGTGGTGTGTGTGTGTGAAGTGGTGGAATTTCGAGCTTGAAGGCTTTAAGCTAAGGTTTTATGTTAACTTACAGCCTCAACTGTGTATAAAGTGTGAATGTCCGTCCATCTGTCACACGATTACTCGCAATCTACTGGAAATAGAACCTTAATCTTGGTATTGAAAGCTTCTGACCAGATATGTTCTGGAAATTTCAAAACAATTTATTTTAGGATGGTAGATCTGCGTATATCGCTAGTTTACCATTAATTCAAACCACTTTTTCTGTTGAACAGTAATAAATAAATAAATAAAATAAAAATTAAATCCAATGTGACTCATTGCTGTTAAACAATAAAATGTGCAAACATTCCTAGAGGGTGAATTGTGTTATAGTGCATCTTGTATTGTTGAGTCTTATTACCTAATAAACCTTGCATTTTCAGTTTTGTTCATTTCTTTTGGATGACCGAGTCTGCCTCATTATTATTGAAATGTAGTTGATGAATTTAGCTGTAAGTGTTTAGCAATAAACCTTTTCAACTATTATCAAGTCCTTCTTTTAGCTCACCTGGCAAAAAATCACAACATCAAGGCTGGTTCAGGCCTTCAGTCCGATGTTTCTAGAATAGGCCCATAATGAACTGAATTTAATACATTTGGGATGCAACATACAGAACACAAGCAGTGCCCCTCATAATGTTAGGGACAAAGACACATTTTTGTTTGATTTACCCCTCTGCTCCACAGTTGCAAATCACAACTTTCAGACAGGATTAATGTGCACATTGCAGACTTTCATTTAAGGGGATTTGCTGACATTTCATTCCTAACAGGTACAAATGACAACACTTTTTCTACAAAGTCCTCCCATTTCAGGACATCAAGTGTGGAACAACTGATGTCACATGTGCATGTGATTCTTCACGTCGTTTTCATGGCTTCCTAAGATAAGATATAGCTTGCTTCTACCCTTTGGAGTCTGTAGCTGCCATTGTTCAGTATGAGGACAAGAGCTGTGCAAGTGAAAGTCAAAGAAGCCATCATAAGGCTGAAAAACAAGAATCAAACCATTGGAGACATTGGTAAAACCTTAGGATGACCAAAATCAACTGTCTGGAGTATCATAAAGAAGAAAGAACACACTGGTGGGCTCAGGAATCACAAAGGGACTGGTAGGCCAAGACAGACCTCCAGCGCTGATGACAGAAGAATCCTGACTATAGTAAAGAAAAAGCCCCAAACACTTGCCTGACAGATCAGAAACAGACTACAGGAGGCAGATGTTAACGACTATCAGCTGAAGACTTCATGAACAGAAACACAGAGGAGGCCACACTGCAAGATGGAGACCACTAGTTAGCCACAAAAACAGGATAGCCAGATTTCAGTTTCTGATAAAGGACTTCAAAGGGCCTGCAGAATTCTGGGAAAAGTCTTGTGGACAGACGAGATAAAGATGTACCTTATCAGAGTGATGACAAGAGCAAAGTGTGGAGACCACAAGGAACTACCCAAGATTCAAAGCAGACCACCTCATCTGTTCAACATGGCAGTGAAGGTGTTATGGCTTGGGCATGTATGGCTGCCACAGGTCCTGGCACACTTCTCTTCACTGATGATGGAACTGCTGATGGCACAATGAATTCTGAGGTGTGTGTAGAAACATCTGATCTGCTGAAGTTTCAATAGATGCCACCAAACTCACTGAACAGCGCTTCATCATCCTACAACAAGGTAATGATCTCAAACATATTGCTGCGGCAGAACAGGAGTTTGTCAAAGCTAAAAAAATGGAAAATTCTTGAATGGCCAGCCCAGTCACCCAATATAAATCCATAAGTGTATTTTTGCTTCACTTCTCATATTCTGAAGATAAAGTGTAAGGGAACAATGCCTCCTGAAACAAGCAGGAGCTAAAGATGGCTTCATTAGAGGATTGACAGAACATCACCACAGAAGATCTTCAGTGCCTGGTGATTTCTATGAACCACAGAGTTCAAGTTGTCACTGCATGCAAGGGATATGCGACAAAGAACTAAACGTGATGGCTTTAATAGACCTGCCATTGCTGTGTCCCAAGTATTATGGTGGACCGTGTAGAAAAAGTATTGTCATTTCTACATGGTGTGGCTGAAATGTTAACAAATTATCTTCAATTAAAGTCTGCCATGTGCACTTCAATCATGGGTCTGAATTGCTTGATTTGTAATTTTAAACTGTGAAGCAGTTTATCAATGAAAAATGGGTCTTTGTACCCAACATTATGGAGGGCACTGTATGTCTCAGAGACCTAACATTTCCCAAATCTATTACATTCAATTTTGCATAATGGGCCTAATCTAGAAATATCAGGTTGAAAGTCTTTGTCCCAGACATGGCGGGCACTATAACTACTGAAGTAATCAGCCAGGCAGACCGAACACAAAACAAATCTTACTGTAAAAAAAAAAAAACAAAGAATAATTAAGGGAAAAATAGGACAAACAAATGGACGAGTTCATCTTCTACAATTATGCAACTATGTCCTGAAGTGAAAGGCGAATACACTGGAACAAAGGCATGATGGAGGCGTGCAGAAGGCCGCGCCGCCTGTACCGGCACATTCCTGCCATTCTCCTGTGGTGCCTGTTAGCTGTTATGTTCCTCTCAGCATTCAGCAGCTCTGACACACTGACCTACAAAAAAGGAAGCAGGCAACTGAGCGAGAGAAGTGAGGGGTGGGCGGTGCTATGCATGACAGAGGCCACTGCTGCCATTGGGCTGTTCGCTCGTTCACTCTTGTTCTCTCTCTCTCTCTCTCTCTCTCTCTCATGCACAAAAGAAGCAAGCACAGTCTTCCTCTATCACTGGAGCCCTCAACTGCCAATAGAAGAGATGTCTCATAGGAAAACATGGTGGTGGGAGGGTGTATGTGCGTGTGTGTGTCTTAGCTGGAATGGTGAGAGAGAGAGATAGATAGATATGGAAGGCACCATAAAATGATAAATAGATAAATATGAAAGGCACTATATGATAGATAGATAGATAGATAGATAGATAGATAGATAGATAGATAGATAGATAGATAGATAGATAGATAGATAGATAGATAGATAGATAGATAGATAGATAGATAGCATGGTGGCGCAGTGGTAGCGCTGCTGCCTCGCAGTAAGGAGACCCGGGTTCACTTCCCAGGTCCTCCCTGCGTGGAGTTTGCATGTTCTTCCCGTGTCTGCGTGGGTTTCCTCCGGGTGCTCCGGTTTCCTCCCACAGTCCAAAGATATGCAAGTTAGGTGGTTCGGCGATTCTAAATTGGCCCTAGTGTGTGCTTGGTGTGTGGGTGTGTGTGTCCTGCAGTGGCTGGCGCCCTGCCCGGGATTGGTTCCTGCCTTGCAACCTGTGTTGGCTGGGATTGCCTCCAGCAGACCTCTGTGATCCTGTGTTCGGATTCAGCAGGTTGGAAAATGGATAGATAGATAAAACCCTCTGCTTCCTTCTTGCTAAACCAGGCGACATTTGCCTTAACATTATGCTCTCACTGGCATGATATAGATAAGTATGTTTTGGTTGTAAACTGTTGCCACTTCCCCAGTCTGAAAAGTGGATGTTTTAAAGCACTTTTGTTTGGAGGTAATTAGGACCAAACTTGACCAGCAAGCCATTTTGAAAGAACTTGAGAAAGAGCAAAGACTGACGTCAAACTGAGAAAGACAGCATGGTGGCCTTCTCTTTACCTTCAGTTGTGACGACCTGCTCTTGCAGTTTTGTGACTGTTGTCAGAATTACATGTGGCCGAGCACTAAAGGGTGACCGGCACTTTAACAATGAGTAGGAGAATGAACGTACAGGTGAACCCTTTAACGCCCTCCGCCAAAGCAAATACTAGCCTTGCATTCATTGATTTTCCACAACATATCCAAAGTTGGGTTGTGGGGGCAACAGTCTTAGCACTGAGCCCCATATGACTTTTTCCCCAGTCACACCTGCCAACTCATACTGTGGGATCCCAAGATGTTCCCAGGATATAATCCTCCCAGTGAGCCCTGGGTCTCCCCTGGGATCTCTTCCCAACTGGTCGTGCCCATAAAATCTCCACAGACAGGCATCTAGGAGGCATCCATATCAGGTGCCCGAAAACAAATGCAAGACATTGAGGATTAAATCACATTCAAACTTTCTGGCATTTTACGCACATCGCATCCGATATCCTCAGAAATTATTTGAAACTAGACATTAAGCCCGTTACAATAACGGGCGCTAGAACAGTAGTGCATAAACATTAGTAGGAACAGTCAATATTAAATGGCAAGGGACCTTGACCTCATTCTGTTTCTTGTCTTAATTTTTTTTTGTCAAAAATATTTTTGCAAGAAGCCTATCTTAAAGATAGACCTCAGTATGTGCGTCTTGGGAACTGCACGTCTGACATTGTGGTCAGCAACACAGGAGCGCCACAAGGGACTGTACTTTCTCCGGTCCTGTTCAGCCTATATACATCGGACTTCCAATACAACTCGGAGTCCTGCCATGTGCAAAAGTTCGGTGACGACACTGCTATCGTGGGCTGCATCAGGAATGGGCTGGAGGATGAGTACAGGGACCTAATCAATGACTTTGTTAAATGGTGCGACTCAAACCACCTGCAACTGAACACCAGCAAAACCAAGGAGCTGGTGGTGGATTTTAGGAGGACCAGACCCCTCATGGACCCCGTGATCATCAGAGGTGACTGTGTGCAGATGGTGCAGACCTATAAATATCTGGGAGTGCAGCTGGATGATAAATTAGACTGGACTGCCAATACTGATGCTCTGTGCAATAAAGGACAGAGCCGACTATACTTCCTTAGAAGGCTGGCGTCCTTCAACATCTGCAATAAGATGCTGCAGATGTTCTATCAGACAGTTGTGGCGAGCGCCCTCTTCTACGCGGTGGTGTGCTGGGGAGGCAGCATTAAGAGGAAAGACTCCTCACGCCTGGACAAACTGGTGAGGAAGGCAGGCTCTATTGTAGGCATGGAGCTGGACAGTTTGACATCTGTGGCAGAGCGAAGGGCGCTCAGTAGGCTCCTATCAATTATGGAGAATCCACTGCATCCACTAAATAGGATCATCTCCAGACAGAAGAGCAGCTTCAGCGACAGACTGCTGTCACTGTCCTGCTCCACTGACAGACTGAGGAGATCGTTCCTCCACCACACTATGCGACTCTTCAATTCCACCCGGGGGGGGGGGGGGGGGGTAAACGTTAACATTTAACATTATACATAGTTATTGTCTTTTTTTCACCTGCATTAATATCATTCTTTAATTTAATAATATTAATTGTATCAGTATGCTGCTGCTGGAAAATGTGAATTTCCCATTGGGATTAATAAAGTATCTATCTATCTATCTATCTAAAGTAAAAATAATAATAAAAATAGAAATGTATATGACAATACAGTAAGTATAATTAATATTACATTTATCCTCTCCTCTGTGGCTGTTGATTGATGTGTTGTGTCTGTTTGAAGATCTCCTATCCTGCCTCTCTTTATTTTAGCTTGCTGTGGCGTCTCTCCAGCAAGTACTGTGCAGTTCCCCAGCAAGTATTTTAATCCGTGCTGGCGTTCAGCTGATTATTGTATGTGTTGCGTCTCCCCAGCAACGGATTTTATGTGGGCAAAAATAAATCCACTTTTAAAAAGTCATCCTATTGTAATATCATGAAAATTCGTATATTTAGGAAAACCCCTTCAACGACTGACACTTTACACTTTACTGCTTCTTAATCGCAAATCTGACATCCTCAGAGTGAACACTTGCACAACAATAAACACTAATCCCACCTCTTTGGGGAAGCTGGTCTACGCGTCTCAGTACCCGATTGGATTTTTCGTGCCTTATGTTTTAGGTGTTACCTCAGTTACCGAAATCTGATTGGATCGGCCGCGCGATACTTTATAGGTCCCACCCTCTCGGACTTAGGCGGCCTTTGAAGCATCTGGTAGAGGCCGGTGACTCTGCCACTCATTCTGCCCTTCCCTGTACTTCCGCCTTGTCCGTAATATGCGTTTAATTTTCTGTCACAACAGTGGGCAATCAGCAGAGTCTCCCCAGGAACTGATGTAACGTGTACCCAATCAGCACTCTCCCTAGCAATGATGTCCTTTATTAAAGAGTGCCCCGCGTATGCGCACTTCACCAGAAGACACACACACACGGACACATGGACGCACACAGGGATTTTATTAAAACATGGACGCACACAGGGATTTTATTAAAGAGGATGAATCGACTTTTGATCATTGTAATATTTTAATAGGATGTTTAAATTTATACAACAAAAAAGACACCTGTTCAAAATGCCAGTCGTCTTTTTTTTTTCACAGAAGGAAATGAAAAAAATTACCTGCACAGTATTAAATGATAAGTTGTTTTTTTTTTTTTAATTTCAAACATAGAATAGTGTTCTAAAGTGAAGCGTTTTTTATAAATTTTAAAAATCTTTTATTTGTTTTTGATGCTTACTATGGGGCTAATGGATACTGAAAAAAAGCTGTAAAACTTAGTGAAAAGTTTTTAAAGCAGCAAAAGCTTCAATTTAAGAAAACATGCTTTCTGCATTTAGGACACATCTAACGAAAAGAAACTTGAAATAATTATTAATTATTAATACCAAACTTATCCTTTAAAGGCTCTCTTCCCAAATACGTGGCTCGGCAACCCTTGGCAATGACGTCAACCTCCAAACGTTTCTTATAGCCCCCTAGAAGCTTCTTGCACCTTTCTGTTGGTTGTTTCTCCGCTTCTTCTCACTCTTGAAAGTCTGCAGGATTCCTTGACCCAACAGTGGATTTCGGTTCTTTCCAAAGGTTTTCAAGCAGACGGAGATCAGGCCTCACTGCTGGCCTGTGCATTTTCTCTTTGTAACAGCCCTATTGGTCCATTTACACGTGCGTTTTGGGTGATTGTTCTACTAAAGGGCCCCTGGTCTTTGACCCATGCCTCATTGTCTGATACTGAATAGTACGGTTGTACAATTATTGTTGATTTTTGCCTTTGATAATATAATTGCAATTAATAACTTCAATTAATAATAGCACTATAGTGAAATAGTCAATTTTCATTATCCACAGTGCAAGTTATGTTCTTGAAAAAACTCTTGGATACAGAAAAAGAAAATAGTGGAGCATTGATCGTATGTGAAAAATGGGTTAGGTTCCAGCACGATGCTAGCTTGTGGGACGATGTGCCAGCCACCCAAAGCTCAATATTGATCCTTCCATGGTTTCACCTAAGGAAACTTTGTTACGACTTTTACTTCCCCTATAGTCAAGTTCGATCGTGTTCTAGGCATTCCACCAGAGACTTTGAGCAACCACAGCGGGGTGAGGTCCTAATCTAAGGACTTGACTAAACCAGCTAATCAGTAGTAGCGACAGGGGGTGTGTACAAAAGTCAGGGACTTAATCAGTGTAAGATTATAACCTACACTGGGAAGTCCTTATTTGTGGGGATCAACTGCAAGCCCCATCTCCACCACAAATGGGATTCAATGGCTTACCCACATCTCTCAGCACTGGGTAGACGCAGGTTGATACAATCAGCGTAGTGAGCGTGCAGCTCCGGACTTCTAAAGGCATCACAAATCTGTTATTGCTCAATCGTATGTGTCACAACAACAGGTCTCTCAGAATCGTCTTCCAGCTGCTAATACAAGCATCTGATGCCCATCCTCTTCCATCAAGTGGGCTGCAGCAAGGACTTTTTCAGCGAATAAACACGAATAGCCAGCGGGTGTCGCAAAACGGGTTATACTTTAAAATTGTGGATAAGCAAAATTTGTGGGAATACAATCTGCGGATAGCGAGGATTTACTGTATCTATTGTAGTGTTGGGCGGTATGACCAAAATTCTGTATCACAATATTTTTCAAAATTATACCAGTTTCATGTTTTTTTTCACATTTTTTCCCATGCATGAGTGGATGTTAACTACATTTTCTACTTCAATTACTGCAGTAGACTGGCTAAGAATAACCTACTCTATTGTCATGAGAATTGTACATTGTACAAAAAAACATTTTAATGTGCACACAAGTATTAATACAGGTTTGCATGGCCCCATAAAGTGATAGTTTTCAAGGGGGTGTCACTAATGAAGAGAAGGAATCACATTGCATGACAGTTGCAGTCAAAATATAAAACCTTTTTATTGAACAAATTTTGCAAACAACTTAAACTATAATTTTGACAACATATTTTCAACCATCCAAAGAGGCATTTAGACTTAGTAAAATATCCAGAGGTGCTTGTCAAAAGTTATATTGCACTGAACATGTCTTAGAAAAGGAATAAATGGTAAATATTTTTAGTAAACCAAATACACTTTCTGTTAATGTTAACAATCTGTCCACTGACACGTTAAAGTAACTTTTTAAACAACTTTACCATCATTAAACTGCATAATATTTAAACTAATAAATAATAACAATAAAATAAATAATAGTGCAACTTCCAGTAATAATACTATTACTTCAAGGCTTTAAGCCCAGGTACATTACACAGTATTCCAAATAAAAATAAAATAAAATAAAATAAAGCAAGTTCAACTTGGTGATGACATCTTTACCAACTGAACCATCATATTGCAAACTGCATTAATATGGACCTTGCTTCAAGCTAAGCTATATACAGGGTGGTCCAGATCTAATTATGCAATTTACATTACGCTATAACTTATTAGAGAATTCACAAAAAATTATTTTTGTTGCCGATAGATGGCAGCACCTGCCCTGCATTCATTTCAAACAATTATTTTGTCTTGCATTGTCTTCCTGCATTGCATTAAAAGTTGCATAATTAGATTTGGACCACTCTATACATAAATAATACAACTGCAACTTGCATTTATAATGCTATTTGTGGTATAGCAGGTCCGCAGCTTCAAAAAAAAAGACAAAGAAAATATGGACAGTTTTCAAATCCAGTTAGCCATGTCCGTCTCCATGGACGTGATTGCATGACCGTGGGGAGTTGATGAGGTAATTGGGGCGTGTCGCACCTGCACGTGCGGGTGTGATCATTCTCAATTGCTTCATCTGCTTCCTGCACCGTGTGATTAAGGTGCTGCGCC
This sequence comes from Erpetoichthys calabaricus, assembly GCF_900747795.2. Lineage (NCBI taxonomy): Eukaryota > Metazoa > Chordata > Cladistia > Polypteriformes > Polypteridae > Erpetoichthys > Erpetoichthys calabaricus. Next base: position 154,682,345 of record NC_041405.2, on the reverse strand, counting down.
CACGGAAGCGTATACTTATGGGCCAGCAGGACAGGATGCTTTGCGTCCTCCCCCACCATAATCTATTGTCTATGGGGGAGGAACGAAAGTTTTAGATTCGTCAAAAAGTTCGATCTCTGGTTTTCGACAATCTCAACATTTTAGGATCCCCCGATACCGAAAACATCAATCTCAATGATGTGTGTGTCAAAGCTTCTTGAAGATTGTCTAGAGCTAAAACGGCTGGGCGGCAAAATACCAAACTCGAAACTTAAACCTGTTAAGAAATGACGATGTGCCGATTAGTTTTTGAGCGAAATCGTGCAAGAGAAAGAGGCACTCTAGAGGAAACCTCAAATACCGTAATTCTGCAGTTAATTATGAACTCTTCACGTCACTTGCTATCTTAATGACCTATTTAATGATCATAAGGATCAGCATCAGAGCGGTAAATAATTACTGAAATGTTATCGAAGAGTTCAGGTAACTTGGGGTCTAGGGGCGCAAAGCCAACTGACACTCATGTCCGAATTTTGTTTTTTTACAATAGAGATACAGGATGCTTATTACATACTCAGGCCAGCTCTAGGAAGAGTCACGGTAGTTCAAAACTTCTTCCATTTAAGAATTATGAAGGCAAATGTACACTTGGGAACCTTCAGTGCTGGTGGAATGTTTTAGTAGCCTTTATCAGATCTGTGCCTCGACACAATCCTGTCTCTAAGTTTTGCAGGTAATTCTTTCAACCTCAGTTTTTGCTCAACTGTAGGACCTTCTATAGACAGACATGCACCTTTCCTGTTCAGTCCAATCAATTGAGTTGACCACAAGTGGACTCCAAAGAAGGTGTTGAAACATCTCAATGATGATCAGTAGAATGTGATGCACCTGATATACCTGATATATGCACCTGGATATTTTCAATTTTATATTTCATTGACATTCTCCTCGGTTTATGCTGCTAAAAACACATTCAAACACATGTGTGGTGAAAGGGACCAAGAGTTCCCATTTCAAAAATTTAGAAACACCGGCCATGCCGCCCACCCCCAGTGTCCTATGTCCCCTTTCTGTTCTAGCAAGTCTGGTGTAACATGAACTCAACAATGCCCTCTAATGGAAAGACAGGAGGTCTCCCTATCACTGTGTCACAGGGGATAGGCTTTAATGTGAATAATTGGCTCCTTGGAGAAATCAATTTGTAAGGAGATACCCGCTGGTCTGATAACTGCTCACTCTTGAGGGATTTCCATTATCTTGGTGATTGTGTTACAAACCATTCAGGTGAAAACATGTCTGTTTAGATGTTTCTTGAGCATAATTAGGAGCTCGTCAACTGCTGTTGGGGATGGGGGGGGTTATGGGAATCTTGCATCAGTTTTTATGGTTTATGACTACTGATGTGTTAATAAAGGAAAGTGAGCAATGCGAAGAGTCAAAGCCTTAGGGTGTCTAGGTGTAGAATAAGAGAATGAAACCTGGTAAATAAATATAAGCCTTGGTAAACACAAAGTAACAGGACCATAGAATAAGACGAAAGAAAATCCAGAAGGTAGATTTACAATCATTTACAGTGTTCCAATGTATGCATTCCAATGGAGCACCTTGACATGTTCCTTATGAACATTACATGAAGAAAAAGCTGTATTGTATTGTGTTCCTGTGATTTCCAACAGACCTCACTACTTAAAAGTGTTTTCACATCTAGTTTATTTGGAGTGGTATTTTAAAAATCACACAGAGATTTCTCCCACTCTCTGTTCATTTAGAAAAGTAGAGAAATACCTGTAGTTTCAATTAACCCAAGCGAAATCTGGATCTGGCTCAAATGAGATATGAATGTGATCTGACAAGAGATCGATTAAACTAAGGAAAATACAGTGTATTATGGAAAAACATTTCTACCAGTCATTTGGCAAGCAGAGTATAAAAATAAATTCACACATGCAGACAAATTCTCACAGAATGTCTTGTGCAAGTACCAGCCAATCAGATCAATCCTAGTACCTCATTCAGCCATAGAGCTTCCTTCTCTCTCTCTCTCTCATGATTGGACAGCAGTTGACCAAGTTAAAAAAAAAAAAAAATTTACTTGCAGTCGGGTATATCAAACCACATACACAGTCGGCAAGAAACAAATGCTTTGTGCAACCAAAGATTAAACCAGCGAATCTGTACCACAAGAGTAATGTGCACGAATGGGCTTCTTCTCAACATGATCAGACATTGTGAACAATGCAGACACAAGAACTTTGATACTGTTAATTAAACATTCCAAAGTGAGCATGACTAACATATTTGGAGGCTTAACAACTGTAGAGATAAACAGATGACAACTTCACATGGCGAAAATTAAATTCACCCGATACATTCCCGGCCAAAATGAAACTGAGGCACATTACCTAGTGCGCTACAATAACCTGAATATCCACAAAAACTTGATTTCTAACACACCTTGAATACTCTTATTCCAAGTAGAAAAATCAGGTTATTGGCCTCTGAGCAACCGGATTACCATTTCGTAATCTAATTACCGTATATACTCATGTATAATTCGGGTCTTGAAACCCATAAAAAAATCAGACCCCGACTTATACGCCCGTTCAAAAATATGACCCTTACTTTTTTTTTTTTTTTTTTTTTTACATGTTCTCGCCTCCTCCAATCTCGCAGTTTCTCAGACACATTGAATTTTGTTGCAGCAGCACAGTTACCAATTTCTTTCACCACTTCAACGACTTTTAATTTAAAACTAGCTTCCTATTTTCTTCTGACCGAACACTCCATCGTAGATAAGGGATGCTCTTACGATAAAGGTGTAAGTGGGCGTGAGATACAAAAAACACAAATCAGTGCAAACGTTGCATTGGAATAGATTGGGTATTACCGTGTGGTCACATAGGCACAATACATAGAAAAAAGGGCAGTGTGCTCTGTGGTTAATCTCTTGGACCAATAGCGTGAGTTTCCCGTATTCGACTTAAATGACTGACATTATATAACACCAGAAATTATACGGTAAAAATCAAGCCTCGACTTATACGTGGGAAAACTTAAATGTGAGTATATATGGTATATGCCGTTTAAACCCTTAACCGGGTTACTGGTAAGGGTTTTGCAGTCTGCCCATGTCCATTGCGCTCAGTCAGCCTGCGAGTGTATTTTCTTCGCACCCACTTTCAGCAACCATGGGAAGAAGAGCCGACAAAATAAAACTTTAAATGCAAATGTTTCGGGTGATCACTTTATTCATTTTCTTGCCTGTAATAATCTGTCTTAACGTTTCAGAAAAATTGCTAAATTAGTGCTGATGAGCTGAATGTATAGGGCTAAGTTTAGGAAAATAATCTCAAGAGCAGCAGGGTAACACATTAAAAGTGATATGCGTTACATAGTCTGGTTAGTTTATGAAGTCATGAGTAACCTAATACAATCTTACTGAAGTAAAAATTCCTATGTTATTCTTATTCCAGCAGCACTGGGTGTAAGGCAAGAAGAAGCACATGTATCGGTATGCCGCTCCTATGTGGGGCTCAATCACACAGCCAAGCTGAAAAGAGGGAGCTGCGCGCAATCTAATAACAGAAACCTATAAATAGAACATCAGTTCGACTTAATAGATTTATAAAACACAAGAAAGTTGTCACAGGCGCCAGGCTTATTTTCAAAGTCACAGTGGCCGAGAATGACTATGATGGATGGCCGGGGACCTTGCCCCACCGGGAGGACTGGAGAAGCAGGGGACCGGGAGAGGGGCAATTCCTTCCCCAGGTTGCAAGAGGGCGGCCATCCTGGATGATGTGGAAGCCACGGAGACGAAACTATCAACCCTGTGGGGATCCATGGCCACGGCCTGGGGACGCCGAAGGACTATGGAGTCTTGGACTGCAGCACTTCCGCCACACCAGGAAGCAGGTACACCCAGAGTGCTTCCAGGTGTTCATGCAACACTTCCGCCACACCAAGAAGTGCTGCAAGAAGGTCATCAGGGAACACCTGGACCACATCCGGGTGCATTGTAAAAGGGGCTGCCTCGCTCCATTCGGGGAGCCGGAGTCGGGTGGAAGAGGAGCGGATGTGGCGGAAGGAAAGTAAAGGACTGAGTAATTGTGAGTTTATTGTGGCTGTGTGTGTTGAAGAATAAAAGTGTGCTTTTTGGACATCTGACTGCCTCAGTGTCTGTGTGTGCCCGGGCATCTTTTACATGACATTTAAAGTCTTTTTTGCACATTTTAATGACATTAGAGCATTTTCAAAAAAGGAGAACTCCAGAAGATATACTTGTGGCTGTAAACGCGGATTGTTAAGAAACCAGGCTTCTGCCCTAATCGGGTTATTCACCTTAACCCAGATACACATGTGCATGTACACGCATTAACCGTGTGCCCTCACCAGAGCTTGCCATCTTCTGTATAGTCATCTGGATGAAATGAGTTCTTTTCTAGCAGAAGTCAAAGTCAAAGCGAACTTTATTGTCATCTCCACCGTATACAAGTATACAGATAGACGAAATTGAGAAGCTCAGGGTCCAGAGTGCAACAACATGAAGTGCAAATAATAAATTAAAAATAGAATTAAAAATTAAAACACAAACGACAATACATTGTGCAAAGACAAGACAAAGAAATAGCAGCAATACTGACGTGTAGTAAGCAATATGAACGTTGATGCAATGTATGGAATTTGTAATCTAGATACATAAATATAGTCAACAGATATGTAATATAATAAATAAATAAATAAATAAATAATAATAGACATAGATAATACAGAAATTATCAGTGTATAATAATAGTTGTTTAAGACATGTGTAAACAATAATGTTTCACAGGATATCAAGAATGTCAAAATCCTTAAAGGTCAGTATGAGATTTTCAGTTCTTTTCTATATGCACACTCGTCTTTACAGGAAAGTGGCTCACATGTACAAAAGTTCTGTTTTTAGTGGTGGCTGAGGTCGTGCGGAAGATCCCAGGGGGCAGCCTGGTGTTAAGGAGTCTGACAGCTTGGGGGTAAAAACTATCCTGCAGCCTGGCAGATCTGGCTCTGATGCTGCAGTATCGTCTCTTGGATGGCAGAGGTGTGTAAACTCCATGTCAGGGGTGTAAGGGGTCCTGCACAATGTTGCTGGCCTTGCGGACACTGCGTTTGTAAAATGTGTCCTGTACTGAAGGGAGAGGCACCCCAATAATGTTCGCTGCTGACTGCAGAAGAAGTGACAAGATTTTCAAGTACTCTCATAGAAATTAGAATGTTCTGCTCACGCAGTATTTTGTTAAAAAAACACGTAGTTAGGTCCATAAATATTTGGACAGAGACAACTTTTTTCTAATTTTGGTTCTGTGCATTACCACAATGAATTTTAAATGAAACAACTCAGATGCAGTTGAAGTGCAGACTTTCAGCTTTAATTCAGTGGGGTGAACAAAACGATTGCATAAAAATGTGAGGCAACTAAAGCATTTTTTGAACACAATCCCTTCATTTCAGGGTCTCAAAAGTAATTGGACAAATTACAGTGCATCCAGAAAGTATTCACAGTGCATCACTTTTTCCACATTTTGTTATGTTACAGCCTTATTCCAAAATGGATTAAATTCATTTTTTTCTTCAGAATTCTACACACAACATCCCATAATGACAACGTGAAAAAAGTTTACTTGAGGTTTTTGCAAATTTATTAAAAATAAAAAAACTGAGAAAGCACATATACATAAGTATTCACAGCCTTTGCTCAATACTTTGTCGATGCACCTTTGGCAGCAATTCCAGCCTCAAGTCTTGTTGAATATGATGCCACATGCTTGGCACACCTATCCTTGGCCAGTTTCGCCCATTCCTCTTTGCAGCACCTCTCAAGCTCCATCAGGTTGGATGGGAAGCGTCGGTGCACAGCCATTTTAAGATCTCTCCAGAGATGTTCAATCGGATTCAAGTCTGGGCTCTGGCTGGGCCACTCGAGGACATTCACAGAGTTGTCCTGAAGCCACTCCTTTGATATCTTGGCTGTGTGCTTAGGGTCGTTGTCCTGCTGAAAGATGAACCGTCGCCCCAGTCTGAGGTCAAGAGCGCTCTGGAGCAGGTTTTCATCCAGGATGTCTCTGTACATTGCTGCAGTCATCTTTCCCTTTATCCTGACTAGTCTCCCAGTCCCTGCCGCTGAAAAACATCCCCACAGCATGATGCCCTTAACCCTGCCACATCAACTGGATTGCCCTGTGACAAGTCCATCTCTGACCATCAGTATGGACTCTCCATAACTGAAGACTAAGTTAGGAGACAACTGAGGAAACTATACACAGGAAAAGCTGTGGGATTAGATGGAGTCGGTTATTAAGTTCTTGAAGTCCTGTGCTGACCAACTTTGTGGTGTCCTATGTCACCTGTTCAGTCTGTCTCCAAGGCTCCAGAAAGTGATGCTACTGTGGAAGACATCCTGCACTGTTCCTGTACCAAAGAACAGAGATATCTCTCCACCTAACAGCTACAGACCTGTGGCACTTGCATTTCATATCATGAACACCTTTGAGAGGCTGGTCCTGGACTATAGGAGTCTTCATGTGGTAGACCACCTGAACCCACTGCAGACTGGAGTGGAGGACGCAATGATCTATCTGCTCCACAAGGCTGGACAAAGCTGGCAGCACTGTGAGAATTCTATTTTTTGAATTCTCCAGTGCCTTCCATACTATCCAGCCTTCCCTGTTAAAGGGTAAACTCAGACATATGCAGGTGGATGAGCATGTAGTGTCCTGGACCTTCTGTCTCGGAGACCACTGTTTGCGAGATTCAAGGACTGTGTGAGCAACACTGGAGCACCACAAGGAACAGGCCTGTCTGTTTTTCTCTTCATTCTGTACACCTCAGACTAGAAATATAACAGAAGGTCATGTGACTTGCAGAAATTGTCAGATGACTCTGCACTTATGGGGTGTATTGATAAGGGGGATGAGAATGAGGAGAGAAGACCGGGTGAGAACTTTGTGTTGTGGTGCAGAAACAATCGTCTGCAACTTAACATCAGAAAAACCAAAGAACTTCTCATAGACTTTCACTGCACGAAAAAGAGTGTCTATGTCTGGTTACTATTCAAGGAATGGATGTAGAAATAGTGCACTCCAACAAGTACATGGCTTGGGGGGGTCCACGTTAATGACAGGTTGGACTGATCTCGTAACATACAGGGAACTAAAGAAGAATGGGCAGAGCAGGTTTGTTTTCTACTTAGGAGACTGCGTTCCTTTAATGTGTGTAATGATATCTCTCTCTCTCTATTATATATTATATATATATATATAAAAAAAAAATCCTGGGACGAGACAAGAATTTTTAGCCTGGCATGAAGCGTGACTTTTTCAGAGAGATTCTTTCATGTCCCGTGAGACGAGACTTTGTGCCATGAGATTTAACCACGCCTGGGACCGGAACCTTAAAAGGTTTAAATAAAACAGAAATATACAGTGGAACCTCGGTTCACGAACGTCTCGGCACACGTACAACTCGGTTTACGACCAAAAAGTTCGCCAAACTTTTGCCTCGGTTCACGACCAAACACTCGGTATACGAACAAGCCAGGTTCCCTTTCGGTTTGTTGATGTTCATTCTCTCCCTGTGCATTTCCTGTGCAGCGAGCGAGAGAGAGAGAGCGCGCGCGCGTGTGTACACACACACACACACACAGAGAGGCAGCTCAAGAGACAGAGGGCTGTACACACACACAGGAGCACACGCGAGAGAGGCGTGTGCGCACACACACAGGAGCGCTCTAGACAGAAACACTGTGAGCTGCAAAGCTGATCGCACCCCCAGAGAATACAGACGCCCCTGGGAAAACCCCTAAGAAACATGGACAGACTACCTTCACATTCCTCCTTTCCCTTCTTGCCGGCTCTGTCGCGTAATATGCCTCTTGTGCGGTGCTCCGCCTTCTTAAAAAGCCTGCACGGGCTTCTTTCAGTTTGTTAAATTGGTTGCTTGCTTCTCCTTCTTTCTCTCTCAGACAATCTGTGCTCCTGGCGGAGCTGTCATCTCTGACTTGTCATGGAGCACGTTTAAACTGTTGAAAAGAGACAAATGTTTGTTTGCAGTGCTTTGAATAAAGTTCCTTTTTTTCTACAACCTCCTGTGTCTCTGTGCAAATCTGTGACCCAAGCGTGACAACACACACAGGCGCTCCAGGCTCGCAAAAGAGAGACGCACGCACACGCAGGCGGGGGAGAGAGAGGCGCGCGCACACACACACAGGAGCCCGCTAGAGAGCCACACACAGGTGCTCCAGGCTCGCAAAAGAGAGACGCACGCACACACACACAGAGCGATTGAGGGACGCATAAGTTAGAGAAGGCTTGTTTTTGTTTTCAGTTCTGTTTCCAGTGATCGGTTCGTAGCCTGCATTGTTGCAATGTTACTTTTCTTGGTGGTTTATTAAATTACGGATTTTTCAAATGTTCCTTTTTTCCCCTGTGCTTAAAACTAATTAAAAAAAGTGTTTTTAGCGAGAGCGGTTCCTAGCACTATAGCGCGAACTATTGCAGTGTTAGTTTTCTCTGTTGTTAAAGGTTTTCTCAGTGTTATTCAATGTTTTTACATTTAGTTTACCATTACGCTGTGCATTCTATGGTATAATTAACTATATTTGTGCTTAAAAACTAAAAAAATGTATATATTTACATACAGTTTCTACGGTCTGGAACGGATTAATTGTATTTACATACAATCCTATGGGAGAAATTGCTTCGGTTCACGACCAACTCAGTTTACGACCAGAGTTTTGGAACGAATTATGGTCGTGAACCGAGGTTCCACTGTATACCTTTATTTTTACTTCCTTAACTTGTGGAGGGTGTATCCTGTAGCAAAGCCCTAAGTTTTTTCATGAAAGCCCCTTTCAGTCAATAAGCCTTAAAAACAGGTGTAAAGCTAAACTTGCAGCACCGCTATTCAATTACACTTGCCTAACGCCTCTCCTAAGGGGAGATACTGTGGGATCTGGGCATCAGTCAAAGCACCAATCACAGGCCCGATTAGAAAGCGGGAAGCTGTGATTTGTCGTCTCCCTCCCATGTAACAATCACAGCCCGTGTTACAACGCACTATGTATGTATGTATATATGTATATGTGTGTGTTTATGTATGTGTGTATATGTATGTGTATATATATATGTATATGTTCATATGTGTATATATATATATATGTATATATATGTGGATGTGTATATGTATATATTGTCACACACGTGTGTTTAGGAGACAGCTAAAAGGCTTAAATACAGGTAGTTCCATGCCAGACCAGGGGGGGGGCGGAGTGCACTAATTTTCCCTCTCGATCTTTTGCAAACCATTCTAGGGAAATCCCACCCGGCTCTGGGGCAGCCACTGACGTCACTTCTGGTTCCGGTCGGGATGACATCACTTCTGCTACTGGCCTTTAAAGCCGCCATCTTGCTACCTGGAAGTCAGTTCTGTTTTGGACTCGATTGAATGAACATGTCTCTGTTCTTTAATAGCTTTTGCAGCCATAATCGATTAAATGGGTGGCTGCCCCAAACCTTCTTGATGTCTTTTGGTCGTTCTTCTGACAGTGGCGTAGTCGGCAGGAGGGAGGAATCCCTGAAGAGAATGGGACCGGACCTGAATCATGTCCAGGTGGGAGAGTACCTGGGCCGAACTTTCGGGTGGGGAGTGCGTCTCGGGTTTCGGAAAGAACCGGTGCAGACTCCGCTCCCTTTGTCTATCTCTGGGTCACCTCAATTGAATAGGGAGAGTGTCGTTGGGACACACAGACGTGGGCTGGTCTCTATGGGGGATACGATGGGGACTTATTATACTCTCTCGTAGGAGAGAGCTGTCCGTTCGACCGGGGCTAAGGTCCCAGAGGAAGGTGGACATTCCCCAGACCAGCAGGTGAAGAAAATTAAAAACTGGAGGTTTAACCCTGAACGGTCTACCCAAGAACAGCTAGACCTTCTATGGGAAGAGGTGGCCGGCTGGTTAAGGCCCGCTGAATATACCACCTTTCAGGTAGTGAAAAAAGTGGCCTGTTTTTTGTTCATAAATAGCCTGCCAGAGCATTTCGCCCAGCCGGTCTGGGGAGAATTTGCAAACATAAACGAGCTCATTGAGCTCATAGAAACATCTAGGGCAGCCTTGCAATTTGCGAGGGCTGAACGGTCCTTAAGTAGAAGCCGTAGAGATTACGTCCCTCTTACACTGCCCTCTCGACATACACCGGAGTTTGCATCGGAGTCCCCGATCCCGCGGGCGCGGTCTTCGCTCGGAGACAAGGCGTAATGTAAGTGGAGAGAGAGGGATGGGTTGTGTGTGCTTTCAAACCCCCTGGCTTTGGCTCATAAAGGTGAGGTCATAGTAAATGGCCACAAGGTAGAAGCCTTATTTGATTCCGGCAGCAACATTTCTGTTGTTGATTGCCGATATGTACTACCGCGACAGTGGTTAAAAACAAAGACCAGAATTACCTGTGTACACGGAGATGTCCGCGCCTATGACTCTGCCCGGTGTTTCACCTGCCACGGAGGACTACTACGAAAACTCGTTGTGGCTGTACATCCAAATCCACCGTGTGCAGTGATTCTCGGGCGGGACTGGTCTGACATTAAAAGCGGTGCAGTACTGATCTCGCCTTATTCAAAATTAGGCCTAGTAACCGATGGGAATACACCGTCTCAGGTTGTCTCCACACCGTGTACGCAGCCAGTGGAGAGAGACATGGGAAACCCCAAGGAGGATGGAGAGCTTCCCGGCCCGTCGCGGGCGAATACGTCATCAGTCCGCACCTCACCAGAGCGGGACGACTCTCCACCCCTTGAGGTCAGCCCGGACCCTCTCTCAAATCTGAGCTTTCAATTCAGACAAACACCGGCATCATTTAGAAGGGAGCAGTAGAATGATGATTCCCTTAAGTTTGCGAAGAATGTAGTAGTCCTCGCCAACGGCCAACGCACCTATCAGCCCATGCCACAAGGACCCCACTTTGTGTTAGAAAATGACTTATTATTATATCGGGTCAGTGAACACGAGGGGGGAGTGCGGAAGTTGCTGCTAATTCCACGAACTTTCCGGCAGCAAGTTTGTGAGTTAGCGCACACCCATCTCCTAGGAGGCCACTTGGGCACCGAAAAAACTTTACAGCGTATTAAGCTCCGCTTTTATTGGCCGGGAATTAACGAGGAGGTTCGCCGCTTCTGTGTTTCGTGCCCGGAATGTCAGCTGCGGCAAATTCCTAGGAGGGACCGTGCTCCTCTCGTTCCCCTCCCCTTAACTGATGTCCCCTTTGAAAGGATAGGGGTCGACATAGTGGGACCCCTGGAACCCTCGGCCCGAGGACATAAATATATATTAGTCCTCGTGGATTATGCAACCCGATATCCAGAAGCTGTCCCATTGTGCTCAGCTAATTCTAAAGCAATCGCAAGGGCACTAATGGAGGTCTTTGCGCGAGTTGGAATCCCTAAAGAAGTCCTTACGGACCAAGGGATGCCGTTTACCTCGGAGACGTTCAAGGAAACGGCCAAGTTACTCAAAATAAAGCACTTGAGAACCGCGGTGTATCATCCTCAAACCGATGGTTTAGTAGAGAGATTTAATCAGTCTCTCAAACAGATGCTTCGCAAGGTGGTCAGCGGGGATGGGAGGAATTGGGATCAGCTCCTCCCCCTCGTACTCTTTGCCTACCGGGAAGTCCCGCAAGCCTCAACGGGGTTCTCACCCTTTGAATTATTATATGGGCGACAACCCCGGGGCATATTGGACATTCTAAAGGAAGGTTGGGAAGGAGAGGCCCTTCCCACAACTAATATTTTGGAATATATCGCACAGTTACGCGATAGATTTGCGAAGATTCGACCCATATTAAAAAGTCACATGCAAGAGGCGCAATCAGCACAGGCCCACTATTACGACCGTGGCACGACACTCCGGGAGTTCCAGCCGGGGGATCGAGTCATGGTATTGGTTCCCACCTCCCACTCTAAGCTACTTGCCCACTGGCAAGGGCCATACGAAGTTAAAGAGCGAAAGGGGCTCGTCGACTATTTGGTGAAACAACCCAATCGTCGACTGAGAGAGCGGATATATCACGTGAACCTGCTGAAACCGTGGAAGGAACGGGACCCTGATCCCACCTCCGGCCAGCCCCGCTCCCTTTTTGCTCAAAGTAATACCCTTAATTTCGGGTCTAATTTAAATAACCGACAGAGGCGGGAGCTAGAGATAGTTATCTCGTCCGTCCCGGAGGTGGTTGACGAAATCCCCGGAAGGACTTCTCTGGTTGCCCATGACATTGTGACTGAACCCGGGGTCATAGTCCGAGAACGCCCGTACCATCTTCCCGAGGCAAAGAAAGCAGAAGTGGAACTGGAAATCAAGCGCATGCTGGATCTAGGAGTCATAGAGGAGAGTCATAGTCCCTGGTCCAGCCCAATTGTCTTGGTTCCTAAGCCCGACGGAAGTTGGAGGTTTTGCAATGACTTCCGTCGACTTAATCAGGTCTCACTATTTGATGCTTATCCCATGCCTCGAGTGGACGACCTCCTTGAGAGGCTTGGACAGGCAGAATACTTGACCACACTTGACATGACCAAAGGGTACTGGCAGGTTCCTTTAACGGACTCCGCAAAGGGTAAAACCGCGTTTAGCACCCCTAGTGGGCACTGGCAGTATTGTGTCCTTCCATTCGGGTTACATGGGGCTCCTGCAACTTTCCAGCGTCTGGTGGACAAAGTGCTCCGTCCCCATAACACGTATAGTGCTGCCTACCTGGATGACGTAGTCATCTATTCCAGCACCTGGAAGGAACACCTACAGCACGTTGGAGCCGTGTTACGGACATTGGGAGAAGCTGGTCTTCGTATCAACCCAAAGAAATGTTTCTTTGGATTGGAGGAAGCCAAGTATTTGGGCTACCTGGTGGGTCGTGGTACGGTGAAGCCACAGTGCTCTAAAATACAAGCCATTTTGACATGGCCCCGTCCACGAACCAAGCGGCAAGTCCAGGCATTTCTCGGATTAGCGGGGTATTATCGCTGGTTTGTACCACGTTTTTCGGAGAGAGCCGTGCCCTTGACTAATTTGACAAAGAAGAGGGCTCCTAACACTGTAGTATGGACTGATATGACTGAGGCAGCCTTCAGTGACTTAAAAAGGGCCCTGACGTCGGCACCCGTTTTAAAGGCGCCTGATTTTTCACGGCCTTTTATTCTCCAGACGGACGCTTCGGACACAGGCCTAGGGGCAGTGCTGAGCCAAAGTGTCGATGGTGCTGAACACCCCATCATGTTTCTGAGCCGGAAACTGTTGGATCGGGAGACCAGATACGCGGCAGTGGAGAGGGAGGCTCTTGCGATTAAGTGGGCGATCACACAGTTGAGATACTACCTCTTGGGTCGGGAGTTTACTCTAGTCACGGACCATGCCCCTTTACAGTGGATGGCCCTACACAAAGAGTCTAACCCGCGAGTCACGAGGTGGTTCCTCGATTTGCAACATTACAAGTTTTCGCTCATTCATCGGAAGGGTTCTCTACACGCCAATGCCGACGCTCTCTCCCGCGTTCACGACCTCTCGGTGCAGGACGCCCGACCCGACGGGTCTGGGCTAAGGGGGGGGCCCTGTCACACACGTGTGTTTAGGAGACAGCTAAAGGGCTTAAATACAGGTAGTTCCATGCCAGACCGGGGGGGGCGGAGTGCACTAATTTTCCCTCTCGATCTTTTGCAAACCATTCTAGGGAAATCCCGCCCGCTCTGGGGCAGCCACTGACGTCACTTCTGGTTCCGGTCGGGATGACATCACTTCCGCTACTGGCCTTTAAAGCCACCATCTTGCTACCTGGAAGTCAGTTCTGTTTTGGACTCGATTGAATGAACATGTCTCTGTTCTTTAATAGCTTTTGCAGCCATAATTGATTAAATGGGTGGCTGCACCAAACCTTCTCGATGTCTTTTGGTCGTTCTTCTGACAATATATATATATATGTATATATGTATATACAGTATATGTATATGTAGATATGTGTATATGTAGATATGTATATGTATATATGTTTACATAACCTCTTTAACACACTACTTCTCCGCTGCGAAGCGCGGGTATTTTGCTAGTAAAAGATAAAAAGTAGATGACAAAGTAGAACGTCATAAAGAATTCAAAAACGTTCACGTGATACACATGGAGAGCAGGTTAGAGATAATGGAAGTACTAAAATTTGAAAGTCTCAAAAAAATGATAGTAAAGATCGCATTAGTGCAAACAAATGGAAATTATTACTCGGTGAAATAACGGAACAGTGAAAAGAGATTGAATATATTGTTCGGATTTAAAGTAAGTCAGAGACTTGTAGATCGTCTAATTTGTGTTGCCATCAGGGAAAAGTAGTGTTTCTTCCCAATGAAGAGAAGTATCCGTGAGAATGAAAAGATTTGTTGTTTGGTGAAAGTGAAATCCACATACACTCGAGGCAGAGACGCTAAGTGGCTGGCGCATAGCACAGGCTGGGGAGATTGGCGAGCGAAGCCCCCTAGTCTTTCACATTTCCTACAACTCTGTGATGGACAATAGACAATAATTTCGAGAATCATAAGTGAAGAACAATTGTGCAACTCTTTCTTGGGTAATGATTTACAGATTCCCTTCATGAATCAGATGAATGTGCTTTAGTGATCCCATTCATTTCGAATGAATCCATTTGCTGTTACTTGTAAACCGATTCCCATGATTCACTGAAAACAGTCATTCAAAAAGAATGAACTGTTTGCAACTCACCCAACATTACTGCCTGGTGTAGCCAGCATTCAAGCCTGTCAATAATAAGCAAAACCCACATTCAACTGTATTTTAATTTCACGCTTTATATGCCCCCTTCCTATAGTCTGGTTTAGGAATCTGTTGCCTTATTATTTACATTTTGACTCTGGTTAGTTTTGCCTTTCAAGGCGTTCATCTCAAGGTCCACTATTACCTAACATACAAAACAACTATCCTTTGGAATGCCTTTTTCCAGCCAGTCATAATAAGCAACACAAGGCAAAAGGAAAGAACCAACCATGAATAATTGCTCCTGGTTTTCTTTCTTTTAGTTTTTTAATTGTTTTCCTAAGTTGCTCATGATGACATGTGTGGTAAAATATCTTTTTTTTTTTTTTATTAAAGAATGGTGGAAGGTTCACATCCAAAGATTTTTGGGTGGTCTTTTACACCAGTCTTACCTGTAATTTCACCCGTTTGCTAATACAAAATTCCTGCCACTCACAAGGTGCCACTAGGGCACTGAAACACCTCTGTTTAATAGCAGCCACATGTTGGGTCCCAAGAGTATAATCTTGGCAAAAACAGAGAGCGGGCCCCTTGGCATCCAAAGACTCTTACAACCTGGTAATTATTCAGCATACCTTAGAGACTCCCCGTCAAAAAAAAAAAAAAAAAAAAATATGAACTTCCTAAGTGGTCCCAGTGGCGACATGCAAAACATCTGCCTGAAATGTCATTTCCAAATACTGTTTCAGAAGCTATTCGCTGAAGGGTTTTCAAGAAAAATAATAACACGAGATGTTTCTGACCCGAAAGCCAGGGTTCAAAAATTATTATGAAATTTGGGACTGCTGAACCATACAGATACTACAGAAACTCATGCACAAGGTGACCTGTCTGCAGGACAATGGCATATTTCAAAGTTGTTTGTGGCAGTTGCAATAAACCCACAAGTCAATCAAAAGCAATCATGGTATTTTTACATACCCAAAGGTGTCCTCTTTCAAACAAGTCTTATGTTTCCATATTGTTTACTCTCTTCCGTTAAAAATACAAATATATCTCTATATGTATTGTCACACACGCGTGTTTAGGAGACAGCTAAAGAGTTGGAGTACATGTAATTCCGCGCCGGACCAGGAGGTGGCGAAGTGCATTAATTCGCCCTCTCGATCTTTTACAGACCATTCTAGGGAAATCCCGCCCGGCTCAGGGACAGCCAACGAAGTCACTTCCGGTCCTGATGACATCACTTCCTCCACTGGCCTTTAAAGTCGCCATCTTGCTCCCAGTTAGGAAGTTCTGTTTTGAATTCTGTTGTGTATACAGTCATATGAAAAAGTTTGGGAACCCCTCTTAATTCTTTGGATTTTTGTTTATCACTGGCTGAGCTTTCAAAGTAGCAACTTCCTTTTAATATATGACATGTTTTATGGAAACAGTAGTATTTGAATATTATATATATATTTGAATATGTGAATTTCCCCTTGGGATTAATAAAATATCTATCTATTTCAGCAGTGACATTAAGTTTATTGGATTAACAGAAAATATGCAAAATGCATCATAACAAAATTAGACAGGTGCATAAATTTGGGCACCCCAACAGAGATATGACATCAATACTTAGCTGAGCCTCCTTTGGCAAATATAACAGCCTCTAGACGCTGTCCTCCTATAGCCTTTGATGAGTGTCTGGGTTCTGGATGGTGGTATTGTTGACCATTCTTCCATACAAAATCTCTCCAGTTCAGTTACATTTGATGGACAGCCTGATTCAAATCATCCCATAGATTTTCGATGAAATTCAAGTCAGGGGACTGTGACGGCCATTCCAGAACATTGTACTTCTCCCTCCGCATGAATGCCTTTGTAGATTTCAAACTGTGTTTTGGGTCATTGTCTTGGAATATCCAACCCCTGCGTAACTTCAACTTTGTGACTGATGCTTGAACATTATCCTGAAGAATTTGTTGATATTCATCCGACCCTCGACTTTAACAAGGGCCCCAGTCCCTGAACTAGCCACACAGCCCCACAGCATGATGGAACCTCCACCAAATTTGACAGTAGGTAGCAGGTGTTTTTCTTGGAATGCGGTGTTCTTCTTCCACAATGCAAAGCGCTTTTTGTTATGACCAAATAACTTCATTTTTGTCTCATTAGTCCAAAGCACTTTGTTCCAAAATGAATCTGGCTTGTCTAAATGAGCATTGGCATACAACAAGCGACTCTGTTTGTGGCGTGAGTGCAGAAAGGGCTTCTTTCTCATCACCCTGCCATACAGATGTTCTTTGTGCAAATTGCGCTGAATTATAGAACTATGTACAGATACACCATCTGCAGCAAGATGTTCTTGCAGGTCTTTGGAGGTGATCTGTGGGGTGTCTGTCACCATTCTCACAATCCTGCGCATATGCCGCTCCTGTATTAGTCTTGGCCTGCCAGACCTGCTGGGTTTAACAGCAACTGTGCCTGTGGCCTTCCATTTCCTGATTCCATTCCTTACAGTTACAGAAACTGATAGCTTTTTGTAGCCTTCCCCTAAACCATGAGACTGAACAATCTTTGTTTTCAGATCTTTTGAGAGTTGCTTTGAAAATCCCATGCTCTCACTCTTCAGAGGAGAGTCAAAGGGAAGGAAGCACAACTTGCAATTGACCACCTTAAATACCGTTATATCTCATGATGGACACACCTGTCTATGAAGTTCAAGGCTTAATGAGCTCATCACACCAATTTGGAGTTACAAGTAATCAGCACTGAGCAGTGACAGGCATTCAAATCAGCACAATGACAAGGGGACCCACATTTGTGCACAGCCGGTTTTTCACATTTGATTTAATTTCATACAACTAAATACTGCGTCACTAAAAATCTTAGTTTGGAAAACACCGCAGGACTCGGATGTTCCTAGGAAATGAAAGACATACCACTGTTATCTTTTTTGTTGAAAGTAGAGTCAATTATTATGCAGGCTGAGAGAGGTTCCCACATTTTTTCATATGACTGTATATTATATATATATATATATGTATAGTCGACTCCCACAAAGTCACGGTTCAGAGTTCGTGGCCTCAGTCGTTCGAGGATTTTTCCTTAGAACCAAACTAATTGTTTGCGGAAACCACAAATATCCTCCGCAATTTTTTTATGGCTTTTTTCATGGCAATATATAAATTTTTCATGTGTTTTTACGCTAAATTATTAAGAACAATATAATTTACTAATTTTGTAAAATAAATATTAAAGTAAATTAAGCTAAATTTCCATATAAAATCTAACACTGTATACATTTTTTTGTACTGTAGAGAGAACACAAAGCAACCATAGAGGAAAACGCAGCTTGGGATGGTGAAATACTGTACACCTGTACTCAGAGGCAGGAGGTTTGAAAGTAGCCAGTCCGAGAGCATTATTAATTTCTCCTAGCTATCTCAAGTGTTTCGCTGAGTGTTCTCATGTTTTTCGTTTTGTTCTTCTTAAAGCCCTATGATGCCATCCAAACACCCTGCACCTTCTAAGGATCTGGCAATGAACCTAAGCATGGGATCCCTATATGGTTCGGGCTCTCAAAGTTAATAATGGCATCGATGCTGCCATTCAGAAATATAAAACCCTCCTTGCCACCATGAAGAAACAACGACAGCAACTTCCCATCACAATGTTACTCAAACTTATCAAGAAAAGCCAGCACAAAACCCCATCATATATCTATCCATATCTATATCAAGTGTGCAGATGATACCAAACGGTGGACTGGCAGATAATCAAGAATCAAAAATAAGTACAAAGGGACAGCAGACAGGATCGGGCAGATTTGTGGCAGATGAAATTTAATGTCAGTAAATGTAAAGAATTACATGTAGGAAGTAAAAATGTGATGTTTGAATACAGAGTGGGAGATCAGAAAATTGAGAGTCCACCTTATAAGAAGGATTTAGGAGTCGCAGTGGACTCAATGCTATCAACTGCCAGACAGTGTTTAGTAGCCATTAAGAAGGCGAACAGAATGTCAGGTTATGTAGTGCTTTGATGTGTGCAGTACAAGTACAAGGAGGTTCTGCTCAAGCTTTACAACACACTGGTGAGGCCTCATCTGGAGTCCTGTGTGCAGTTTTGGTCTCCAGGCTACAAAAAGGACATAGCAGCACTAGAAGGGTCCAGAGAACAGCGACTAGGCTGATTCAGGGGTACAGAGGATGAGTTATGAGGAAAGATTAAAAGAGCTGAGCCTTTACGGTTTAAGCAAAAGAAGATTAAGAAGGAAACATGATTGAAGTGTTTCAAATTATGAAGGGAATTGGTTCAGTGGATCGAGACGGTGACTTTAAAATGAGTTCATCAAGAACACAGGGACACAGCTGGAGACTTGTTAAGGGGAAATTTCACACAAACATTAGGAAGTTTTTCTTTGCACAAAGAACTACAGACACACGAAATAAGTGACCAAGTAGTGTGGTAGGCTGTAGGACTTTAGAGACCTTCCAAACTCGAGTTATGTTGTTTTGGAGGAGTTAACAAGTGAATAAGACTGGCAGGCTTTGTTGGGCTGAATGGCCTGCTCTCGTCTACGTTGTTTTAATGTCCTAATGAGATTTGCACACAAACATGCTGAGGTGGGCAATGTGTCACAGCTGAGTAAATCTGTTTTTATCAAAGATCCTCCTGCGTCGAGCCACATACAGTGAAAAAGCTTCTTATTATTAGATAGTGGAGGTTTCACTGGTGTACAGTTGTCTATGATTGGTCATTCATACTAAGTGTCACAGCTGTGTGTAGAAATAAATGGCATGAAGAAATAAATGTCATGTGTGAATGAATGCTCGTCCTTCCACACCCGTTAAGCACAAGCTTCTGTGAGTATGGGAGGATAGTTTAGTTGACGCACAATTAAGACGTGGGATTTGTAATAGGGAAATGTCTTCTTCTTCTTCTTCCAAAAAATAACACGTGCGGTTAAGGACATCTTAGAAATGTGACAGAATGCAAATGATACAGAATATGAAGACCTTCAGTCAGGTTCTGATCACAGTTTTGACTGCTGAGAATGATGCGTTTTCGAAGGACTCGACACTATACTTGATTTGAAAGTACTGCTTATAGTGAAACTTGGAAGAGTCACACAGATGTACAGCTCAAGTGTCATGGGGTCGATTAACATACCCGGACACCATCTGATGCATGTCATCTATGTTATGGAAGGTTCTCCTCTCTCCACAGAGGACCTCTGGAGCTCTGACAGAGTGACCATCGGGTTCTTGGTCACCTCCCTGACTAAGGCCCTTCTCCCCCGATCGCTCAGTTTAGATGGCCAGCCAGCTCTAGGAAGAGTCCTGGTGGTTTTGAACTTCTTCCACTTATGGATGATGGAGGCCACTGTGCTCATTGGGACCTTCAAAGCAGCAGAAATTATTCTGTAACCTTCCCCAGATATGTGCCTCAAGACAATCCTGTCTCGGAGGTCTACAGACAATTCCTTTGACTTCATGCTTGGTTTGTGCTCTGACATGAACTGTCAACTGTGGGACCTTCTATAGACAAGTGTGTGTCTTTCCAAATCATGTCCAGTCAACTGAATTTACCACAGGTGGACTCCAATGAAGCTGCAGAAACATCTCAAGGATGATCAGGGGAAACAGGAGGCACCTGAGCTCAATTTCGAGCTTCACGGCAAAGGCTGTGAATACTTATGTACATGTGCTTTCTCAATTTTTTTATTTTTAATAAATTTGCAAAAACCTCAAGTAAACTTGTTTTATGCTGTCATTATGGGGTGTTGTGTGTAGAATTCTGAGGAAAACATGAATTTAATCCATTTTGGAATAAGGCTGTAACATAACAAAATGTGGAAAAAGTGATGTGCTGTGAATACTTTCCGGATGCACTGTATAAAAAGCCCCCCCTTGTAAGGGCCATAGTCATAGATTGCCCTTCTTAGAGTCTTCAAGACACAATGACGATCATTAGGGGAGGTTCACAGTGTGTTTCCCACCCATGGAGAATCACTGTATATCATCAGAACAAGGGAAGGGGGACGTGGCCCCCTTGGAGAGTTACCACTGATCACCAGAGTGGAATAGTGAGGATTGCTTAAACAACCCACGGCGACCCACTGTGACACACGTTGCAAAACATACACGACCCATTCTATTATAATACAACAATGAACTCACAACCTTACATGACCCAAAAGCGGCAACCCGTAATGCATTTTGGATTATAACTCAAAGTATAAGAGAAACTGCTCTAAAGGTCTAAGGCCATTCATTGTATAAAACATGGAAAAAAAAACAAGGATATTAGAAAGGGGATAGATACCTTTTCATAACACTACATTTCAGTTTTTAAAATTTAATGCAATTTTGCATTTAAGGAATAAGGCTTGCACTCTTTAAAATGTCCATTAGAACCTGGGATCTCCGTGTTGAGTTGGCCTCATGACTTTGCCGGGCATCGCCTGCCCACAGAAATGACACCAAAAAAAAGGGGCCTTTATCTACCAGACACATCTAGTTATAAATGTGAAATATGACAAAAGAGCAATCACAAGGACTACGCACCACAAGCAAATTCTGCTAGTGTGCTAATTCTGCTTTTAGAAGAAACAAGCAAAGCCCTGGTCCAGGCTTTGGTCTTGACATGTCTGAACTACTACAACTCTCAGGTGGCAGGAATACTGGCACGTGTCACCAAGCCACTGTGGGTGATTCACAATGCAGTGGCATTGAAAACAGGGGTGTTCAAACAGCAGAGGCGGGCATGCATCACTCCTCTCTTCAAATCACTACACTGACTCCCTGCCATGGCACATATTAAGTTCAAATCCTTGATGGCTGCCTACAGAGTAGTCAATGGGTCAGCACCTAGACAATTCTGTGGTCCTACACTCCTTTTGAAACACTGAGGTCTGCTGTTGAGAGGCATCTGGTGATGCCCCCTATGCATGGCATCAAATCTTAGTCTAGAATCTCTTCATATTGAGCTCCAAGCTGGTGGGACAATCTGCCCACCTCCATTCAAACTGCTGACTCCCTCAATGTGTTTAAGAAGTGCTTGAATACCTTCTTGTTTGGTGAATTTCTGTCAATGTGATATTAGCTGTTAAGTTTTGTAACCTAGAAGTTGTAACTCACATATATTTCATTCTGAGCTCTTCACCTGTAATCATTAATTTTGTACCCTGGTCCTGTAATACTTGGTCTCAATCAGCCCCCTAGACTGATGCTTACTTGATTATGCTGAACTTTTTTGTGAGTCAATTTGGATAAAAGCAACTTCTAAGCAAATAGATGTAAATGTCACAATTTCTATAGGAAAAGGGGGTGCAGGGAGTTGTAAGGTGAAAACAAACACACCTATAACAGAAAACAGACCAAATCCTTTTTTAAAAGAGATTAAAGACAAAAATAAATTGTCATTACAGGACTAAAAAATGTCTGGAGCTTACTCAGAGATCAACCTATTCAGGAGTTTTTACTTGTCTTCTTAGACAGTCCAGGCTTTGGCTCTCAAAGCCCATTGCAGCACTTCTTGTGTGATTTTGGGCTATACAAAAATAAAATGTATTGTATTGTATCCTATGGCACATACAGTGCATCTGTAAAGTATTCCCAGCGCATCACTTTTTCCACATTTTGTTACGTTACAGCCTTATTCCAAAATGGATTAAATTTATTTTTTTCCTCAGAATTCTACACACAACACCCCATAATGACAACGTGAAAAGAGTTTACTTTAGGTTTTTGCATATTTATTAAAAATAAAAAAACTGAGAAAGCACATGTACATAAGTATTCACAGCTTTTGCCATGAAGCTCAAAATTGAGCTCAGGTGCATCCTGCTTCCCCTGATCATCCTTGAGATGTTTCTGCAGCTTCATTGGAGTCCACCTGTGGTAAATTCAGTCGATTGGACATGATTTGGAAAGGCACACACCTGTCTATATAAGGTCACACAGTTGACAGTTTATGTCAGAGCACAAACCAAGCATGAAGTCAAGGGAATTGTCTGTAGACCTCCGAGACAGGATTGTCATATCTGGGAAGGTTACAGAAAAATTTCTGCTGCTTTGATGGTCCCAATGAGCACAGTGGCCACCATCATCCGTAAGTGGAAGAAGTTCGAAAACACCAGGACTTCCTAGAGCTGGCTGGCCATCTAAACTGAGTGATCAGGGGAGAAGGGCCTTAGTCAGGGAGGTGACCAAGAACCCGATGGTCACTCTGTCAGAGCTCTAGGGGTCCTCTGTGGAGAAAGGAGAACCTTCCAGAAGGACAACCATCTCTGCAGCAATCCACCAATCAGGCCTGTAAGGTAGAGTGGCCAGACGGAAGCCTCTCCTTAGTAAAAGGCACATGGCAGCCCGCCTGGAGTTTGCCAAAAGGCACCTGAAGGACTCTCAGACCATGAGAAAGAAAATTCTCTGGTCTGATGAGACAACAATTGAACTGTTTGGTGTGAATGCCAGGTGTCACGTTTGGAGGAAACCTGGCACCGCTCATCACCAGGCCAATACCATCCCTACAGTGAAGCATGGTGGTGGCAGCATCATGCTGTGGGGATGTTTTTCAGCGACAGGGACTGGGAGACTAGTCAGGATAAAGGGAAAGATGACTGCAGCAATGTACAGAGACATCCTGGATGAAAACCTGCTCCAGAGTGCTCTTGACCTCAGACTGGGGCGACGGTTCATCTTTCAGTAGGACAACAACCCTAAGCACACAGCCAAGATATCAAAGGAGTGGCTTCAGGACAACTCTGTGAATGTCCTTGAGTGGCCCAGCCAGAGCCCAGACTTGAATCTGATTGAACATCTCTGGAGAGATCTTAAAATGGCTGTGCACCAACGCTTCCCATCCAACCTGATGGAGCTTGAGAGGTGCTGCAAAGAGGAATGGGCGAAACTGGCCAAAGATAGGTGTGCCAAGCTTGTGGCATCATATTCAACAAGACTTGAGGCTGTAATTGCTGCCAAAGGGGCATCGACAAAGTATTGAGCAAAGGCTGTGAATACTTATGTACATGGGATTTCTCAGTTTTTTTATTTTTAATAAATTTGCAAAAACCTCAAGTAAACTTTTTTCACGTTGTCATTATGGGGTGTTGTGTGTAGAATTCTGAGGAAAAAAATGAATTTAATCCATTTTGGAATAAGGCTGTAACATAACAAAATGTGGAAAAAGTGATGCGCTGTGAATACTTTCTGGATGCACTGTATTTATCACAGGTGCCAGTATTTCCTTTTGCATAACCTACACTAATGAATTACCTTAAAGTTGATGAATCAGAGGCCATGTCTCAATGCAAGTAAATACTCATGATGGACCATAAGGTCCACACAGTAAGAAGTGAGCTTATAACAAAACTGGGAGGCACAGGAATGTCAGCTCTTAGCAGTCAGGTGTGCCTTTCAGGAAACAAGTAACAAATAAACATCAAGACGGCCTCTATACATGGCCATAAAAATGCTACAATTCGAGGAAAAACAAAAAGGGAACAGGTCGGAGCTACAACTGGTGCCACCGTCATGACAGATGGCGTTTCGTGGTCATGTGATACAGAATCTGCCAAAAAGACAGCACACAACTAACACCCGCCAGGACACTGGTGCCTAAATCTCCGTATGTTAGGTTTGCTGTCCAGTCGCACTACACAACAGAAGGTAAGCTTTACTTCAACAACTACTGCTTTTTGCACAACTCTCAGTCAAATGACATCTTGACATCCAGGCAGGGTGGAAGTGGCAGATCTTAGGGATTAGATTTTAAAAGGAGTACAACCACAGAGTTGTACAGATCATAATGAAAATTAGGCTGAAGTCCTCCAAGAGCATACAAAATTCAAAAAATTATTGGAAGGGTCACACTACAGCAGAAAACAAAGTAATGGTGTATAAGGCAAGATGGGATCAGACTACCACAGTTTCAGCCTTCTACCCCTTGATATCAACACTTGTTTTGAAAAAGATAATTTAATATTTCTGTTCATTTTTGCCGAGTAATTTTCTCCTGGATTTAAGAAGACAACTAAAGTCCCCGTCACATTACATGACTTTTACAGCGATTTGTAGTTGCAGACTTCATTCACATAATCTTAGCAAGTTGGAGTGGGTCATGGTGCACTCTCACGACTTTCAGTTGTCTAGTCTGACATATTCCGTCAAACTACTCCGTGGCTTGCCCCACTAAATTGAACAGATTTAATTCTGTCGTAAAGAAATACTCAAACCAAAAATTATATTTGTTATACATTATTTACCCAATGTACTGTCAGGAAATAGAACTGGATAAAATAACAGCAGGAACTGTTTAGGAGAAGAGAGAAGATGGTATAGATGTGTTAGGGGGGTCAAATGAAGAAGCTGATGTCACACACTAAGAGAATTTGGGAAAGGGTTATAGAGAGAATGCTTAAGGAAGAGACCATAGTGAAGGGCCAGTTTGGTTTTATGCCAGGGAGAAGAACAACTGATGCAGTCTTTGCACTGAGATAGCTCATAGGGAAGCACTCTGGAAAAAAAACAAAAAGGTCTGCATATGGTGGTCTTTAATTTGGAGATGGCTTATGATCGAGTGCCATGTCAAGAGGTCTGGAGGTGCCCGAGAGAGAAAGAAGGACCAGAGAAGTGTGTGAGGATTGTCCAGCAGATGTACCTCTTCCATCTACCATATATACTTGCGTATAAGTCGGGTGTTGAAACCCAAAAAATCGATCATAAAATCAGACCCCGACTTGTATGCCCGTGCAATAATGCAACACTTTTTTTTTTGCTTCCTCCAATCTCGCACCAGTTTCTCAAACACATTGAATTTTGTTGCAGCAGCGCAGTTACCAATTTCTTTCACCACTTCAAGTCAAGTTGGGGAGCATGCACTGGTACAGCGCGTTGCCGCACCCACCACACGACGAAACAGCTCAGGATCCCGGTTGGCAACCCCCCAGGCAGACACGCGGTCCAGTCCCACCCTCTGGAAATGACCCTCTATCTGCTGCAGCCAGATGTGTTACATGGGTGTTCCCTTGGTCTGGTCCAGCTACTCGGGTCCCCAACAATGAGGATCCTATAAGCTGGATCACCTTGGGGGAAAGGCGCCATATGGCCATAGTGTTGTAACTGACGCTCCCTCACAATGCAGGTAATGTGCCTCATTCGGGACTCCATGAATAACACAAAGTCAAAACAATGGTACCCAAGGATTTTCTGGGAGAGACACAGTACTGAAGGAGTCCAATCTTCATCTCAGGTCACTGGATAGCATCCATGTCTCGCAACCATATAGCAAGACAGGAAGCACCAGAACTCTAAAGACTTGGACCTTCGTCCTTTTGCAGATATCGGGAGCGCCACACACCCCTTTCCAGCGACCTCATGAGACCCCCATGCTCTCCCAATCCATCTACTGACTTCATAGGAACAGTCACCAGAGTCATGAATGTCACTGCCAAGATAAGTAAACCTCTCGACAAGTAAACTACAACTACTTTCGCCACTTCAACAAATTTTAATTTAAATCCAGCTTCATATTTCCTTCTGATCGGATGTTTCATTATAGATAAGGGATGCTCTTACGATAAAAGAGCATGAGGGTGTGAGATACAAAAAACTGCGCAAACGTCACTTCGGAATAGTTTGGGTATTACCGTGTGGTCACGAAGGCACAATACATAGAAAAAAAAGGCTGTGTGCTCTGCGGTTACTCTCTCAGGTGAGCGTTAGCATATCATAATCTCTTGGACCAATGGTCCGAGTTTTCCGCATTCAACTTATACGACAACATTATAAAATACCGGAAATTATTCCGTAAAATCAAGCCCTGACTTATCCGCAGAACTAAAATGCGAGTATATACGGTATTCTTGATCCTATCCCGGTCATCCAATCAGCTCATCTTTTTACTTATTAGTTTTGCACATGAACTATAAATAAACATTATTATGATATGTTCCAATAAAAATAATTCATAGTATGTGTTTTTTTAATGCTCTGGTCCAATTTATGATCATAATTTTTGTTATTTTTTTATGAATTAACAGGCTAATTGTGCAGTGTGAAACTAAAAAGCTCAAGTGCAGTAAAATAATGCTGTTTGCCCGACGGGCCATGAGGCCAGGGGGAACTCTTCACAAGACCGTGTCTCCTGCTCAATTTGAAATGACCTGAGAGGTTTAAAACTCACCACTATGCAACACCCCCACCATTAAAAAGAAGAAAAATAGAAAAAAAAACACAAAGTCACCCCACCCACTGCAGAAAGCTGACTTAAAACAGCCCAATGGATACAATGGAACCTTGTTCAGCTAGCCTGGTCACACTTAAGCAAATAAAGCACACCAAACGACTCCAGGCATCCAACAGAAAGCATATGAGGGTCCCCATCTTAAACAACAATATAATTAAATATTTACATATTGTCCCATAATACAAATATCCTGTAGACGGAATGAAAATGCAGGCAATACATTCAAATAGAGAGTATTCAAATGAAGGCAATGTTGCTGATGTACAGCATTTACAGAATGTCTGGGTCCTTCTGTGGAAATACTGGTTTGAATTATTTTTAAATCATGAAAAAATATAAAAGGTAAAAAAAAAAAAAAAAAGCACCATTGTTCATTTAAAGAAAATGTGCCTTATCTTTAGGCTCCATGTGAAATGGACATCTGTTATGGTTTAGAGGGGCAAAGATAAAAGGATGAAGTCTCGTGTTCCGTTTGCTCCAAGCTCTTCACTGGCGTGGTCGATATTGGACCTTTGTCCTATAATCGTCTCCCAGGCTGATGTTCACTCGATTACGCGGACCACTTTTGCGAGTCGCTCAAATGCAGTGGTTCTTAAATTTGTTTTTCTCGTGACCCCATGTTGCCTTTTGTGAGTTTTCACATCTCACAATTGCCTTTGTGCATCATAAAGAAATTTGACAATTAAGAGGGGACCATTCAGTACATCAAGTCTTGTTTGTTTAGTTAATATCTAAGCTGTCCCAACATCTCATCCAGATTCTTCTCAAAGGTTGTCGAGGTTTCTGCTTCCACTCCCATGTCTCAGTAGTTTGTTCCAGAGACTCACAACTCTATGTAAAAAAGTGTTTCCTCGCTTCAGTTTTAAATGCACTTCCTCTTAATTTCCAGTGATGTCCTTGAGTATGTGATTCACCAGTTAAGCTGAAGGAATGTTGCTTGATCTACTTTATCAATGCATTTTCAGGATTCTAAACACCTGGAGTAGGTCCCCACGCAGTATTCTCTGCTTAATACTAAGCAGGATTCAGTCTCGACTGCGTGATGGCTTTCCGGCATAGCTTTGCGTTTCCAAAGTATAGCAAGCTCACCACTTTGTCTATTCTGTTTAAAACAATTCCAATAGCAAATTGTGCAAAACAAACAATGAATACAGACTAATATAAATGAAGTTGTTACTCTATTGTACGAGAGATGTTCAAAAAGTTTCAGCACTTTTATGTTGTGATTGGAAACAGTGAAGCGATAGGAGTGGTAATTGGGCATTGAAAAGTTGGCACGACGCTGGGAAAATTCTTCATAGCCACCTTCGTTTGCGCTGGAAAAGGTACAAAATTTGTTTTTGAAATTCTTAATAAATAGAGTTAAAATAAAAGTGTGGAAACTTTTTGAACGTCCCTCGTACTTGTACAAGAGAATCCACAGTGACACAGTGAGAATTCTCGCTCTTCCGACCCCTTCACTTTCATCACACTTTTTGATGTTGCAGCCTTCAGCTAAAATTATTTCAATTAATTTTTTTCCTCATCTAGTAAAACTCAGCACCCTACAGAATGACAGGATTTTGCAAATTTATTAAAACCAAACAAACTGTAGTATTCGGATCCTTTGCTATGACACCTGAAGTCTGGCTTAGGTGCATCTCATTCTATTGATCATCACTGAGCTGTTTCGACACCTTCTTTAGTTCTACGGTGTTGTACCGTGTTAGCCATTATGGATGTAGTGAGAAGTTAAAGGTGCAATTTTCCTTAACTTCTCACTACACTTTTTCTGGAGTCCAGATATGGTCAACTCAATTGACTGGACCGATTAAGAAAGTCACATCTATCTATAGAAGGTCCAACAGTTGAGCAAAAACCGGGCCAGGAGGACGAAATAACTACCTGCAGAAATTTGAGACAGGATTACAGTATGTCAAGGCACAGATGGAGAGAAGATTACAAAAAATGTCCGCAACATTCATTTTTTTAAACAACCACATCTCTTTTCAGAGCTAGCCACCCAATCAAAACTGAGCAATCATGGGAGGAGTGCTTTTGTAAGAGAGGTGAGCAAGAAGCATTTGGTCAATCTGGCTGAGATCCAGAGAACCACTGTATGAGGTGGGAGAAACTTCCAGAAGGACAACCATCATGGCAACACCCAAATAATCTGTGCTGTATGATCGAGAGGCCATGATCGAGAGGCCAGACTGGAGCCTGCTCAGTAAAAGACACATGTAGGTGCGTTTTGCAAACTTCAAGACTCTCAGACTGAAAAACAAGATTCTGTGGTCTGATTAAACCAACATTAACATCATGTCTGGAGGAATCCATGCACTGCTCATCATCTGTGCAATGCCATTTAAATGGTGAAGCATGGTGGTGGTAACATCAGGGACTTGAAGACTAGATAGTAGCAAAGAATGGAGCAAAGAACAGAGATATCCTTAATCATTATTATAGACAGCATACCAACTAGTGACTTGCTAAATCTGATGTGAACTACGAAATTTCCCCGATGACCTCAACCCGTCTTATTTTTTTTGGATATGCTATGGGGTCCCATTATTTTTTTGTCCTTTGTCTCACACACACACACACACACACAACATATATCAATTCCTTTTGCTGCAACCGATTTAAAGGTGGAGCAGGGAAGGGGAGAGTGTGTGATATAGTGATAATGATTTCCACTTCCGCCTCCCAGATCAGAAGACGACGCCCATGAAAGTGAAGATGGACGCCTCGTTTGTGCCGTGCTAAAACCCACCTCCACCCCTCAAGACATCATAAAAAGTACCCAGCATCAGGAAGCAATTGCAATTCATCAACCATCCTCTCAACGGGACTTTGGGTCACATGTGAGACAGCAACAATTACTTTTGTTTTCCTATTACCTTTAAATAATCAATGTCAAATAAAACAGGGCTTTTTCCACGGAACATCAGATGTTCTTCAGACTGAAGTCTGCTTCATTTAGGCTATGTCCACACCACTACATTTTCATTTAAAAATAGTATTTTTAAAGGAAAATGACATCACTTCATAGTAAGAATTTTCACTTTATTTATGAAAGTTATCTCCACCCACATTAAACAACTGAAAACACAAATGACAAAGCTGTGCACATCATCAGAAACAGGAGTAGGAGGAGGAAAAGTCCTCCACACTAGACAGCTCACACTTACACACAGAAAACAGCAACTGTGTATATGAAAAAACAAACTTACGATGAGGTGGAACACTTATTGAGAGTAACGCACAAGTACTAAAGCAACAAAAGCGGCTGAGAAAATGTAAGTAGAAGCTGTAGGCCTCAGAGGTAACCTACAAAACTGGATCTTTAGTTAGTTAAATGGCAGCAGACAAAGAGTACAGTTAAAAAAAGACTGCAGTCCCTCAGGGGTCTGTCCTTGGCCCATTACTTTAACTGATTTATATTAATTAGGTGTACAGTATCATCTCCAGACAGAGGAGCAGCTTCAGCGACAGACTGCTGTCACTGTCCTGCTCCACTGACAGACTGAGGAGATCGTTCCTCCCCCACACTATGAGACTCTTCAATTCCACCAGGGGGGGTAAACATTAACATTATACAAAGTTATTGTCTGTTATACCTGCATTTTTATCTCTCTTTAATTTAATATTGTTTTATCAGTATGCTGCTGCTGAAGTATGTGAACTTCCCCTTGGGATTAATAAAGTATCTATCTATCTATCTATCTAATGACACTAATTCTGGTGTAGTTAGTAAACTTGTCAAATTCACTGATGACACCAAAACTGGAAGGATGGCCGACACTGAGGAGGGAGGAAAATTAATTCAGAAAGACCCAGACAAGCTGAAGAACTGGGCAAACACCTGGAAAATGGAGTCTAATGTAGAAAAGTGCAATGTGGTACATGTGGGAAACTTGGAGTCGCCAACCCAATACAACTCGGAGTCCTGCCACGTGCAAAGGTTCGCTGACGACACTGCTATCATGGGCTGCATCAGGAGTGGGCAGGAGGAGTATAGGAGCCTAATCAAAGACTTTGTTAAATGGTGCGACTCAAACCACCTACAACTGAACACCAGCAAAACCAAGGAGCTGGTGGTGGATTTTAGGAGGCCCAGACCCCTCATGGACCCCGTGATCATCAGAGGTGACTGTGTGCAGACTGTGCAGACCTATAAATACCTGGGAGTGCAGCTGGATGATAAATTGGACTGGACTGCCAATACTGATGCTCTGTGCAAGACAGGACAGAGCCGACTATACTTCCTTAGAAGGCTGGCGTCTTTCAACATCTACAATAAGATGCTGCAGATGTTCTATTAGACGGTTGCAGAGAGCGCCCTCTTCTACGCGGTGGTGTGCTGGGGAGGCAGCATAAAGAAGAGGGACGCCTCACACCTGGACAAACTGGTGAGGAAGGCAGGCTCTATTGTAGGCACAGAGCTGGACAGTTTGACATCCGTGGCAGAGCGACAGGCGCTCAACAGGCTCCTGTCAGTCATGGAGAATCCACTGCATCCACTGAACAGGATCATCTCCAGACAGAGGAGCAGCTTAAGCGATAGACTGCTGTCACCGTCCTGGTCCACTGACAGGAGATCGTTCCTCCCCCAAACTATGCGACTCTTCAATTCC
The DNA here is from genome assembly GCF_900747795.2 of Erpetoichthys calabaricus. Taxonomy (NCBI): domain Eukaryota; kingdom Metazoa; phylum Chordata; class Cladistia; order Polypteriformes; family Polypteridae; genus Erpetoichthys; species Erpetoichthys calabaricus. The sequence goes on along the minus strand of NC_041405.2, from coordinate 154,650,744 downwards.
ACTCGGAGGAGTAAACATTAACATTATACAAAGTTATTGTCGGTTATACCTGCATTGTTATCACTCTTTAATTTAATTTTGTTTTTTATCAGTATGCTGCTGCTGGAGTATGTGAATTTCCCTTTGGGATTAATAAAGTATCTATCTATCTAACAAGAGAATCAATTATAAATACAATACGGGAGACACAGAGCTACAGGAAGAAACCTTTGAAAAGGATTTGGGGGTTTCTGTTGATGCAACATTTTCATTGAATAAGCAATGCACAGAAGCAATTAAAAAGGCAAATGCAACAATAGTTTACATTACAAAAACTTTTGAATACAATTCAAGGAACATTATGCTCAAACTACATATGCACTACTGAGACCACATCTTCAGTACCGTGTGCTGTTCTGGTCACCACAGTAGAACAAAGACATAACAGCACTTGAAGCTGTGCAGAGAAGAGCAGCCAAGTGCATCTCAAGGCTTGAGAACATGTTCCACTGTGAAAGACTCGGAGAACTAAACTTGTTTTGTCTCAAGCAGAGGAGACTGTGTGGGGGGCTTCATCCAGGTATTTAAAATCCTCATATGAATTGAGAAAGTAGATTCAGCAGAACTCTTCTCAGCTTAAGGGTGAATCACGTACTTGAGAACATTAGTGGAAACTAAGGGGAAGTGCACTTAAAACTGAAGCCAGGAAGCACTTCTTTACCTAAGGAGTTGTGGAATTTTGGAACAAACTGCAGAAGCAGAGACCTTGACAACCTTAAAGAAGGATCTAGGTTAGTTACTGGGACAGCTTAGATATTAGCTAAACAAACGGGATGTGTCCAGCTACAGATCTCCATAGCTCTGCTGGACAGACAATTGGATTGCTGATTTTTTTGCCACTTGATTTACTTGACTTGAGTCAGAGAACCCTTCATCAACCCTAATCTCAACCATTGCATAAGCAGGTGTTATAACTGATGTATAATATAAAGCAACAACCTCCTCAATAGAGTCGAGCTCTGGAGGTCAGCAACTAGAGTCTATTGAAACAAACGGGCTTGATGGACTGAGTGGTCTCCACTCATTTGTCAAATTCTTTTGTTTCTTAATGAGCAGAATCTAATCAGAGAGGGCCATGTAATAAGCACAAACCAATCAGAACACAATTCATCTGTCCACACTGCTATGCTGTGCTTATTGCCTTACACACCGTGCTGCAGGGACAATAATAACGCAGGTAATTTTGCTTCAATAAAATAATTTACAGTCATGCACCAACTTATGGCTCAATTTGGGACCGGCCATTTGTTTGAATGTTGGTTACAAGGTGTACTGTTCATTGGGTCTGGCATGGGTCACTCTTGCTTCACCAAGGGGGGCAGTTTACAAAACCTGCTAGTGGGTCTTCAATGAATTTAAAAAGAAGATATGGGGTGAATGGATAAGAATTAGCCATGGGGAGCAGCACCCATTAAAACAAACCTTAAAGGGCACTCCAGTGGTCAGGAAACAAAATAATAACGATCAATTTATCACTGTGGCTGGATTAAGCAATTTCTAGAACATTATTACCCTTTTGTTTTCCTATGGCCTTACGTACAAAACGTCCTAACCTGGCAGCTGTAAACTGGCACCTGGCTGTACTGTGTTTGGTTTCTCATTAATAGTAATCGGTACTATGCAAAGCGTGTTACTTTTTACATGTCACCCTAGTGCGCCTAAGACTCTGTTGAAGAGATTAGCACTGTATGTTCATCAATGTGACTTCTCAAACATTTGCCTCAAGAAATTGAGCTTGTGGAAGCTTCTACCCAAGGCTGCTGAAAAAAAAAAAATCACATATTAATCAGATTACTAGGACAGCATTTTTTCACTTAAGAAATATAACAAGAGTTAGACCTCTTATAACATTGCAAGATGCTGAGAAATTAGTTCACGCTTTTATTTTCAGTCAACTAGATTACTGTAACGCACTCCTCTCAGGGCCACCCAAAAAAGACATCAATCAATTACAATGAGTGCAGAATGCAGCTGCTAGAATCTTAACTAGGAAAAGAAAAACCGAGCATATCACACCAGTTTGATGTCACTACACTGGTTACCTGTGTCATTTGGAATTGACTTTAAAAAAATAGATGCGCAGGTGAGCAGAATTCAAGGACATGCGCAGCCAACATCATCCTTAACTGAAACCTGGTTAAGGGTTTACATGGCCAAATAAATGGGCTACTCATGGAGAAATCTACGTGTGTTAATCAGGTTTCCCAGAGACCAATAACCCAATTTCTCAAACTGGAATAAGGGTTTACATGGCATTTCAGAAACCCAGTTTCTGTGAATAACCGGATGTAAACACACTGATTGATAAAGCTTAGGGATGCTCTGATCAGGTTTTTTTTTTTTTTTTTTTTTTTTTTTTTTAAGGCCAATACCAATCACTAATTTTATGTTACTTGATTGGCCGATACCGCTTTTGAATTTTTTTTTTCTTTATACCTTTAAAAAACTTTACACGCTAATCTCTTGCATAACCAGACAAACAGAAGTCTTATGTCCTCTATTAAAGTGTATTTTTATAATTAAAACTATAGACCACAGACGTCAGTTGTTAATTTTTTATTAACAAAATATTGTAAAAATTCTGTAGGCTATTGTTCAGTGACCATAAAATACTAAAATAAATATAATTTCCTTAAAAAACATACTTTAACTAATAAAATATGTAGAAAAATATTAATCAGTAATACATCTCTATCTTTATATGTAATATGCTATCGTGGAAGTTCATTTGTCTGTCCAGGATTTTAAATCACCTGTAGCTTGCAAACCGTTTGATCGTTTGACCTGAAATTTGGTACACATACACTACGTGACGTATACTATCTGCTTTCGGGGTGACGATTGATCTCCAACGTTATTCCTCTTTTTACTTTTATTTTATTTTATTGTAGAATCAACTCTCACCAGTGGCCAGCAGGGCGGCCATGCGGCGCATGTGTATGGGCGCCGCAGGGCGCCGTTCTCATTCCCTACCACCTTTGCCGCCACTTTTCATATCTTAAATCATTCATGAGGCAGATTAAAGACTTAAGTGCCAGCTTAAGTGAAAAATTAAGGAAAACATACTAAGTAATTGCAACACAAACACTGACTTATCAGTTTTAACGTGAAAAGATGCAGACGAAAGAAGAGAAGAAGCGGGCTGCTAGGGTGGAGAAATGAAGAGCTGCTCAGGAAACAGCAAGCGCATCAACCTCTGAGCAAATGAATGGTAAATGTACAGAGAAAGAGGAGGAAAACTATAAGTCAAGTGTATTCACTGCATGTTATCGTGCAGTACGCCGTTACTGGTATATATATAAAACCCAACGTCTGTCTGTCCACTTTTCACGAGAGAACTACTTACTAGATTTAGATCAGGTTTTTTCCTATATATTGCTTGAACATTCCAGTTGATTTTGCGACCTCATCACGCTAAGTATCATAGTTTGCTTGTGGTACAGATTTATTTACGTGAATCTGAGAGAGCGGCTGTGGGCCAAGCGGACGGGGAAGCGGGTGGGTCCCTCCTCACTCACGCGCCATCCTCGGGGTGTATCTTACATCTGCTTAGCTAGCGAAGAGAGAACTACTTAACGGATTTAGATCTGGTTTTTTTCTAGAATTTGCTTGAACATTCTGGTTGATTTTGCGACTTCTCTCATTGCACTAAGAATCATAGTTCAGGAGAGATATATTCACGCTAATTCGACACACACACACACACATATATATTTATTTATTAATAATCATGGTTTGTTGTGGAACACACCAATGTTCACTATTCATGTAGTGTGGCATCAATAGCAACTTGGTCATAGCAGGCTCTGACTCAAGACAATATCAAGCCAGTTTGATGTAGTCACATGTCGTAGAGGTGGACTCCTGCATGAGCAAAAGTTGATGCCCAGTGTGTGCCCAGACAAAATTAAAATGCGTACAATATGGACACAAACAGACAAAAACACAATACAGTCTACAGCAAAAAAGAAGAAGAGAAAAGTACAACAGAGGTCTCAAGAAACAAAGGAAAATGTGTGTTCTGTGCCACACACATAGAGGAGAGGTGAGTGGGACTTTGGAGCCAGCACAAATGTCCATAGGACATCTCATTGGTATTCTAGTGTGCTTGACATTAATTGGCTGCAAAAATTTGTCAACCGCAGAATACTTTGAGGCCATACTTGGAAATCTGAAACAAAACAGTTCACAATCCTGTTTAGCTACAAAAGTACAGAAGGAGATGTCAAGGAACTGCCCAAGATAATCTGTTAAACATGGTGCTTGTGGGGTCCCTAAGGCTTGGGCATGTATGGCTGCGACAGGTCCTGGCACACTTTCTCTTCAGGGATAATGGAACTGCGGACAACAGTGACACTATAAATTCTGAGGCGTAGAAACATCTGATCTGCTCAAGTTCCAGAAGATGCATCCACACTCATTGGATGGCGCTTAATCCTACAATAAGATAATGAGCCAAATATACTGCTGAGACAACACAGGAGTTTATGAAAGCTAAAAAAATAGACATTTCCTGAATGGCCAAATCACTCGCCTGATTTAAATCCAACTGAGCAGGCCTTTCATACCCCGTGCTGTGTCCCAAAAAATATAGAAACTTCACCTCAAAGCGAGCACAAGGCATATAACATTTCTTCATGTTGGTTGAGCTGCAATGGTTAACCACTGATGTCATTTATTAATTTATCACCACATGCTTGAATCAAAGACACATTTGAGACAGAAATTGAAAACCACTAGAAGGCAATAGGAATTAACAACAATGATAATGGATGGATGGATGGATGGATGGATGGATGAAGTTATCTGCTATGGTACTTTTCATTTTTATGGTTTCGGAAAGATGCACAAGATAAACAAGACACGTAAAGAAGGAGACTCCAACAATGTTCATGTTGACAACTGGGTTGCCTGGCTTAGATGGACTTAAGCTTCCATACTGCATAATCCATCCAACTTCTAGACGCCTCTCAAAGGAAACCAAGTTCTACATAAAGACAAAAATGGCAGCTTGAGTCTTAATTATTTGGCCATAGTGTAAACATCACATAAGAACATAAGGATGGTGTCACATTTTGCCTACCTTGCTCACTAATGTACAAGCTTTCTAAATAAGAGGATCAAACTGGAAAAACTGTTGGAAAGAACATAAGAATGCTATGACGATTCGAGTATCCCAGGCCTTGTGATCCGTGTCTCTACAAGCAAATGATAAACTTGAAGAATTCCTGGAAAAAAATGAGGATGCCTTGATATTTGCTGTACTGTACCCACTCATTTTCAGGCTTTGTTTATGCATGGGTGAAACTGGAAAGGTTCCTGGGAATTACCCTCAGTCCCAGTTGGAAAACTGGCAGATTGACTTTTTTTTTTTTTTTTGAGCATTTGTGGATGAATTTGCAGAGTTTGTTGAAAGTGAAGGCCACATCTCGCATTAAGTGTTTAATTGCGACGAGACAGGGTTATTTTGGAAAAAAATGCCCGGAAGAACCTACATCACCCAAGAGGAGAAGGCACTACCTGGACACAAGCCTATGAAAGACAGGCTTACACTTTTATTTTGCGCTAATGCAAGTGGTGACTTTAAGGTCAAGCCACTTTTAGTCTCCCATGCTGAAAATCCCCGCGTCTTTAAGTGCAATCCATATTACTAACCGAGAATGCTAAACCGGATGGACGCAGGGACATCCGGCCATGGGCCATAGCCGCAAAAAGACGTACTGCGCAGGCGCCCCAAGAAATGAGGGGCCACGAGAGGCGGATGAGGGGCCGCGAGAGGCGGACAAGACCACAGAAAAAAGGAGTGAGCACAGAAAAAAGGAGTCAAAGAAATGAGGCGCCGCGAGCACAGAAAAAAGTAAAAGGCACAGAAAAAAGTAGTCAAACGCAGGCGCCGCACGAAACCCATTGCACACGAAACTAGCACACAAAAAAAAAAGAAGACGCTCGCGCACAACAGCAAGGCACCCCCCCCCCCCCCCCCTACAGGCACCGGACGGGACACACACCAAGAGGGGGATTTAACAAGCCCCTGGAACACAAAAAAAAAAAAAAACAAAACCACCCCACACACCCTACAAGCAACGGACGGGACACACACAAAGAGGGGGATTCAACAAGCCCCTGGAACACAAAAAGAAAGAAGACGCTCGCGCAACAACAATCCTCACCCACCCCCTCCCCCCCACACATCAATAAGAAGTGACACCCAAAGCCACATATCTAAAGGAAACGTCCATATTAAACATACGTCATCTCAACACCTTCACACTGGGCAGCATAGGTGTCAGCATAGGTGGATCTCCTTAAAATAAAGCACTATTAACCGTTCAACTGCAGAAAAGGCTACATATTAACAGTGAGTGCGATCCTCCTTATTACTTATCCATATTTCGCATGCTGAGGAACAAACAAGTCATGAATACACGGTCACGGGTACAAAACGATTCGGATCGGATAACGGGACCAAACACACGAACATGAATGAAACAACAAAATACACAGCAGCGCATACAACGCGCTTCGGAAACTCCGGGAGAAAAAATGTCTCGGATCAAAAAACACAAAGCTCAAGTAACCCCGTTACAGAGACGTGCCCAAATGGACAGACACAATGAACGTAGACGCATACAGCGCACGTCTCAAAGTGCTGCATCGAAACAAGCACGATTTCAAACCAAAAGAGCTCGCGTCTCAGACATACAAAAAAGGGAGCGAAGAGACTGAATAAATGAACGCAGACGTGTACAACGCGCATATGAACTGCCAGAAAAAAAGCAAGCAAGACTCCAAAAGCAGAAAGCTCAACTGACCGACATACAAAAACGGACAAGGCTCGATACAAACAATGCACGACGTAGACTGAAACGGACTTTTCGCAAAGCGGAGGCGAATCAATTAAAAATCCAAAATAGTGCGTCACAAATAATGGACATGCAACAACGCGGCACTCAAACGCCACAAGCAAAACATGCCCGTCGCGGACATCAACGCCAGACACCTGCTAAACGCTTACGCCAGTTGGCTGACAACGCCTTCAATAATGAGTGCACTATTGAGGAAAATTCATTGGGATTAATGAATGTCATTTGCAATCATTGTCATTCACTTAACTTCACAGAAGAAACAACTGGCAATACAAATAATGAATTTACACGTTGTTGTCAAAAGGGGCAGATTAGACTGCCTCCTTTACATTCATATCCTGAATATCTACAGAAGCTTCTAACTAACGATGTGCCTGAAAGTAAAAACTTTATGAACTGCATTAGATCCTACAATAGTTCATTTGCTTTTGCATCTACCGGAGTACATATCAGGCCACCAAAAGGCAATGGCCCATACTGCTTTCGCATATGTGGTTAACACAATGCACTATATTATGTCCAAAAAATATTAATGTTAATCACATTAATAACCGGGTCATTTCATTACTTCCTGGAGAGACACAGCTCTTTCTAAGCTCTGACAAAGTTGACTCTGATGACGACAATGAATATCTGAATTTCCCCTTAGAATATTTGAACACTATTAACCCGGACTGATGACCACAACACAACCTTACCCTTAAAAACGGAACAATAATCATGCTATTAAGAAACCTTAACACTAAACAGGGTTTATGCAATGGCACACGTTTAGTCGTCAACACCATGACACACAATGTTATTCAAGCAACAGTTCTTACAAGATCACATGCTAACAATACTGTTCTCATTCCTAGAATTGACCTTACGAGTTCTGACCTAGAATTACCTTTTACATTGAAACGCCGACAGTTCCCCATTAAACCTGCATTTGCCATGACCATCAACAAATCACAAGGACAAACCATGGACAAGGTTGGCATCTACCTCTCTGAGCCCGTTTTTGGACATGGACAACTTTATGTTGCCTTCTCACGTGTTCGACGTTCATCTGACGTTAAAAGTTAAAGTTATAAATGATCCATGCCAAGGAAGACTCATTCAAGGACAAGACACCATCTTTACTACTAATGTTGTATACAAGGAAATATTCCAATAAAACATTACTCTATGCCAAACACTCTATTTTTTATTTCTATAGTCATCATCCAAACCTGCACACTATTCTATATCTAATTCATACATCTCACTCTTTGTCATGCCCCAACACCAGGGGTTGTTGAGCGAAGCGAGCAGGGGGCGGAGCCCCCTAGTAAAGTCTAAACTGCCTGTACAATGGTGGGCAAATAGCAAGGCATGGGTAACTCGGACATTATTTATGGATTGGCTGACAAAAGTGTTTGCCCCAACTGTCAAAAATTATCTTCAGTAAAAGGATCTTCCTCTTAGATGTCTTCTCTTAATGGATAATGCTCCTGTGCATCCACCAGGTTTGGAGGAAGACCTGGATATCGAGTATGACTTCATCAACGTCAAATATCTTCCACCCAATACTACTCCATTACTGCAACAGATGGATCAGCAGGTCATTTCCAATTTCAAGAAGCTATACACCATGGCACTGTTTTCCAGATGTTTCCAGGTAACTAATGACACTGATTTGACTGTTCACGTTTTTTTGGAAGGAGCACTTTAACATTCTCCACTGCATCAACCTCATTGACAAAACCTGGAGTGAGGTCTCTTCCCGCGCATTGCAATCTGCCTGGAGGTAACTTTGGCCAAGTTGTGTCCGAGACTTCGAGGGATTTGAAGCAGAGAGCTCTGCCGAAGTGGTGAATGAAATCGTGTCCATTGGCAAGCGTATGGGATTAGAGGTCAATGATGCCGACGTGGAGGACCATTGAGATGAACTAACCACAGAAGAGCTGGTTGCCTTATAGGAAGAGCATTCGTCAGAGGATGAGAAGGTTAGGGAGGAAATCACCTGTGCTCAGATAAAGGAAATTTGCAATAAGTGGAATGATCCATCCATCCATTTTCCAACCCGCTGAATCCAAACACAGGGTCACGGGGGTCTGCTGGAGCCAATCCCAGCCAACACAGGGCACAAGGCAGGAACCAATCCTGGGCAGGGTGCCAACCCACCGCAGATAAGTGGAATGATGTGCAGGAATTTATTGAGAAGCACAACCCTAACGAAGTTGTGGCTATTAGGGCAATTAACATAATGAATGACAATGCAACATCGCATTTTAGAAAAATTCTGCGGCAAAGAAAAAGACAAATCTTATTAGATCGCTTTCTTGTGCCCAAAGAAAAGGAATCGCGATGTGAAAAAAAACCCCAAATCAGTGTTACCCGATGTTTTTATGGAGGGGGATTCCCCTTCAAAACAGTAGCTTCCTTCTCCTCATCCTCCGCCATCCACCTATGCCACCAACTACAACAAACAAGGTAAATACAGTGCTGTTTTATTTAATTTAGTTTATATGTTTGTACTAATGATATATAAATTTTTATATTTTTTTTATCACAGAAAACCCCTTAAAAAAAATTAAATTACAAAATTTCTGAGGCTGGAACGGATTAATTGTATTTACATTAATTTCAATGGGAAAAATTGCTTTGGTTAGCGAACATTTTAGTTAGCAAACAGAGTCGCGGAATGGATTAAGTTTGTTAACCGAGGTTCCACTGTACTCATTTCTTATCCTGTCCATCCTCGTCACACCCAATGTAAATCCTTCCACTAAACTGGGGAAATTAGCCTGCATTTGTGAAAGCTGCCAGAAAGCTCAAAATTTGAACAAGGTGAGGTTTCTGTCTTAACACCATTCTTCCCAGAATCCCCAACTCCAAATAACATTTCCACCAAAGTGGTTTGGGAGAAACCAACATCAGGGCAAATGCACGTGTGGCCGCTGTTTTTTTGGGGTCTTTCTTTACATTAGTGGTGTATTACGTGGTATTCACGTGATAACAGAAAGATGATAAATTTCAGTTTCCTAGCAGAAATTCTCAGATGACCTCCCTACAAATCTGCAAATCCGAGTCGAACAAATCAGAAAAAACAAAGCTTGAGTTGTCCAGTTTGTGATATAACCTTGACCTTTCGCCTTAGTCAATTGTATAAAATAAAAACAATTAGAACAAAGTCAGCCAGAAATGGTATTTTTGTGGTCAGACTGCATTCGGAGTGACGTAACTCACCTTTAGTAAAATTTAAATTTGCCGTTAAATTCTACAAAATTTACACAACTGATCTTGAATTTACTTTCTGAAAAGAACACATAAACAGAAACCTCATGTTGCTCCCAAAACTCTGACCAGAAACTCATGTGAATGCAGTGAGGTGAGAAGGTGAAACGTCAGAAAATGGAGTTCCGAAAAATCCGAGAGCATGTGAACGCGGCTATTCATCCAAGTAAGAATTTCACTGCACCGTGTACACTCGACTATAAAAACAAAACTTGAACTTGTTGAGAATTCTGGGGTCTTATGCAGTAATTCGGAGGATATGTCCAAGTAAGAATTTCACTGCACCGTGCACACTTAACTATAAACACAAAACTTGAATTTGTTGAGGATTCTGGGGTCTTGAACAGGGAAAATGTAAGATGACTTTCCAGGTATTCCCAAGTCTAATAACCACATCCTCTACACTTGGGAAATTGAGCCCTCATTTGTGAAAGTGTTCAAAAAAGACCACAATTTGGACAAGATGAGGTTTCTGGGAACTACTCAGGGTATTAACATGATATTCCCCATAGCTCCCAACTACAAGTGACATTTCCACTGAAGTAGTCTGTGAGAGAACAGTCCAAAGACATGCAGGTTAGGTGGATTGGCGATTCTAAATTGGCCCTAGTATGTGCTTGGTGTGTGGGTGTGTTTGTGTGTGTCCTGTGGTGGGTTGGCACCCTGCCCGGGATTGGTTCCTGCCTTGTGCCCTGTGTTGGCTGGGATTGGCTCCAGCAGACCCCCGTGACCCTGTGTTCGGATTCAGCAGGTTGGAAAATGGATGGATGGATAGTCTGTGAGAGATCAACATCAGGACAAGTAACCGGTATTTCTTTTCATTTGGTGTGTGTTCAAGTGCTAGCAGAAAGACAGTAAATTTGAATTTCCTAGTTGTGAATTTCACATCAACTCCCTACAAATTTGGAGCTCCAAGTCAAACAATTTGGAAGAAACAAAGCCCGAATTCCCCAATCTGTGACATAACCTTGACCTTTCGCCTTAGTCAGTTGTATAAAATTAAAAACAGAACAAAGTCCACGAGAAATGGCATTTTTGTGGTCAGATTGGATTCAGAGTGACACAACACACCTTTAGTAAACTTAGTCTGCTTTAAATTCCACAAAATTAACTCAAATTTTCTTGAATTGGTCTTTTTCCAAGACCAAGTAACACATAAAAAAAGACCTCATGTTGCTCCCAAAACTCCGACAAGAGACTCGTGTGAACTCAGTAAAGTAGGAAGGTGAAGCATCACAAGATGGAGATCTGAAAACTCCAAGAGCATGTGAACGTGGCTATTCATCCAAGTAAGAACTTCACTGCACCGTGTAGGCTTGACTATAAATGCAAAACATGAATTTGTTAAGGGTTCTGGGGTCTTATGCAGTTATTCTGTGGATACGTCCAAGTAAGAATTTCACTTCAACCCGTACACTCGACTATAAAACGCAAAACTTGAATTTGTTGAGGGTTCTGGGGTCTTATGCAGTTATTCTGAGGATACGTCCTAGGGCTGGGCGATATGGCTCAAAATTCAAATTGCAATATTTTTGGACCAAAAGTCAATATACGATATGCAACGATATTTTTTTTCCTATCTATTATTACTTAAAAAAGAAGCCACACATTTATATTGCTCTTTAGTTATTTACATGTAATTGCAAACTTACAACTTTACATCATAGGCATAAACCAAAATATACTCATTAATGCATGAAACACATCTAAACATTTACGCAAGAAAGCCAGTTGTCTGAATATTAGGTGACGTAGGAGTAGATGCTTTATCTACTTTACTAGGTTTGCCTAAAAAAAACTTAAAATAATAATGTTTCAATATGCTCTTTTTAAGCTATGTTTTGTAAACAAATAAAGTGTGGCAAGAACATGCATTCAGGTAACACAATTTCACAAATTTTGTGCAAGAAAGACAAGTCTGTCAACTGCCTCTGGCTTTAAAGATGCCCTGTGGCAGTTCACGATGTGCTAAATGCTTATCTTTTGCAATGCTGTATGTTACTGCAGCTGTTACTTCCTTCCATTTGGGGCTTGTTTTTTCATACGGTTTTCAACGAGTGAACGTTGCCGCCAGCGTGATTTGTTTTGCGGCAGGGATGTGTTTCGTTGCGTTTTGAGCAGAGTTCTCGCGCATTTTAATACATTCTTCGTACTTCGTAACGTGTTTTGTTTTCAACTGATTGAAGAGGTTCGAGGTGTTGCCGCTCTTCGTTCCTACTTCTCGCTTACAAAGTTTACATATAACAGTCTTTTGTTCTGTATCATTTTGTCTAAAGCCAAACCATTTCCAAATAACGGAGGTCACATTTATACCTTTGACACTAAATCATCGCTGATAGCCGTACTCGTTTCTGCCTCCATCTCAGCCATTGTTGTTACTGTTTAAGATAAGCAGGAGGCGGGGTTTAATTGCAATGACTGCATTTAGGATGTGCTCCAATTAGCAGAAATAACACACTACACACTTGTAGTGTTTAATAAAACATATTACATAATATATTGCGATAGGTTCGTTTTCAAACGATGCATTAACAAATATTGTTCATATTGTGCCACTCGATATATCGCACAGGCCTACGTCCAAGTAAGAATTTCACTTCACCCCGTACACTCGACTATAAAACGCAAAACTTGAATTTGTTGAAGGTTCTGGGGTCTTATGCAGTTATTCCGAGGATACGTCCAAGTAAGAATTTCACTTCACCCCGTACACTCGACTATAAACACAACACTTGAATTTTTTTAGGATTCTGGGGTCTCACACCGAGGATACGTCTAAGTAAGAATTTCACTGCACTGTGTAGGCTTGACTATAAAACGCAAAACTTGAATTTGTTAAGGGTTCTGGGGTCTTATGCAGTTATTCCGAGGATACGTCCAAGTAAGAATTTCACTTCACCCCGTGCACTCGACTATAAAACGCAAAACTTGAATTTGTTGAGGGTTCTGGGGTCTTATGCAGTTATTCTGAGGATGCGTCAAAGTAAGAATTTCACTTCACCCCATACGCTTGACTATAAAACGCAAAACTTGAATTTGTTGAGGGTTCTGGGGTCTTATGCAGTTATTCCGAGGATACGTCCAAGTAAGAATTTCACTTCACCCCGTACACTCGACTATAAACACAAAACTTGAATTTTTTTAGGATTCTGGGGTCTCACACCGAGGATACGTCTAAGTAAGAATTTCACTGCACTGTGTAGGCTTGACTATAAAACGCAAAACTTGAATTTGTTAAGGGTTCTGGGGTCTTATGCAGTTATTCCGAGGATATGTCCAAGTAAGAATTTCACTTCACCCCGTACACTCGACTATAAAACGCAAAACTTGAATTTGTTGAAGGTTCTGGGGTCTCATGCAGTTATTCTGAGGATGCGTCAAAGTAAGAATTTCACTTCACCCCATACGCTTGACTATAAAACGCAAAACTTGAATTTGTTGAGGGTTCTGGGGTCTTATGCAGTTATTCCGAGGATACGTCCAAGTAAGAATTTCACTTCACCCCATACGCTTGACTATAAAACGCAAAACTTGAATTTGTTGAAGGTTCTGGGGTCTTATGCAGTTATTCTGAGGATGCGTCCAAGTAAGAATTTCACTTCACCCCGTACACTCGACTATAAACACAAAACTTGAATTTTTTTAGGATTCTGGGGTCTCACACCGAGGATACGTCTAAGTAAGAATTTCACTGCACTGTGTAGGCTTGACTATAAAACGCAAAACTTGAATTTGTTAAGGGTTCTGGGGTCTTATGCAGTTATTCCGAGGATATGTCCAAGTAAGAATTTCACTTCACCCCGTACACTCGACTATAAAACGCAAAACTTGAATTTGTTGAAGGTTCTGGGGTCTTATGCAGTTATTCCGAGGATACGTCCAAGTAAGAATTTCGCTTCACCCCATACGCTTGACTATAAAACGCAAAACTTGAATTTGTTGAGGGTTCTGGGGTCTTATGCAGTTATTCCGAGGATACGTCCAAGTAAGAATTTCGCTTCACCCCGTACACTCGACTATAAACACAAAACTTTAATTTTTTTAGGATTCTGGGGTCTCACACTGAGGATACGTCTAAGTAAGAATTTCACTGCACTGTGTACACTTGACTATAACAATGAACTTGATCTAATCTAATCCTATTGAGGTTTCTGTGGATGGGACTAACATAAAATCTCAAACTGGAAATATGCAGGCTGGCTTTGCTGTGGTTCCTAATTCTGAATACCACTTCCTCTAAACTTGGGAATTTAGCCTGCGTTTATAAGCAGACCAACATTAAGACATTTTGAGCGTGAGATTCCCTTTGGCTATTTGTGGAGTGTCTGTGTGTGTGCCACCAAGGGATGGGGTCACTGGCATCACTCGTGCCTACAGTGACTAGAAACACCGAGGAGCATTTCTGTTTATATTATCATTGTTGCCATCACTGCTCCGATAATAATTACATTTAAAGAAACGATAAAAAATAAGACAATGGAAAAAAATACCCAGCATGCAGTCAAAGAAGAAGATTATGAATATTCAGACATCGTATTACAATACATAAAAAATGCATCATTAAATTAGGAAACATGATGGGGAAAAAACGTAAATACACGAAGATAAATTCAAGGCAAAAAATACACATGAACAAAAAAAAAAAAAAAGAAAAAACAACGCTTCGAATTAAATGGAAAGAAAGAAACGCGCCAGCGTAAACAAATCAATCAAGACGCAAAGGACCGCCACACAAATCGAAAAGCCGTACCTGCAGAAGCCGTAGTCACTCGCGAGCCGGAGTTGAACTGTCACCAGAGAACGAGCCCCCTGCGCTTCGGGGGCGGCTGACTCAACTCACACCCCCAAATCCCAGAAGAAGCCCCCTTCCCCCTCCACACACACACACACACACACACACACGGATATGCAAATGAGCTCGCGCTATCTGCTCCGCCGGAGCGCCCGTCGAGAATCACAAGCGAAAGTGAGATAGCGCCCGGCCGGCCGGGCGGGCGTACAGGGGTGCTGAAACACACATCAAATGCCACCCACGGCAGATAACGAGTAGGCCACCAAAACCAGTCAAATGGAAGCGAGCAGAAAAGAAAAATTAAAAACATCCAACGAACAATGGTCATTAAACGCCGACGGCCACAAACACACATAACACAGACAGAAAGAGGGGGCTGACCGCCTTCACGGAACTCATCAGAGTCCCCAAGTCGCGAGCTGCTCTTTACAAGCCGGCCCGTCGAATTAGTTTGCTCCTGTCAGCTGTCCTATCCCGTCCTTCCTCGTTTTTCTCCTCCTCCTCCCCCTAACCCAGTGCAACTGGCAGTTTTTATTATTTTTTCCCCTTTTCCTCGATTTAATCGAGTAAAGCTAGACATTTACTACACCACTCCAGTTCAATACTCATCTGGCGGCTTGCCGGACAAGTTTGAACGGATTATTTTTGTCATCTGTCGCTAGTAGCTTTATACCCCCCCCCCCATGCTTTTCGATTAAAAAAAAAAAAAGTCAGCACCTATAGGGGACCCAA
Source organism: Erpetoichthys calabaricus (assembly GCF_900747795.2). NCBI lineage: Eukaryota > Metazoa > Chordata > Cladistia > Polypteriformes > Polypteridae > Erpetoichthys > Erpetoichthys calabaricus. The sequence goes on along the minus strand of NC_041405.2, from coordinate 154,635,054 downwards.
CGCGAACAATGCTATTTGCTACAATCGTGCTCTTAAAACAGCATGCACATTGACGATCGCGTTTGAAAGGATAATAAAACACATGCACCACTTACCTCTCTTGTATTTTTCTTATGTCGTGTTTTTTTTTCCGTCGTCTTTTCTCTTTTATTCGGTTGCTATTTTTTTGCCCCCCAAACCTTTTACAATCCAGCAGAGCGATTATCTGCGAATAAAACACAGGAAAGACGGCCTCACGCCTACTCGATTCTCTCTTTTCTGATTGGCTAGACGCCTTTCTGCCTCCCGCCCCAAAGCAATAACCCCTTAAGACAATTGGATAACCTCCTGTCACTTTATCCACTGCCTTGGTCGGCAACAAACCTTTTGACGAGACAGAGCGGTGTGCAATTGGATAAGCAAGCTTGGTTACTACTGACAGACGGATGGGGCGGGGCCTTGTGGGATAAATGGGATTTGGTCGCCATTCTGGATCTCGCCGCTACATTACATCCGCACCGCTCCAGAGCCAAAATGGTGGCTTTTCAATAGCAATTTTTAATTATTGATCGATAAAACTGCAGGTGACAAAGGAAATTGCGCTGTTGGTCATCAGAATCAATATATGTCAATTATACATCAAAGAAATCAAACGTACATTAACCTTCCGGCAGCCGCATTTTTTAAAAGGCACCGAACAAGAAAAGCAACAAAGTAAAGTGAACCGTCCGTCTCGCCAATCAACGGTCTGCTCCACAAGGCCACGCCTCCGCCAGGTTCGGTAGAGAGGAAGTGACTACGTGCTGTTGAGCACAGCATCCCAGAGAAGCGATGGCCATTCTGCGGGAGTCCCAGCTTGTGAAGTCTTCAGGGTGCTTCATTTAAAACCGGGGGGGAATGGGGGGGGCAACGCGGTGGGCAGAAAAAAAAGAGGGAAAGAAAAAAAGACGAACGCGAAACGAGAAAAGCAAGTGTCAAATAAGAACGGGGAAATCATGGTCCAAAACGAACCATTCCCGTTAATCAAATCATATCAGCTGTAAAAACGGGGATGTGCCGTGGTCGCCAGCGCACCGCTGCGATCGGCAGTTTTTTTAATACCTGAACCACTTTCCATTATTTTTGTGAAGCCGTTGCATGCGCTACACGTTAAAGTCAAGGATGCACCACACCAAATCCACTAACACGGGTTCAAGTCTCATTATGTGTTAAGATCGTATCATCTCTGCGTACTTTGTTTTACCCTCCCACATCCTCGAGGTGGTACATGTTGGATGTATTGATGCGTGTGTGTGTGAGAGTTTGCACTGTAATGGCACCCGGAATTGCTCACTGCCTTGCAGCCTAGTGATGCCAAGGCAAGTTTTGGCTCTCTGTGACCCCAAAATTAGCTTGACAGACTATATGACACACGCTTAATGCACATCCACGGAATGATAAATGAGGACCACTTTGACAATAAGGTGAAAGCAAGAGCTAGAATAGACCAAGGAATGGATGCCATCATGAATAATCCTTCCCATCCTCTCCAGGGGGCGTTTTCTTGATGCGTTTTAGTGGTCTTCAAACTTAGTTGTGGGGACCTCCTTAGGGCTGCAGGTTTTTGTTCCAACTAGTGTCACAATCAGTCTGTTATTTTCTCACTAATTTATTTAATTCAGTTAGATGGTCATTTTTTTCCTCATTTTTTATTTTGCACTAGAATATCAGCTGCCGTTGTACAGGTAAGTAATTTTAATAGCTCTGGTCCATTTGTCTACACGTCTGGTTTTAGTTTGTGCAGGTGTTTTTCTTGCTCTGAGCCACCAGGTGGCACTGTTGTTTAAACCGTACATAAAAAAAATAATACTAATAAAAGAAGAAGCAACCATACCTCCCATGGTCAAAACTTTGGGTCGGGACATAGTCTGCGCTCCTCCGTTGATCCACTGAAGGGGGTGTGCACATTTTGGCAGAGATTGTTCCAAAAGTGTGGATTTTGATACAGTAATCCCTCGCTACTTCGCGGTTCACTTTTCGCGGATTCACGACTTCGCAGATTTTATATGTAAGCATATCTAAATATATAACGCGGATTTTTCGCTTCTTCGCCGGTTTCAGCGGACAATGGGTCTTTTTACTTCTGGTATTTGCTTCCTCAGTTGGTTTGCCCAGTTGATTTCATACAAGAGATGCTATTGGCGGATGCCTGAGAAGCTACCCAATCAGAGCACGCAGTTAAGTTCCTGTGTGCTGCTGATTGGCTCAGCGACGGAGTGCTGCATTAACCAGGAAGTCTCATCTCATTCATTCAGCATTAACGTGCTCTTGCTACTGCATTCAGGGGATTATCACCTTCATCGTCATCATTTTTACTGTGCAGCATATTCATCACCATCATCATGTCATATATAGCTACGTGTACTTCACTATACAGTAAGTGTAAACTTATCTACTGATTTCATATTGCTTAGCAGTTGTCCCTGTTATTAATAGAGTAAAGGGTGGGTTGTAAACAATACAGGGAGGGTTTAAAAACGTCCAAATACATCCATCCATCCATCCATTTTCCAACCCGCTGAATCCGAACACAGGGTCACGGGGGTCTGCTGAAGCCAATCCCAGCCAACACAGGGCACAAGGCAGGAACCAATCCCGGGCAGGGTGCCAACCCACCGCAGGACACACACAAACACACCCACACACCAAGCACACACTAGGGCCAATTTAGAATCGCCAATCCACCTAACCTGCATGTCTTTGGACTGTGGGAGGAAACCGGAGCGCCCGGAGGAAACCCACGCAGACACGGGGAGAACATGCAAACTCCACGCAGGGAGGACCCGGGAAGCGAACTCAGGTCCCCAGGTCTCCCAACTGCGAGGCAGCAGCGCTACCCACTGTGCCACTGTGCTGCCCCGTCCAAATACACGTTAAATAATTAAATAAATATGGTGTCCCTACTTCGCGGAAATTCAGTTATCGTGGTCGGCCTTGGAACCTATCTCCCGCGATAAGTGAGGGATTACTGTACTGAATATACATATGTATACTGATCAGCCACAACATTAGAATCCCCTCATGCCACCAAAAGAGCTCTGACCCATCAAGACGTGGACTCCACAAGACCTCTGAAGGTGTCCTGTGGTGTCGGCAACAAGACGTTAGCAGCACATACTTTAAATTCTGGAGTGGACTTGTCTTTCCAGGAGATCCCACAGATGCTCAAACAGATAAGAGATCTGTGGAATTTGGAGGCCAAGTCAACACCTTGAACTCTTTGTCATGCTTGTCCTCAAACCATTCCTGATCTATTTTGTGAGTGTGGCAGGGCACGTTATCCTGCTGAAAGAGGTCACTGCCATTAGGAAATACCCTTTTAATGAAGGAGTAAACGTGGTCTGCAACCATCTTTACTAATTCTGGTGGTACGTGTTAAAGTAACATCCGCATGAACGCCAGGAGCTAAGCTTTTCCAGCAGAACAATTTCCAGAGCATCACACTGCCTCCACTGTCTTGCCGTTTTCCCATAGTGCATCCTGCTGCCATCTCCTCCTCAGGTGAATGACGCACACGCACCCGGCTTTCCAATCTAAAAGAAGACTTAAATCATCAGACCTGGCCTCATTCTTCAATTGCACTGTGGTCCAGTTCAGATGCTCACATATCCATTAGAGGTGGACAGGGGTCAGCATGACCACTCTGACCGGTCAGCGGCGACACAACAAGCTGTAATCCCCTGCATGTTCTGACTACTTTCTCTCATGGTGTTTCAGCAATTTGTTCTGCACTGGCTCTTCTGTGGGCTCAGACCAGATGGACCAGCCTTCACACCCCATGCACATCAGTGAACCTCAGGCACTCATGACCCTGTCCCCAGTTCATCAGTTGTCCTTCCTTGGACCACTTTTGATAGGTATTAAGTACTGTATACTGAAGACACCCCAAGAGACCTGCCATTTTGGAGATGCTCTGGCCTGGTCTTGCTCTGAGCCACCAGGTGGCACTATTGTTTAAACTGTAGTTAAAGAAGAAAAATCAGCAAATATGCCCCCAGAGTCCAAAGTTTGGGTCAGGACATAGTCTGCGTTCCTCCCTGGATCCAGTGAGGGAGGTGTGCACATTTTGGCAGAGATTGTTCCAATGGTGTGGATTTTGATAATGAATTTACAGTGGGTATAGAAAAGAATCCCCCCCCCCCTCGAAATATTCCCATTTTTTTTTGCTTTACAGCCTTAAATGTAAACACACAAACTAATATTTCTTCCCAGCTTTACTTACTCAATGCAACCTCTAACATCCAAGTGAAAGATATCACAGCTACAGTTCAGAAAAATGATAAAAAATCAAAAACATGACCTACTGAGATTAATAAAGGATCACCCCCCCATGTTAATGTCATTTTGTTGACCCCCCTTTTGCTTTAATGACAGCCTTGAGTCTGTGGTGATTCTTCTCTATCAGATTTGCACATCTAGATATTTGCCCCCCACTCTTCTTTACAGTTTAACTGTTCAAGTTCGGTCACATTGGATGGTGATGTTGGTGGTCTGCTATCTTCAGATCTTTCCACAGATTTTCAGTGTGATTTAGCTCTGGGCGCTGACAGGCCACACCAGGACATTCACTCTTTTCTCCTTCAGCCACTGGGTGGTCAATTTTGCTGTGTGGTTCTGGTCATTGTTGTGTTGAAAGGTGAACATTCTGCCCATCTTCAACTTTCTGGCAGAGGGTAGCAGGTTTTCCTCCAGAATTGGACAGTATTTTTGCCCCATCCATTTTTCCTTCTACCCTAACGAGAGCCCCAGGCCCCTCACAACAGGAAGCTGCCCCCCTCCGTGCTTTACTGTAGGTATGGTGCATTATGGATGGTGAGCTGCATTGGTGTACCGTTTGGCATTGAGGCCAAGTAGTTTGATTTTGGTCTCATCTGACCATGAGACCTTTTTCCACTTGGCATCAGAATCTTCAAGGTGCATTCTGACAAAGCTCAAACGAGCCTTAATGTGGCCTTTCTTGAGAAGTGGCTTTTTCTTTGCGACCCTCCCAAACAAGCCACACTTGTGAAGCACTTGTGAAATTGTTGTCACATGCACACCATTAATGACCACTCTTTGCCATCAAATCCTGTAACTCCTTCAAAGTGGCCATTGGCCTCTTGGTAGCCTCTCTTACCAGTTTCCTCCTTGCTCTTCCATCGAGTTTGGAGGATCCAAAGAGAGTCCTAGTAGTGCCAAACACTTGTCGCTTCTTTATGATGGACTTTACTGGGCTCCTTGGGATTGATAAAGCCTTTGAGATGTTTTTTGTCTCCATCTTTTTTTTCTCTGATAAGGTCACGAACATTAGATCCCAGATCTCCATTTCTTCTTCTGGCTCTGTTGATTTAGCCGTTCCTGTACACGGCTCCCTCACCAGCTTTGAACCCATTTCGCTCCCCCATCTGGAAAAAATCATCGCCTCAATGAAGCCTTCGGGCTCTCCGGACGATGTGGTGCCGTCCAGACTGCTGAAAGATGTCTTTCCTGTGATTCGATATGATGTCTTAAAGATCATAACTAGTAGTCTATCTTCGGCTACAGTTCCTCGTGCTTTCAAACACGCAGTTGTACATCCAATCGTGAAAAAACCTGATCTTGACCCTGCCGTCTTCTCCAATCTTCGTCCAATTTCCAAACTACCTTTCCTGTCAAAATTACTCGAAAAAGTAGTTTATGAGCAATTAATTCACCACCTACAGGACCATCAGGTAATGGACCTTTTTCAGTCAGGCTTTAGGCCCCAACACAGCACAGAAACCGCGCATTTACGTGTCCTAAATGATGTCCTTTTGGCATTGGACTCAGGACTCTACGTGATTATGGTTCTTCTCGATTTATCTGCTGCCTTCGACACAATCGACCACGACATTATGATCTCCCGACTCGAATCCTGGGCTGGTGTATCTGGCTTAGCCCTCAACTGGTAAAGGTCATATTTCTGCAACAGGAATCTTAGAGTCATGCTAGACGATTTTTCATCTGAATCAGTCCCACTCCCATGTGGTGTCCCCCAGGGTTCCATTTTGGGGCCACTACTTTTTTCAATTTACATTCTGCCTTTAGGTGCAATTTTTAGAAAACATGCAATCTCGTATCACCTATATGCTGATGACTGCCAAATTTATTTCTCCCTCAAGTCAACTGACTCCACTAAACCTCTTCTCGACTGCTTATCTGACATTAAGGACTGGCTGGCTGTAAACTTCCTTCACCTGAACGATTCAAAAACCGAGGTCATTGTTTTTAGTCCTGACCGCAAACAGACCCTACCCCTTGGCCTCGACTTTCTTCCCATTCCAGTAACTTCGTTTGTTTCCAATCTTGGAATCAAAATGGATATGGTCCTGAAAATGGATGCTCAGGTCAACAGCACAGTAAAATCCTGCTTTTTCCATCTCAGGCGAATTGCCAAACTCAAACCAATTCTGCCTTACCACCTCCTGGAATCAGTAATCCATGCATTCATTACGTCCCGGCTCGACTATTCTAATTCCTGCCTATATGGTATTAGTAAAGCCACTCTTTCTAGACTCCAAGTGGTTCAAAATGCAGCTGCAAGGCTTTTAACTGGAAGCAGCAGAAGCCAACACATTACACCGATTTTAAAAACCCTACACTGGCTGCCGGTTAGCTTCAGAATTGATTTTAAGATACTCCTCTTAACCTATAAGGCACTAAATGGTCTAGCCCCTGCCTACTTGAGTGTCTTGCTCCATCGTCACAATCCCCCTCGTGTTCTTAGATCCGCAGATCAGCTGCTCCTAACCGTTCCCAAGGCACGTTTTAAAGTTCGTGGTGAAAGGGCTTTTTCCGTCTGTGCACCTCGGCTCTGGAACTCCTTACCTTTAGTGGTTAGGCAAGCCGCTTCAGTCGCCACATTCAAATCACACCTAAAAACGCACTTCTTCACATTGGCTTTTAATTCTTAACCTGTCTTATTCCCACTTGCTTTTTGCAAGTTTTATTGGGTCCCCTGACCTGTTTTTAGTGTCTCTGTTTTAATTCTCTCTTAATGTTTGTTTTTAATATTTTGCTTTTAGTCTTGCTTTTTTTAACTGTACAGCGCTTCGGTCAGTTGTAATGCTGTGTTTTTAAGCGCTTAACAAATAAAAATGGTATGGTATGGTATCTCCTGCCTTATGTCTGTCCACAACTCTGTCCCTGAGATCTTTTGAAAGTGACTTGCCACCCACAGTCAGTTGTCTGTCTGTCAGTTGCACTACCAAGCAAGGGAATGAATGGACCAGGAACAGCTTCACTAATCACACTCATTACAATTGATCACAGGTGGGAGGAAACCAGTAACCACAATGGGAATGGTGGGCACTTACCCCTGATTGAGTATTTGGGTCCTTTATTAATCTGAGGATTTCTTGTTTTTTATTTTTTTAAATTCTTCTGAACTGTAGCTGTGATATCTATCACTTGGATGTTAGAGATTGCATTAAACAAGTAAAGCTGGAAAAAATATTAGTTTGTGTGTTTTCATTTAAGGCGGTAAAGCAAAATAGATGGGAATATTTCGAAGGGGGGATTCTTTTCTATACCCACTGTACATACTGTATGTACAGTGGTGTGAAAAACTATTTGCCCCCTTCCTGATTTCTTATTCTTTTGCATGTTTGTCACACAAAATGTTTCTGATCATCAAACACATTTAACCATTAGTCAAATATAACACAAGTAAACACAAAATGCAGTTTTTAAATGATGGTGTTTATTATTTAGGGAGAAAAAAAATCCAAACCTACATGGCCCTGTGTGAAAAAGTAATTGCCCCCTTGTTAAAAAATAACCTAACTGTGGTGTATCACACCTGAGTTCAATTTCCATAGCCACCCCCAGGCCTGATTACTGCCACACCTGTTTCAATCAAGAAATCACTTAAATAGGAGCTGCCTGACACAGAGAAGTAGACCAAAAGCACCTCAAAAGCTAGACATCATGCCAAGATCCAAAGAAATTCAGGAACAAATGAGAACAGAAGTAATTGAGATCTATCAGTCTGGTAAAGGTTATAAAGCCATTTCTAAAGCTTTGGGACTCCAGCGAACCACAGTGAGAGCCATTATCCACAAATGGCAAAAACATGGAACAGTGGTGAACCTTCCCAGGAGTGGCCGGCCGACCAAAATTACCCCAAGAGCGCAGAGACGACTCATCCGAGAGGTCACAAAAGACCCCAGGACAATGTCTAAAGAACTGCAGGCCTCACTTGCCTTAATTAAGGTCAGTGTTCACGACTCCACCATAAGAAAGAGTCTGGGCAAAAACGGCCTGCATAGCAGATTTCCAAGACGCAAACCACTGTTAAGCAAAAAGAACATTAGGGCTCGTGTCAATTTTGCTAAGAAACATCTCAATGATTGCCAAGACTTTTGGGAAAATACCTTGTGGACTGATGAGTCAAAAGTTGAACTTTTTGGAAGGCAAATGTCCCGTTACATCTGGCGTAAAAGGAACACAGCATTTCAGAAAAAGAACATCATACCAACAGTAAAATATGGTGGTGGTAGTGTGATGGTCTGGGGTTGTTTTGCTGCTTCAGGACCTGGAAGGCTTGCTGTGATAGATGGAACCATGAATTCTACTGTCTACCAAAAAATCCTGAAGGAGAATGTCCGGCCATCTGTTCGTCAACTCAAGCTGAAGTGATCTTGGGTGCTGCAACAGGACAATGACCCAAAACACACCAGCAAATCCACCTCTGAATGGCTGAAGAAAAACAAAATGAAGACTTTGGAGTGGCCTAGTCAAAGTCCTGACCTGAATCCAATTGAGATGCTATGGCATGACCTTAAAAAGGCGGTTCATGCTAGAAAACCCTCAAATAAAGCTGAATTACAACAATTTTGCAAAGATGAGTGGGCCAAAATTCCTCCAGAGCGCTGTAAAAGACTCATTGCAAGTTATCACAAACGCTTGATTGCAGTTATTGCTGCTAAGGGTGGCCCAACCAGTTATTAGGTTCAGGGGGGCAATTACTTTTTCACACAGGGGCCATGTAGGTTTGGATTTTTTTTTTCTCCCTAAATAATAAAAACCACTATTTACAAACTGCATTTTGTGTTTACTTGTTATATTTGACTAATGGTTAAATGTGTTTGATGATCAGAAACATTTTGTGTGACAAACATGCAAAAGAATAAGAAATCAGGAAGGGGGCAAATAGTTTTTCACACCACTGTATACTGATCAGCCACAACATTAGAACCCCCTACCTAATACCACGTAGGTCCCCCCTCATGCCACCAAAAGAGCTCTGACCCCTCAAGGCATGGACTCCACAAGACCTCTGAAGTTGTCAGGTGGTGTCGGCAACAAGACGTTAGCAGCCCATGCTTTAAATTCTATAAGCTGTGAGGTGGGCCTTCCGTGGATTGGACTTGTTTTTCCAGGAGATCCCACAGATGCTCAAACATATAGAGAGATCTGTGGAATTTGGAGGTTGTCTCACCGTCACAAGTCAAAGTCGCTCAGATCCTTTTTTGCTTGTCCGTTCTTCCTGCTTCCAGCACCTCATCTTTAAAAATGGACTATTCACTTGCTGCCTAAGGAAGGCAGGCTCTATTGTAGGCACGGAGCTGGATAGTTGGACATCCGTGGCAGAACGACGGGCACTGAGCAGACTCCTATCAATTATGGAGAATCCACTGCATCCACTGAACAGGATCATCTCCAGACAGAGGAGCAGCTTCAGTGACAGACTGCTGTCACCGTCCTACTCCACTGACAAACTGAGGAGATCGTTCCTCCACCACACTATGTGACTCTTCAATTCCACCCGGGGGGTAGACGTTAACATTTGTTGCAGTTGAGGCTTGTGTCCACCTCTCGAACCCTCAGGTACCACTCTGATGACCAGGTGAATGTATAATAATATTTCTTTTTATTATAATACTGTGCACAAAGCACCCTCCACTCCACACTCATATAAACACAATACTCTTCTCTAATAAACACAATCCTCCACTCCCAGACATGTCGCCACCCTACCTCCCAGCTCAGCTCAGTGTCTGGGCTTACCCAGAGTCCTTTTATAGCCCCTGACCCGGAAGTGGCTCCAAGCCAAACCCACAAGTCCGTTTTCCTTCCGGGTCAGGGCAAACAGTCCTTTTTCTTCATCCCGGGAGCACATCGCTTCTTCCAGTCACGTGACTGAGATGCACTCCCGGGTTATAGGGCATGCCAGAGCCCACTAGCCCCCTTACAGCGACTCCTGGCGGCCCCCAAGGTATCCAGCAGGGCTGTGTCAAAACACTACAAAGTCCATGAGGCCCTGCTGGAACTCGGGGCACAAATATGCTGTCCGGAGGGCTCCTCCTAGCGGCCTGGGGGGTGACGACCGGAGTCCATAGCCGGTCGTCTGTCACAGTCCCTCCCCCTTAGCGACGACCAGTGGGGGCGGAGCGTTGATTCCCGCGAGGGACGTCTTCCTCCAGGAGAACGCTTTATCCGGACCGTGGCGCTGTTGTCGAGACCCCCCCAGCGAACCTTGGGGGGAACGGTGTATCTGGTATCCCACCGCTCCCCTGTCCTCCGGGGACAACTCCTCCACACATGGCCCGGTTGCCGGCAGTTATAGCACCGCCGACGTCCTCCTGGTGGCCTCTCTTCCCGAGACCTGAAGCACCTTGGGAATTCAGTGAGCTCCACCCTGTCCTCCGCCAAGGAGGGTTTAACGGCCGCTTTGCTGCTCTTTGCCCGTCTCTTTTCTATGTCAGGAGACCCTCTTTTTAATTTGGGGATCTCCTGCTTTCTCTGGGGCTTGTGTACAGCGTGAGGCTCTCTATGGAAAAGAGAGAGCCTCTTTGCTGTTTGCACGCCCGTTGTCCGGTATAAACTCGGAGGCGGCGTCATTAGTACCGTATCGCTCCGGGTAACAGCACTATTCAGCTGCCCCGAGACGATCGGTACTTCCCCCGCCCCTCCGGTAACCAACGGCAACCCCTTTTCCATGCGGGTCGGGCTCTTAATGTCCGCATTAGTCCAGAGCAGCGTCTGATACCGCTGCTCCGGTTCCAACGGACAATTTTCCGACCCCTCCGTCATCGTGCCACATTCGATTGTCGGGCACACAGCGCTTTGGCAACCGCAACTTATTAAACGCGGTGCCGATTCACACTGCGTCCCCTTATTATATACGGTACAGAGGGCTCCTACCTGCACCGCCGCATTAATCGAGGCCGGGGCTTCACGGCCTAACCGCCGAAGGTATTCATGAAGTCTCCTCAGCGGCGCTTCGACCGTGGCTCCCAGCTCCTCCAACCGTCTCCTCAGGTCCTCGATCCCCTGAAAGAAACGGAATACGGGTTCGAGTACCTCTTCATGATCCCGTACCATATAGTTTGTTAAGTTAGTTGTCTCGGCCGGCAGTAAGGCTACTTCCTTATTTTGGTCACTTGCCGACCGGGAACCAATGAGCACGTCCACTCCTGGCACGTGCTCTGCTGATGAGCGCAAGGGCTCCTGGGATATGGAGTCTTTAGAGGAATGGGTAGCCTCCTGCGGCTGGCTGCGGTCTGCCTTTTTAATTTTGCCGGCAGACACTACAGTCACGTCCCGTCCCTCTTTACCTTCATTAAAAGTTGGCGCTGCTTTGCTCGCCGTCCCCTTCCCCTTCAGGGAGCGCAGACGCGTTGGGGAATTATTCGCCTCGCCGACGGCTCCCAACTGCTCTTCTTCCTGGTCGCCGGCGCGCAAGGTCACGTGGACATTCTCCGCCAATGGACTCCCTTTCTGCGGACGCCTAGACTGGCTTGCTTCCTTTTCTTCGCGGCCATCTTGTCTAGGTGTGAGGCGGGCGCGCTCTTTGTCCACTTCGTGCAGACAGGCCCCTGCAAAACAGGAAACAAATACTCCCGGCGTTTCGGGCATTGCCCCAGCACATACCTCGGAACGTTGGCGATCACGCTCCAACTCCCTGTAGTAATCTTCGGGAGTCGCCATCCGGCATCGTTCCGACTGCTGCCCTGCTCGGGTTTGCGTGGCCTTAAACTGCTCCCGATCTTCCTCACTGCCCGTCAGGTAAGTCCACAGCTTCTCCATAGGATCTGGGACCGAAGTCTTCTGGACAACTCCAGCCTTCTTCCCAGTCTTCTTCCCCATGCTTGCCTGCTGCAGAGGACGGCTCTCAGCTGCAGCGCTCTTGGTCGCGGGTGGAGTTTTCACCTCCGCGGATACTAGAGGGACCTTCTTAGGGTTCTCTGCCACAACAATTTTAATTATTAATGCAGATCCTCTGCTAACAGACGGCCAGAGAATCCTGCCGACTACGCCAGTGTAGCAGTTGAGGCTTGTGTCCACCTCTCGAACCCTCAGGTACCACTCTGATGACCAGGTGAATGTATAATAATATTTCTTTTTATTATAATACTGTGCACAAAGCACCCTCCACTCCACACTCATTAAACAATAAACAATTCTCTCAATAACTCTCCTCCTCACCCAGACACGTCGCCACCCTACCTCCCAGCTCAGCTCAGTGTCTGGGCTTACCCAGAGTCCTTTTATAGCCCCTGACCCGGAAGTGGCTCCAAGCCAAACCCACAAGTCCGTTTTCCTTCCGGGTCAGGGCAAACAGTCCTTTTTCTTCATCCCGGGAGCACATCGCTTCCTCCAGTCACGTGACTGACACGCACTCCCGGGTTATAGGGCATGCCAGAGCCCACTAGCCCCCTTACAGCGACTCCTGGCGGCCCCCAAGGTATCCAGCAGGGCTGTGTCAAAACACTACAAAGTCCATGAGGCCCTGCTGGAACTCGGGGCACAAATATGCTGTCCGGAGGGCTCCTCCTAGCGGCCTGGGGGTGACGACCGGAGTCCATAGCCGGTCGTCTGTCACACATTATACAAAGTTATTGTCTGTTATACCTGCATTGTTATCACTCTTTAATATTGTTCTTTATCAGTATTCCGCTGCTCTGTGGTTTGAGTCGCACCATTTAACAAAGTCCTTGATTAATAATAATAATAATTCATTACATTTATATAGCGCTTTTCTCAGTACTCAAAGCGCTACCCACACAGGGAGGAACCAGGAAGCGAACCCACAATCTTCCACAGCCTCCGTACTGCAAAGCTGCAGCACTACCACTGCGCCACCTGTGAAGACATAGGTTCCTATACTCCTCCTCCTGCCCACTCCTGATGCAGCCCACGATAGCAGTGTCGTCAGTGAACTTTTGCACGTGGCAGGACTCAGAGTTTTATTGGAAGTCTGATGTATATAGGCTGAACAGGACCGAAGAAAGTACAGTCCTCTGCAGCGCTCCTGTGTTGCTGACCACAATGTCAGACCTGCAGTTCCCGAGACGCACATATTGAGGTCTGTTTGTAAGATAGTCCACGATCCATGCCACTAGGTATGAACCTACTCCCATCTCTGCCAGCTTGTCCCTGAGGAGCAGAGGTTGGATTGTGTTGAAGGCACTAGAGAAGTCCAGAAACATAATTCTTACAGCACCACTGCCTCTGTCCAAGTGGGAGAGGGATCGGTGTAGCATGTAGATGATGGCATCCTCCGCTCCCACCTTCTCCTGGTATGCGAACTGCAGAGGGTCGAGGGTGTGGCGGACCTGTGGCCTCAGGTGGTGAAGCAGCAGCCTCTCCATGGTCTTCATCACATGTGACGTCAGAGCGACAGGCCGGAAGTCGTTCAGCTCACTAGGACGTGATACCTTTGGGACTGGGGTGATTCAAGATGTTTTCCAAAGCCTCAGGACTCTCCCGTGTTCCAGGCTCAGGTTGAAGATGCACTGTAGAGGACTCCCCAGCTCCAATGCACAGGCCTTCAGCAGTCGTGGCGATACTCCATCTGGACCCACTGCTTTGCTGGTGCGAAGTCTCCTCAGCTGTCTGCTTACCTGGGCTGCTGTAATTGTGGGTGGGGGGAAACTCTGTCCTATACTGGTATCAGCAGAAGGATGGGTGGAGGGTGCAGTATTCCGAGGTGAGAGTGGGTTAGGGTGGTTAAACCTGTTAGAAGAAGTTGTTCATCTGGTTTGCTTTCTCCACATCTCTCTCGATGGTGGCACGCTGCTTCGAGCTGCAGCCAGTGATGATCTTCATCCCATCCCACACTTCCTTCATGCTGTTATTCTGCAACTTCTGCTCCAGCTTTCTCCTGTACTGCTCCTTCGCCGCCCTGAGCTGGACTCGGAGTTCCTTCTGCATGCGCTTGAGCTCATGCTGATCACCGTCTTTAAAAGCCCTTTTCTTCTGGTTCAAAAGGCCCTTGATGTCACTTGTAATCCATGGCTTGTTGTTAGCAGAGCAGCGTACTGTTCTTACTGAAACTACAATGTCCATACAGAAGTTGATGTAGTCAGTAGTGCAGTCAACAACCTCCTCAATGTTCTCACTCTAGATAGATAGATAGATAGATAGATAGATAGATAGATAGATAGATAGATAGATAGATAGATAGATAGATAGATAGATAGATAGATAGATACTTTATTAATCCCAATGGGAAATTCACTCTAAGATCCCTGCAGGATATCTCAGTCTGTAGTTCCAAAGCAGTGCCTCAGGGGACCAGTCCATACAAGCATTGAACAGAGTAGGAGCAGAACACACCCCTGACGGACCTCCAAAATCAACTGGGAAAAACACAGAGGTCCTGCCTCCACTCTGCACAGCACTCACAGTACCAGTGTACAGGCTGGCCATGATATCCAGCAACCTCGAGGGGATCCCGTGAACCTTCAGGATATCCCACAGGGCAGCTCGATTAACTGAGTCGAAATCTCTACGAATATCGACAAAGGCTGCAAAGAAACTGCTGATATTCGCATTTGTGCTCCATGAGAACTCTCAGTGCCAGGATGCAGTCGATGGTAGACTTCTTAGATGTAAAACCAGACTGTTCTGGTCGCTGGTAGGTGAGCAAGCGATCGCAGATCCTATTGAGGACGACCCTAGCAAGGAGCTTACCCGGCACCGAGAGCAGTGTTATCCCCCTGTAGTTGCCACAATCCAGCTGATCCCCCTTCCCTTTCCAGATAAGGACAATAAGTCCCGTTTTCCAGTCAGTTGAGATGATGCCAGTCTCCCAAATGGAAGCAAAGATTGCTTGTAATGCCAGGAGGACAACCTTACCACCAGCCTGGAGAAGTTCACCCACAGATCCCTGCAGCCTTTTCCCCTTAAGCTGATTCACCACCTGTGCCATCTCAGTTAGACTGGGGGCAGGGGGGGGGGGGGGGGTTGGGTTTCACAGCTAATTGGAGGAGCAGCCTCAAGAACCGCAGACACAGAGATATCCAATGTCCTAGCTGGAGGATCAGCTTTGAACAACTGCTCAAAATAGCCAGCCCAGCGGGTCACAACTTCAGTGTCATCCATAAGGACCGTTCCATCAGCCACCCTGACTGTGACTCTCTCTCTATAAAACAAAGATGTACAGTACTGTGCAAAAGTTTTAGGCAGGTGTGAAAAAATGCTGTAAACAAAGAATGCTTTCAGAAATATAAGTAATGATTGTTTATGGTTATCAATTTACAAAATGCAAAGTGACTAACAAAAGAAAACTCTAAATCAAATCAATATTTGGTGTTCCTACCTTTTGCCTTCAAACCAACATCAATTCTTAGAGGTCCACTTGCACAAAGTCAGGGATTTTGTAGGATTCTAGTCAGGTGTCTGATCAACCAATTCTACCAAACAGGTGCTAATGATCATCAATGTCACACATAGGCTGAAACGCAGTCATTAACTGAAACAGAAACAGCTTCAAACTGGGTGAGGAACAGCCAAACTCTGCTACCAAGGTGAGGTTGTGGAAGACAGTTTCATGTCATGGTGAGATTGAGCACAGCAACAAGACACGAGGTAGTTCTACTACATCAGCAACGTCTCTCCCAGACAAAGATCTCAAAGCAGACTGGGGTTTCAAGATGTGCTGTTCAAGCTCTTTTGAAGAAGCACAAAGAAACGGGCAACGTTGAGAATCATAGACGCAGTGGTCAGCCAAGGAAACTTAGTGCAGCAGATGAAAGACACATCAAGCTTATTACCCTTCGAAATCGGAAGATGTCCAGCAGTGCCATCAGCTCAGAACTGGAAGAAACCAGTGGGACCCAGGTACGCCCATCTACTGTCCGGAGAAGTCTGGCCAGAAGTGGTCTTCATGGAAGAGTTGCAGCCAAAAAGCCATACCTCCGACGTGGAAACAAGGCCAAGCGACTCAAGTATGCACGAAAACATAGGAACTGGGGTGCAGAAAAATGACAGCAGGTGCTCTGGACTGTGGAGTCAAAATTTGAAATATCTGGCTGTAGCAGAAGGCAGTTTGTTCATCGAAGAGCTGGAGAGCGGTACAATAATGAGTGTCTGCAGGTAACAGTGAAGCATGGTGGAGGTTCCTTGAACGTTTGGGGCTGCATTTCTGCAAATGGAGTTGGAGATTTGGTCAGGATTAATGGTGTTCTCAATGCTGAGAAATACAGGCAGATACTTATCCATCATGCAATACCATCAGGGAGGTGTATGATTGGCCCCAAATTTATTCTGCAGCAGGACAACGACCCCAAACATACAGCCAAAGTCATTAAGAACTATCTTCAGCGTAAAGAAGAACAAGAAGTCCTGGAAGTGATGGTATGGCCCCCACAGAGCCCTAATCTCAACATCATCGAGTGTGTCTGGGATTACATGAAGAGACAGAAGGATGTGAGGAAGCCTACATCCACAGAAGATCTGGGGTTAGTTCTCCAAGATGTTTGGAACAACCTACCAGCCGAGTTCCTTCAAAAACTGTGTGCAAGTATACCTAGAAGAATTGATGCTGTTTTGAAGGCAAAGGGTGGTCACACCAAATATTGATTTGATTTAGATTTCTCTTTTGTTCATTCACTGCATTTTGTTGATTGATGAAAATAAATGATTAACACTTCCATTTCTGAAAGCATTCTTTGTTTACAGCATTTTTTCACACCTGCCTAAAACTTCTGCACAATACTGTATATACAGTATCTCACAAAAGTGAGTACACCCCTCACATTTTTGTAAATATTTTATTATATCTTTTCATGGGACAACACTGAAGATGACACTTTGATCCAATGTACAGTAGTCCATGTACAGCTTGTATCACAGTGTAAATTTGCTGTCCCGTCAAAATAACAACACACAGCCATTAATGTCTAAACCACTGGTAACAAAAGTGAGTACACCCCTATGTGAAAAATGTCCAAATTGTGCCCAATTAGCCATTTTCCCTCCCCGGTGTCATGTGACTCGTTAGTGTTACAAGGTCTCAGGTGTGTTACATTTGGTGTTATCGCTCTCACACTCTCTCATACTGGTCGCTGGAAGTTCAACATGGCACCTCATGGCAAAGAACTCTCTGAGGATCTGAACAAAAGAATTGTTGCTCTACATAAAGATCGCCTCGGTTTATAAGAAGATTGGCAACACCCTGAAACTGAGCTGCAGCACGATGGCCAAGACCATACAGCGGTTTAACAGGACAGGTTCCACTCAGAACAGGCCTCGCCATGGTCGACCAAAGAAGTTGAGTGCACGTGCTCAGCGTCATATCCAGAGGTTGTCTTTTGAACATAAACGTATGAGTGCTGCCACCATTGCTGCAGAGGTTGAAGGGGTGGAGGGGTCAGCCTGTCACTGCTCCGACCATACGCCGCACACTACATCAAATTGGTCTTCATGGCTGTCGTTCCCAGAAGGAAGCCTCTTCTAAAGATGATGCACAAGAAAGCCCACAAACAGTTGGCTGAAGACAAGCAGACTAAGGACATGGATTACTGGAACCAAGTCCTGTGGCCTGAAGAGACCAAGATAAACTGATTTGGTTCAGATGGTGTCAAGCGTGTGTGGCGGCAACCAGGTGAGGAGAACAAAGACAAGTGTGTCTTACCCACAGTCTAGCATGGTGGTGGGAGTGTCATGGTTTGGGGCTGCATCAGTGCTGCCGGCACTGGGGAGCTACAGTTCGTTGAGGGAACCATGAATGCCAACATGTACTGTGACATATTGAAGCAGAGCACGATCCCCTCCCTGGGCCGCAGGGCAGTATTCTAACATGATAACGACCCCAAACACACCTCCAAGATGACCACTGCCTTGCTAAAGAAACTGAGGGGAAAGGTGCTGGACTGGCCAAGCATGTCTCCAGACCTAAACCCTATTGAGTATCTGTGGGGAAGGTGGAGGAGTGCAAGGTCTCTAACATCCACCAGCACCGTCATGGAGGAGTGCGACGAGGATTCCAGTGGCAACCTGTGACGCTTGTGTGAACTCCATGCCCAAGAGAGTTAAGACAGTGCTGGAAAATAATGGTGGCCACACAAAATATTGACACTTTGGGTACAATTTGGACATTTTTCACTTAGGGGTGTACTCACTTTTGTTGCAAGCAGTTTAGACATTAATGGCTGTGTGTTGTTATTTTGAGGTGACAGCAAATTTACACTGTTACACAAGCTGTACACGGACTACTTTACATTGGAGTTATGTGTCATATCTTCAGTGCTGCCCCATGAAAAGATATAATAAAATATTTACAAAAATGTGAGGAGTGTACTCACTTTTGTGAGATACTGTACATACATACATATATTGTGAGCCCCGGTGGCCCATTAAGTCTAAAGAACTGGGGGAGTCCCAAAATGCGGGTGACCCGTCTGCTGAGGATTGTTTTTTGCCAGCTGCAAAGTGACAGCAGGTTTTCCACAGCACCAACAAGTTCGAAGTCCTGCCACGTGACGCATCCATCAGCCGAAGGTCGACCCAGGGAGTACTTGAATTCGGCCAATGACCCGGCCCGCTTTTTCTTTCTTGTCCCCTTTCCTCTAGGATGACCGCGGGACCGACCTGACGCGGAGGACTATCTGTGCCTGAAGTGAACAAGGGAGCCGAGGCAGGACGACTGACGACGTCACTGCTCGTTTGCTGTGGTGGGGTGGTAGCCCCCGCTTCAATGAATACACTTGCTGTTCAATGGTTTGAGTTGAATAAAGATGGTTTTCCTGAAGCCCTTAGACCCAGGCTCGTCTTTCTTTCAGGTGCAAGACAGCGACTCACGTGTCACAACATAGACACACACACTATGGTCTGAACACACACCAGAATGACTAAAAAGTAAGAAAATTTAAAAGGGAAGAAAAAAAACTTCTGGCATGGCAGTGCCAGTCCCACTGAGACGCTATACAGGCGTATTGTGGCTGGTATAAAGGAACCCCCCCACCCACCCACCCATCACATTTCTTGACCCACTTCTGCTGAACGACTTGTTGTCTGAAAGTCCTCAGTGTTGGTGTGTCACAGAGGGGATGTGCAGCATTGTTCATAATGGCACTCAGTTTTGTTTTCATTCTCTCCTCCAATGCAACCTCCAGAGGGTGTCCCATAGCCGAGTCTGCCCTTTTAATTAGGTTGTTAATTCGGTTGGCCTCCCTTGACGTGGTGTGACCAGCACACCACACCACACTGGCCATCACAGAGGTCACTTGGAAGGATGTCACTTCCCACATTACAGGAGTGCGCAGTCCCCTAAGGCAGCGGTGGACAATGTCGGTCCTGGAGAGCCGCAGTGGCTACAGGTTTTCATTCCAACCCAATTGCTTAATTAGAAACCAATCCTTGCCCATCTCAGACCTTATTTAATTTTATGGCTTGCTAGTCTGCAATGGGCGGCACGGTGGCGCAGTGGGTAGCGCTGCTGCCTCGCAGTTGGGAGACCTGGGGACCTGGGTTCGCTTCCCGGGTCCTCCCCACGTGGAGTTTGCATGTTCTCCCAGTGTCTGCGTGGGTTTCCTCCCACAGTCCAAAGACATGCAGGTTAGGTGGATTGGCGATTCTAAATTGTGCTTGGTCTGTTTGTGTGTGTCCTGCGGTGGGTTGGCACCCTGCCCGGGATTGGTTCGTGCCCTGTGTTGGCTGGGATTGGCTCCAGCAGACCCCCGTGACCCTGTGTTTGGATTCAGCGGGTTGGAAAATGGATGGATGGATAGTCTGCAATATAAGGTTCTTATATCGTAGATTTTTTCCTTTCCAAGGATGTCATCCAAATGATTTGAAGCCTAAAACGTTTGATTTTCAGTCTGTCACATTTTCTATTAAGTGTCTTATTTAATCAAACAGTGCATGATGAACAGACGGAGATGCAGATGGAAACAAGTTAGATGGAGAACTGCTGGCTGCTTTGTCTTTTACATCTTATTGCTAATAAGGAGCCATTAAAACAGCGAATGCAGCGGTTTAAGATTGAAATAAGCAATTAAGGATGGGGACCCTTAATGAGCGAGACCACTACAATGAAGCATCAAAATGTCACTTAAGCAATAAGGGCTTCATCAGCAGTAATTGACTTCTCATTAAGCAACTGGGTTGGAACAAAAACCTGCAGCCACTGAGACCCTCCGGGACCGACGCTGCCCACCCCTGTCCTAAGGTATTAAAGGGTCTGCTCTGTCCTTTCTTCTTTAGTTCCTCTGTGCTGCAAGACCAATCCAGCCTGTCATTAATGTGGACCCCTAAGTTGACCTGTGTGAGCAACACTGGAGCACTTGACCTGCCAACTGGAAAAACCTAAAGAAATGTAAGCCATTGTATCATAAACCTTGTAAGTCGCCTTGGATAAAGGCGTCAGCCAAATAAGTAAATGTAAATGCTGCATTTCTCATGTAAGCCTCTAGCAGTTTTTACCAAGGTACAGGAGTCCTCGGGATACGTCGTCTCGACATACGACATTAATAATAATAAGTTTTATTTATGTAGCGCCTTTCATACACTCGAGGACACTTTACAATTCAATACACACATTAACGAGACAGTAGTAATTACGGCTCTATTCAATAAGGGCGCGCACAAAAAGGCGAGCTTCAAAAGGGCGACCTCAATTGAGCGCGGTGAATAAAGGCGTTCGTAGATAATTTCGTTCAAATGGCTCTGGAATATGTGAAGAGCAACAAAGGTGCAGATCTACTCGTAGTCAAAGGCTACACATTCAGAAAGGAGAAAACTATCAATGGGAAACATCTGGAAACGCACTGAATATAGGATTGGATAATGTTCGTCTCGCTGTCATACCAAAAATGGATTATTCGCCAAGAGACCATCTACGCACAACCATGTTCCAGATGTGGCGAAGATCGAAACAAGGAAAGCAATAGTGGACATCAAACAATGTGCAACTTCTTCTACTGACAGACCGCAGGAACTCGTGGCTACAGCAACCCAAGGTCTGTCATCAGCGGTCGTTGGACAACTTCCTGTTTTTCATCACCTTAAACAAACGGTCCGTCGCGTTCGGCGTGTCAACGAGGCACCAGTGTCAAACCCAACTAGTCTGGACGACTTGACTATCTATACCTGTTGAATATTCTATGACTACTGGAGGTGAGCAATTTCTTCGATATGACAGTGGACCAGGAAACCAGCGATTCTTAGTCTTTTCAACGCAGGGGAATCTGCAGGTCCTTGCCGAATGTGAAGCCTGGTTATGCGACGGAACTTTCAAATCTGCACCTCATTTGTCAATTAATTGGATGTTTTAATATTCTTGCTTTCGCCTTTATATACGTTCAATCATTGCCTTTATCTAATAAATTTTCTTCACAAATTTGTTCCAGAAATAGTTCGTTAGAAGTTCATGCATTAATTAATTGGATGTTTTAATATTCTTGCTTTCGCCTTTATATACGTATCTAATAAATTTTCTGTAATAATTTTGTTGCGTTTGCCTTTATCCGCTGCGCCCAATTGAGGTCGCCCTTTTGAAGTTCGCCTTTATTTACATGCCCTTATTGAAGCATACCATAATTACATACAAGAAAAAGAATAAAACCCCTTGAAGAGATGTGTTTTTAACAGAAGTTTGAAATTAATAATAGATTTTTCCTCACGAAGGCTGAGAGGGAGAGAATTCCAAATTTTAGGGGCTATCACTCTGAAAGCTCTGCCACCCATAGTTACTAACCTGTATTTAGGTAGGTTAAATCCTTACACTGGCTCCCGGTTAAGTTTAGGGCAGATTTCAAAATCCTCCTTTTAACATATAAAGCCTTAAATGGCTGAGGTCTGGCTTACTTGTCTGAACTTATCATGACTTACAAACCTGAGCGCACATTCAGATCTCAAGATGCTGGTCTGCTTATGGTTCCAAGGATTAATAAAATAACAATGGGAGGTCGAGCTTTTACTTACAGGACGCCCCTAAACTGTGGAGTGGTCTGCCTGCTACTATAAGAGATGCCCCTTCGGTCTCAGCTTTCAAATCCCGGCTGAAGACTCATTACTTCAGTTTAGCACACCCTGACTAGAGCTGCTGATTAATGGTACAGACTGCATCTCTGTTGTTAGTCATTAGTACTAAAACTTAAGTCACATGATAGTTAGAATTTGTTACTAACCCTCACCTGTTCTGTTGATCTTCTTGGTACTCAAATGTGGCACTTGGTGCCCACGGCCCACCTGCCAAGATGTTTTGCCTGCCTAAGGTAAAGTCATCCCTGATGGAGGATCGCAGGAGTCGTGGGAAAGTGGGGTCCTTTCATCAGATTAGCGCTATTTCAGCTGTGCAAGTGCCAAATCAGGGAGGCAGCTTGATGAATGAGGTCTCCAGGACTCTCTAAACAAATCCAAATCATATTATGGGATATCATGTACTGTTAAATTCTGCTACGTACTTCTAAAATTTTTATTTTTACACTGTATTGAGGATTTGTTCTGTTCTGTGTATTGTATTGTATTGACCCCCCTTCTTTTTGACACCCACTGCACGCCCAAACTACCTGGAAAGGGGTCTCTCTTTAAACTGCCTTTCCCGAGGTTTCTTCCATTTTTTCCCTACAAGGGTTCTCTTCTTAGAGAGACGGGGCTGTCAAGAGGCAGGGCCTGTTAAAGCCCATTGCGGCACTTCTTGTGTGATTTTGGGCTATACAAAAAATAAACTGTATTGTATTGTATTGTATTGTACAGTGAGTAACTTAGCGTCTAATGATTGTAATGAACGGGCAGGAGCGTAAGGAAGCAGCAGCTCTGACAGATAATGAGGGGCTAACCCATGAAGGGCTTTAAAGGTGAGAAGGATAATTTTATATTTGATTCTTGAAGAAACTGGTAACCAATGCAAATGGAGGACAGGAGTGATGTGAGCAGATTTTTTAGTGTGTGTAAGTAATCGAGCAGCAGAATTCTGAACATATTGTAATCTATTGATATATTTAGTCGGCAGGCCGTAAAACAAAGCATTGCAATCGTCCAGACGGGTAGTGATGATGAAAATGTGAATGAGTGTCTCGGTATCCTTCACGCTGAGAAAAGACTGCAGAGGAGCAAAGTTACGGAGATGAAAAAAAGGCCGTCTGTACTATTGAGCTAATGTGAGGTTGAAAATTAAGAAACTGATCAAAGACGACACCCTGATTACGGACTGATGCTGAGGGTTGAACCAGGATCCCATCAATATCAATTTTTAGCCCACGAAGGGTAGAGAGGACGGATTTGGTACCAACTAATAAGATTTTTGTTTAATCAGGATTGAGTTGTAAAAAATGATCTGTCATCCAATGATTGATTTCCCAAATGCAGTCAGTCAGCACAACTGGTGAAGATAGGGATGCACCGATACCACTTTTTTGGAAAACGAGTACGAGTACTTGCATTTCAGTACTCGCCGATACCGAGTACTTGCCGATACCGAGTACTTAATAAAAACATGATTTAAATTTACAGGTAACAGCTTTAGTCATATAATTTAGCAAAAAAAACAAGAAACTCTCGTCTATCCACTGGGAGGTTAGGCTAATTAGCGACACGGGGCTAACACTGCTTGTCCAAATATCCGTGGTGAAACTAAACGCAGAGGAGGCTTGCAGTAGGCTGTGGATATGTTTTTTCACGGAGTCGTGTAGTTTAGGCAGCTCCGTGTCAGTCATGTAGCGGCAGCTTGGGACATCATATCTGGGCTCCAGAACATGGAGGAGACGCAGGAATCCCACATTTTCTACCTCCGAGAGTGGCTGGTCACTCAATGCAATGTACTCGATAATTGCCTGTGTTATTTTCACAGCACGTGGATTGTCTCTGGACATTTTCTCTCGTCTTGCAAGAGTTTGCTGCAGCGTGGGTTGTGTTGGTTTAGAAGCGTGGGTAAACTCTTTGTACTCGTTGTCGTGTTGGGATTTTAGGTGCTTGATTAAATTACTTGTGTTAAATGCGCTACCTTTTGAGCCTCCTCTGGACAATTTCGCTGAGCACAATTTGCAGTCCGCCTTTGTTTTGTCGTCTTCATTCACTTTGAAATAGTTCCACATGGCTAGGGTTACCACTTTTAATACAAAAAAAATAAGGAACGCATACTGCAGCGGGGGCCACATCCCGTATTACCCAATCAAAAGTAGGAAAGGAGGCATCTTCATAAAATGCGTGTGGGATGATTTGCATGAGACGCTGCTTTAAAAAAAATGATAAAAAAAAAATACGGGACAAAACCCGTCCCGTATTGATTCAAAACGGGACGCGCAATTTCATTCTCAAATACGGGACGATTCCGTATTTTAAAGGACGGGTGGCAACCCTACACACGGCTGACATGTCTCGCCTCGCCTTCTCCCCGCTCTGAGCTGCAGCCGGGGCCTGGGGGCGGGCACTCGGCGCCTGTGATTAACCCCTTACACGCCGCTCAAACATAGACATTTCTCAGACCGTGGTATTGGTCCCCGGTATCGGGGGACTTTTAACGAGTACGAGTACTTTAGAAAATGTGGTATCGAGGCCGATACCAGATACCCGTTTCGGTATCGGTGCATCCCTAGGTGAAGATGTTGCATTTGCATCAACACTTCCATAAAGTTGTGTGTCATCGGCATAGCAGTGGAAGCTCAGACCATACAGACGAATAATCTCACCTAATGGGAGCAGAGAGATGTTGAAAAGGACTGGACTGAGAACTGACCCTTGAGGGATACCTTGTGTGCATGAAGTAGTGGCAGATTTGTGTTCCCTAATGTTTCGAGTTTACAACGCTCACTCCCATAAAAACTTAAAAAAATTGAGACGTGAGTGTTTCAGCTTATGCCGTTAGCATCATACCTACAGACTACGTGGGTGAACTAGTTTGGTTGCGCGCGGCGGAAGCACATGGCGTATGAGTGAGGGAGTTGGTGAACTGGTTTGGTTTTACAAATGTGTGAGGATAGGTAAGTGACTTAGGCTAGGGTGTGTTTCGACTTACACCAAAATAAGGTTACATCACTGTCGTAGGAACGGAACGATGTCGTAATCCGAGGACCCCCAGTACTGATCATCTAAGACGTTTTTCCTCTTTGAGGGAATTGTTGGATGTTGTGTGAGACTCTTAATGATGAGCCAGTGTTTTCTTACAGTGTGTGATGTGTGCCTCTCTGTCCCGCACCTTGTGTACCTGCTGGCTCCCGTAACGTGGATTAGACCTGACTTAACCAGACAAGGGCGAAGAGTTTGGGTTTACCAGCATTTCAACACCAGAGGTTGACATGTTTTGGGGATGTATGATTGAAAGGCATCTCAAGCAGGGTGTGCTGGAATGGCCGGAAGGAGCCAAAGCTGGCGTTAATCATGGAATTTCAGGGAAGCAAATTAATTTATACAGAAACACCAGTAACAAAAGTAAATGTAATTTGTTACTTTCCACCACTGATTAGCTCAAGATCAACATTTTAAATAAAACATTATAAATGTATTATTATTACCCTAGGTTCTTGTCTATAAGCCGGACTCGTGTATAAGCCGGAGACCAAAAATCATACAAATTTTTAAAATAAAATCTTATCATAGATAAGCCGGACTCATGGATAAGCCGAACGTACTATAACCTATAACTAATAGAAGGGACGGAGGTCAGTGGTCTCACTCGCACCCATTTAATTTCTTTAAGGGGGGAGAGAGTGTGAGATATTGGCGTCTCTCTCACTCCCCGCATGGCGCGGTTGGAGCGGCCGGAGCGCGTTCTTTCTGCTCTGGGCGTCGCCGAGTCAACACACGCGTGTAGCGGTCATTTAAATTGTGATTTTATATGTAAGCATATTTAAATATATATCGCGGATTTTTTGCTGGTTCGCGGATTTCTGCGGGCAATGGGTCTTTTAATTTCTGGTACATGCTTCCTCAGTTGGTTTGCCCAGTTGATTTCATACAAGGAACGCTATTGGCAGATGGCTGAGAAGCTACCCAACTTACTTTTCTCTGTCTCTCTTGCGCTGACTTTCTCTGATCCTGACGTAGGGGGTGTGAGCAGGGGGGCTGTTCGCACACCTAGACGATACGGACGCTCATCTAAAAATGCTGAAAGATTATCTTCACGTTGCTATCTTCTGTGCAGCTGCTTCCTGAAACAACATGCTGCCCGGTGCTTCGCATACTTAAAAGCTCGAAGGGCACGTATTGATTTTTGACTGAAAAACAAACTCTGCCTCTCTCTCTCTCTCTCGCTCTCTGCTCCTGACGGAGGGGGTGTGAGCTGCCGCCTTCAACAGCTTTGTGCCGCGGTGCTTCGCATACTTAAAAGCAAACAGCCCTATTGATTTGTTTGCTTTCCTCTGTCTTTCTGACATTATCTGCTCCTGACTCCTTTGAAGAGGAAGATATGTTTGCATTCTTTTAATTGTGAGACAGAACTGTCATCTCTGTCTTGTCATGGAGCACAGTTTAAACTTTTGAAAAAGAGACAAATGTTTGTTTGCAGTGTTTGAATAACGTTCCTGTCTCTCTACAACCTCCTGTGTTTCTGCGCAAATCTGTGACCCAAGCATGACAATATAAAAATAACCATATAAACATATGGTTTCTACTTCGCGGATTTTCTTATTTCGCGGGTGGCTCTGGAACGCAACCCCCGCGATGGAGGAGGGATTACTGTATAAGCCGATATTCTATTTTTTCATTTTCACAACTTTTTTCCTTAGATAAGCCGCGGCTTATAGACAAGAACTTAGGGTATTATCATCTCTGTGTATAAAATCCAACGCCTGTCTGTCTGTCCACTTTTCACGAGAGAACTAAACAGATTTACATCGGGTTTTTTTCTAGAATTTACTTGAACATTCCGGTTGATTTTGCAACTTCTCTCATCGCACTAAAAATCATAGTTCACTTGCCGTACTGAGTTATTTGCACGAATCTGAGAGAGAGAGACGCAGCGGACAGAGGGGGGCAGGGCCCGCCTCACTCATTCACGCGCCAGCAACGGGACGTTCCTTACATCCATTGAACTAGTGAATGAAAGATCGGGTTTTTTCTAGAATTTGCTTGAACATTCTGGTTGATTTTGCGACTTCGCTCATTGCGCTAAGTATCACAGTTCACTTGTGGTACCGATTTATTTACGTGAACCTGAGAGAGAGGCTGTGGGCCGAGGGGAGGTGGGGTCCTCCTCACTCACCCGTCAATCTCGGGACATATCTTACATTCGCTTAACTAGTGAACGAGAGAACTACTGAATGGGTTTAGATCTGTTTTTTTTCTAGAATTTGCTTGAACATTCCAGTTGATTTTGCGACTTCACTCATTGCGCTAAGTATCACAGTTCACTTGTGGTACCAATTTATTTGCACAAATCCGAGAGAGAGAGAGACACAGTGGATTGAGAGGGGCAGGGCCTTCCTCACTCATTCACGCGCCAGCCTCAGGACGTTCCTTACATCCATTGAACTAGCGAACAAGAGAACTACTTAACGGATTTACATCGGGTTTTTTTCTAGAATTTGCTTGAACATTCCGGTTGATTTTGCGACTTCACTCATTGCGCTAAATATCACAGTTCACTTCTGGTACCAATTTATTTGCACAAATCCAAGAGAGAGAGAGAGACACAGTGGATCGAGAGGGGCAGGGCCTTCCTCACTCATTCACGCGCCAGCCTCAGGACGTTCCTTACATCCATTGAACTAGCGAACAAGAGAACTACTTAACGGATTTACATCGGGGTTTTTTTCTAGAATTTGCTTGAACATTCCGGTTGATTTTTCGGCTTCTCTCATTGCGCTAAGTATCACAGTTCACTTGTGGTACTGATTTATTTGCACGAATCCGAGAGAGAGGCTGCGGGCCGAGGGGAGGTGGTGTCCTCCTCACTCACGCGTCAAACCTCTGGACGTATCTTACATCCGCTTAGCTAGTGAACGAGAGGACTACTTAACGGATTTAGATCGGTTTTTTTTTTCTAGAATTTGCTTGAACGTTCCGGTTGATTTTGCAACTTCTCTCATTGCACTAAAAATCATAGTTCGCTTGCCATACCAAGTTATTTGCGTGAATCTGAGAGAGAGAGAGAGACGCAGCGGACCAAGGGGAGTGGGGCAGGGCCCTCCTCACTCATTCACGCGACAGCCTCGGGACGTTCCTTACATCCATTGAACTAGCGAACGAGAGAACTACTTAACAGATTTAGATCGGGTTTTTTTCTAGAATTTGCTTGAACATTCCGGTTGATTTTGCGACTTCGCTCATGGCGCTAAGAGTCATAGTTCGGTAGCGGCACCGATTTATTCGTGCTTATCCGAGAGAGAGGCTGCAGGCCGAGGGGAAGGGGAAGTGTGATGTCAGGAGTGGGAGTCGGGGGGGGGGGGGCCTCCTCACAGTCCTGTTTCACTACTAAGTGGGTGGAGCCACGGGGGAGGGTTATTTAATAATAACAACAACAACAATCATTTTCTGTGTAATTCAATGACCTGCCACCAGGTGTCATTTAAACTCCAAATGCCGCAAATGGCTGCTTAGAGCTTACGGATTATTAGAAAGACCGTAACGTTAAGCCAATTTCCACGCCAAGTTCGTGCGTTATAAATCCAGACATTTGCGTCAGAACTTCCTTACACGCCTACGTTTTAGACATGAAGCCCCCCAGTCCGCTCAGCTGGGCTAAACAAGCAACGCTGTTGACTTTGAACATGGCAGGAAAGTCAGTGCTAAGCGTGTTGGTTCTGCTGTCTCGGAAACGGCCGATGTCGGGGGCTTTTCCCATCCAATTGTTTTAAGGGTTTCCCGTGAGTGCCGTGGAAAGCACCTAAAAGAAGAATGAATAAATTTTCAGTGATACAGCAATCCTGTGGACAAAAACAGAAGAGTCACAGCACATAAGCGGATGGACAACTCAGCCAAATCACACGGGTGTGTGTGCAGAACTTCATCTCAAGATGTGCCGCTTACCAGACTTTGTGCTTGTCAGGTGCCAACAAGGAGTAGAATAAAGTTGATTGGTCGGGCAAATCCAAGTTCCTGATGGAAAATTCAGAACTTTTCCACAAGCATGTGGAGCCCTCCTGTTTGGCGGTGACACTACAGCCCCCTCCTGTGGTGGCAGGGTGAACGTTTTCAAGCCACACTTTGGGGTCCATAATGCGCAATGTGTGAAAACACGTGAAAGTCGAGGCACATCTGAACATCGTTAACTAACCCCAGTTCATCCCACTCTGGCTACAAATGCCACTCAGATGGACCCTTCCTTCATGTCGATGCACAGATCACCACTACGTCATTCTAGAATTGCTTCAGCGGCCTGCAGAGCCCCCCCAGAGCTCCACCCAATCGAGCAGCTTTGCACAAACAAGCTTGGAATGGGACAATGAGACCCACGACTGCCCGGGTGAAATCAGATTATTCTGCAGGCCTAATGAGGCACAATGTGCTACGAGATGGTTGGACTGAAGAAACTGGCAACTCGATGTGCAACCCCAATTCCAAATGTTACATAAGGCGTAAATAAAGACGGAACAAAATGATTTGCAGATCTTATCAACTGATATTTTATTCACGATAGAACGCAGAGAAACATATCAAATGTTGAAAGTGAGATAATGTACCATTTTACGAAAAGAAGGTCATTTTGAATTTGATGGCAGCAACACGTCTCACAAAATTAGGGTCAGGGCCGTCTTTACCACTGTGTGGCATCCCCTCTTCTTTTAAGAGCGGCGCGTAAACGTCTGAGACCTGAGGAGAGCAGTCGCTGGGCTTTTGGGAGAGGAATGTTGTCCGATATAGGATTTGTTCTGAAGTTGGCTACTTATTCGCTGCTCCGTATTCAGTTCCAGCCAGCTAATTCGGACACTTTGTGCAAACTTTGGTCAAGCTGCAGTTGAGCTTTGACTGGCCCAATGTGGGTAACTGGTTCAAAAGGCTTGGCAAAGTTGGCACACTCTTATACCCAATGAATGGGATTTACTGGGATGTTTAAAGGGCACTGTAAAGGGTTAAAACGCGTTGGGTCACCCCAATTGTCACACTTTTGTAAAATGACTGAGGCCTTTGTTAAATTTCAGGTGAGTTCTGACCGACCCAATGTGGGTACCTGGTTCAAAAGGCTTGGCAAAGTTGGCACACACCTATAGCCAATGAATGGGATTTACTGGGTTTTGCAAAGGGCACTGTAAAGGGTTAAAATGCATTGGGTCACCCCAGTTGTCACACTTTTGTAAAATGACTGAGGCCTTTGTTAAATTTCAGGTGAGTTCTGACCGACCCAATGTGGGTACCTGGTTCAAAAGGCTTGGCAAAGTTGGCACACTCCTATACCCAATGAATGGGATTTACTGGGATGTTTAAAGGGCACTGTAAAGGGTTAAAATGCGTTGGGTCACCCCAATTGTCACACTTTTGTAAAATGACTGAGGTCTTTGTTAAATTTCAGGTGAGTTCTGACCGACCCAATGTGGGTACCTGGTTCAAAAGGCTTGGCAAAGTTGGCACACTCCTATACCCAATGAATGGGATTTACTGGGATGTTTAAAGGGCACTGTAAAGGGTTAAAATGCGTTGGGTCACCCCAATTGTCACACTTTTGTAAAATGACTGAGGTCTTTGTTAAATTTCAGGTGAGTTCTGACCGACCCAATGTGGGTACCTGGTTCAAAAGGCTTGGCAAAGTTGGCACACTCCTATACCCAATGAATGGGATTTACTGGGATGTTTAAAGGGCACTGTAAAGGGTTAAAATGCGTTGGGTCACCCCAATTGTCACACTTTTGTAAAATGACTGAGGTCTTTGTTAAATTTCAGGTGAGTTTTGTCCGACCCAATGTGGGTACCTGGTTCAAAAGGCTTGGCAAAGTTGGCACACACCTATAGCCAATGAATGGGATTTACTGGGTTTTTCAAAGGGCACTGGGATGTTTGCATTTTAGCTGCTCAACAGTTGTTTGTCATATTTTTCCTTTCATGATGCGCCAAAGTGTTTTCAATTGCTGAGAGGTCAGGACTGCAGGCAGGCCAGTCCAGCACCCGGACTCTTCTACAACCGTGGACAAAAGTTTTGAGAATGACCCAAGTGTTGGTTTTCACAAAGTTTGCTACTTCTGTGTTTTTAGATCTTTTTGTCAGATGTTTCTCTGGTATACTGAAGTAGAATTACAAGCATTTAAATAATTTTCATAATTTTAATTTTAAAATTTAATAAGTTTCAAAAGCTTTTATGGAAAATGACATGAAGTTTGTGCAAAGAGGCCATATTTGCAGTGTTGGCCCGTCTTTCTTTTTCAAGACCTCTGCAATTCACCCTGGCAGGCTGGCATTAGATCTTTTTGTCAGATGTGTCTCTGTTACACTGAAGTAGAATTACAAGCAGTTCAGAAGTTTCAAAGGCTTTTAGTGACAATGACATGACGTTTGTGCAAAGAGTCCATATTTGCAGTGTTGGCACTTCTTTCTTTTTTAAGACCTCTGCCATTCACCCTGGCAGGCTGTCAATCAACTTCTGGGCCCAATCCTAACTGATGGCAGCTGCCCATTCTTGCAGAGTCAATGCTTGGAGTTTGTCAGAATTGGTGGGTTTTTGAGGATTGACCACAAGTTCTCAATGGCATTAAGATCTGGGGATTTTCCTGGCTGTGGACCCCAAATTTCATTTGTTTATTCCTCGAGCTACTTAGTTCTCACTTTTGCCTTAAGGCCCGGTGCTCCATCATGCTGGATTGGTCACCAAACTGTTCTTGGATGGTTGGGAGAAGTTGCTCTCAGAGGATGTTTTGGTCCCATTCTTTACTCACGGCTGTGTTCTTAGGCCAAATTGAGGGCGAGAAGCTGAGAAGCAACCTGATGTGACAGGAGTGGTTGGTCTCAGGATGCTTTACTGTTGGCCTGACACCGGACTGATGGTAGCACCGCTCGCCTTTTCTTTCCCCCAAACAATTGGAAAGGGGATTCATCCAAGACAATGACTTTATCCCAGAAGTCCTCAGCAGTCTAATCCCTGTACCTTTTGCAGAATATCAGTCTATCCCTGATGTTTTTCTTGGTTTCTTTGTTGCCCTTCTCGACACCCACCAGCCCATCCTCCAAAAGTCTTCACCTCACTCACACCTGCCTGCTGCCATTCCTGAGCAAGCTCTGCACTGGTGGTGCCCCGACCCTGAGACATGAACGAAGAATGGGACCAAAACATCCTCTGAGAGCCACTTCTCCCAGCCATCCAAGAACAGTTTGGTGACCAACAATGAGCAATCCAGCATGATGGAGCACCAAGGGCCACAAGATAAAAGTGAGAACTGTGTGGCTCGGTGAACAAAACATCGAAATTTGGGGTCCATGGTCGGGAAACTCCTTAGACCTTAATCCCAATGAGAACCTGTGGGTCAATCCTCAAGAAGCAGCTGGACAAACAAAACCCCACCATTTCTGATTATGCAAGAATGGGCAGCTGCCATCAGTCAGGATTGGGCCCAGAAGTTGATTGCCAGCCTGCCAGGGTGAATTGCAGAGGTCTTGAAAAAGAAAGACGGGCCAACACTGCAAATATGGAGTCTTTGCACAAACTTCATGTCATTGTCCATAAAGCTTTTGAAACTTATTAAATTTTAAAATTAAACTTATGAAAATTATTTAAATGCTTGTAATTCTACTTCAGTATACCAGAGAAACGTCTGACAAAAAGATCTAAAGACACTGAAGCTGCAAACTTTGTGAAAACCAACACCTGTGTCGTTCTCAAAACTTGTGGCCACGGCTGTACTACGAAGCCCTGCTGTTGTATGAGACGCTGTATGCGGCTGTGGTCAGTCGCGCTATGGCGACGGCATCTGCTCGAGTATACGTGCGAGTGAGAAGGATACGTGGGTGTAGCTATTTATAAAACAAACAGAATAGCAGGTTAAAGAGTTACACGGTGGCACTTACCTCGAGCAAGTTAGGTGTCGAAGCTCTGGTGGTGGCAGGGGAAACGGTAAGCGGCTGCGGGATGGAGACTACGCGTTATCAGCGAGACGGGAGGCTCGTGGCGCGCAACACGAGTCGATTCGGCGGAAGCGTGCAACGCGTTCAGACACTAAGGTAGCTGGCTGCACTTAGAAGAAGGAAAGGGGCCCTGACAGAGTGAACGGGTAGTGGTCACTTAACGGAAGGTAATCGAGAGTTGGAATGGCCGTGCTGTGGATACACATGCCGGTGCCAAGTAGTTGGCTTTGTAAACTTACTTCCGGGTCGCGGCACGTAGATTACATTAAGACAGCGTACGCGGCGATTGGTGGAAGTCAGGCGAGGCGTCCGTCAGGATTGGTGGTGGAGTAAGACTGACGTCAGCAGGGGGACGGAGCAGCAGGTAGTAAACTGAAGAGAGAACGAATGTCGTGTTGGCGAGAGTCCGTTGCCACTATCCGGAATGGCTGGGAGGAGCGTTAGGAGAGGAGAGACGCACTTCTCGTAGTTTATACAACAAGATTATTTCAAGGGTTGGGGAATCAACGTGGTGAGCCGGATATTTTTTTTTGATTTGGTCTTTTTGTGTTTTGAGTTATTCCTATCCTTCCTATTCGAGCCACTGGGGAAAAAATAAAACTTTAGAACTAGTGTGGTGTCGCCCGTTGCATGCCTGCGCTCTGGTACTAATCTGGGATCCTGAGGTGGTTCGTCGTGTACGGCCACGCGCTGTATCAGTGTAGGCTCCCATCCCATCTCTCTCTCTCAGTCTACCCTGACGAGATCTGAAAATATGGTGAATTGGCAAAGCATCAGAGTGTAGGAGTGGACTCTGTGTCCTGGGACATCCTTTTCCGAGTAACCTGGATAAGGAGAGAAAGGGGAATGGGCTCAGAGTGGCAGCGTCTTTGTTTTCAACTGCATAAATATGGTCTTTTTAATGAACTTTGCACAGCTTGCACTTTGTTCCCCGATGGTATTTTAATATCACTTTTTTTTTTTTAATAAAGACCGGTCTATATTTGGTATAACATCTTGTCACTCACTCACAATGGCTTAGGCTCAGGCTTGACTACTCAATGCCCAGCGTAGGATCCATTGGAAGGACAGAACAGCGGTTTAAAATTGTCTTGCTGAAATATGCAAGGCCTTCCCTGAAAAAGACATTGGCTGGCTGTGAGCAGATGTTGCTCTGAAACTTGACTCTACCTGTCAGCACTGAGGGTGCCTTTCCTGATGTGCAAGCTGCCACTGCCAGAGGCACTAATGTACCCCAATACTAGCAGAGATACAGGCTTTTCAACTGAGCACTGACAACAAGCCCGATGGTTCCACTCCTCTTTACACGGTGTCCATGTTTCCCAAAAAGATTTTTAAATTTCAATTAGCCTGACTACAGAACAATTCTTCACTTTGCCTCAATCCATTTTGAATGAGCTTTGGCTCAGAGAAGACTCCAGCATTTCTGGATCATGTTCACGTACAGCTTCTTCTATGCATGACAGAGCTTTAACTTGCATTTGTGGATGGCACAGCCAACTGTGTTCACAGATGATGACTTCCTGAGCCCATGCAGTCACAGACATCCAATACTGATTTTTGGCCTTGTGCTTTGTGCACAGATTTCTCTCCAGATTATCAGAATCTTTTGATATTATGTACTGTAGATGAGATATTCAAGGTCTTCACAATTTTACTTTGATGATCATTATTCTGAAATTATTCCACAATTTTTTTTTTTTGCAGATTGGTGAACCTCTTGGCCATCTTTTCTTGACAGACTCTGCCTCTCTAAGCTGCTCTTTTTATACCCAATCATGTCACTGACCTGCTGCCAGTTCACCTAATTCGTTGTAAAATGTTGCCCCAGCGGTTTCTTTTTTTTAGTACCACCTATATTTCCAGCCTTTTCTTGCCCCGTCCCAAATTTAATAAGACTTGTTGCTGCCCTCAAATTCAAAGTGAGCAAATACTTTTCATGAAGTAGAAAAATCTTTCATCATTTGATGTTTTCTATGTTCTATCGTGAATTATGGCATTCTGTTATTTACATTTTACACTGCATCCCAATTTTTGGAATTGGGGTTTGTAAGATATAAAAGGTGTAAAATTGAATTTTATTTGACAGTTTACTTCTAAATTAGATGGCTCACCTTGGAGTCGTGAGCAGCACAGATGTTAACACTGCCACCTCCCAAAGACTTGTACGTCGGTTTCAGTAGTGGTTAGCTATCTGCCCCATTTCAGCATATCAGTGGATGTTGCTATTTATCGGTTTCCCTATTCCATCCATCCATTTTCCAACCCGCTGAATCCAAACACAGGGTCACAGGGGGGTCTGCTGGAGCCAATCCCAGCCAACACAGGGCACAAGGCAGGAACCAATCCCGGGCAGGGTGCCAACCCACCGCAGGACACACACAAACACACCAAGCACACACTAGGGCCAATTTTAGGATCGCCAATCCACCTAAGCTGCATGTCTTTGGACTGTGGGAGGAACATTTTACAACGAATTAGGTGAACTGGCAGCAGGTCAGTGACATGATTGGGTATAAAAAGAGCAGCTTAGAGAGGCAGTCTGTCAAGAAAAGATGGGAAGCGAACCTGGGTCTCCTAACTGCGAGGCAGCAGCGCTACCACTGCGCCACCCTTCCCTATTCCATCCAGATCGATACTTTATTAATCCCAAGAGGAAATTCACATACGCCAGCAGCACCTTACTGATACAAAAAACAATATTAAAGATTGATAATAATGCAGGTAAAAACAGACAACTTTATATAATGTTAAAATCCAGGCTCAGTGCCTCCTCTTTTGAATCAACAGATGGCGTTTACGCAGCAGGCGTCAGTCTTCTCTCGTTGTGAAAGCATCTCTTGCATTAGACGTCCATGGTTTCAGTGCTCCTCCTCCCTCCCCCACTTTATTTTTGGTGTATTTGGTTATATAGTATAGTTATACTGTCTTATATACTAGCCTTCATCATAGTGAAACAGGACAAACAGGTATAGCTAGTTTAGCAGAGGCAAGGTACACTCCAACATGTGGCAAAAGTTAGACTGACTCGAATGGAGGTTGGCACGTGAGCGAGTGAAGAAGACCCCCGCCCCCTCCCCTCCACCCACAGCCTGTCCTTCGGATTCATGTAAAATCAGTGTCGAAACCGATCTACGAGATGTAGCGCAATATCAACCAGAAAGTTCAAGCAAATTATAGAAGAAAAAAAAAAAAAAACACCAATCTAAATCCATCAAGTACTTCTCTTGTGAAAAGCAGACAGACATACAGATGGTGGAGATACAGTGTGTGTGTATATTATATTATATATATATATATATATATATAAAAACAAACAAAACAAACAAAATAAGTGGGGGGAAAAAAGTACTGAAAACTCGTGAGCGTAACACAAGAGATGCTTTTACAGCGAGACAACGACTTCAGCGCACAACTGACTGTTTATGTTTGCTGCATAAGCTCCATCTGGACCTCAGGAGTAGGGAGCTGGGCAGGGCCCTCCTCACACCTTCATTCAAGTCACTGTACCTCACGCCACGTGTTGGAAGCGTACCTTGCCTCCGCTTAGCTAGCAGTAATGTCCATTGAACAAATAGGTAACTTCTAGAGATTGTTCAGGAGTAACGTTTGATACGAGAGACAGAGAGAGTTTGAGAGAGTACAGTGCTGACATTGACATTGGAGCTCACCTGCCTTTAACTTGGCCAGAATTTGTTTTTTTTATTGATTTTTAAAGTTTGTCCTGTTTCACTATTACGTGGGCAGAGCCACGGGGGACAGCTAGTATTTTATGAAATGTTCTACAACGCTCACAGTGCTTGTCTACGGTGGTTCTTGAAAAACATCCCACTCTCCACATTGTTTTTAATGTTCTCCGATCTACTCATCCATTTACCAAACCAATACATTTAAAAAATAGGATTGGAAGGAGGCCGAACTGATCCACAAAGCAACATAAGTCACTAAATCTGCCATTATGAGATACCAACAAAATATGTCAAAAAGACATTTACATCAGACAGGAAGATTGTGTTCAGTTCTCCAAAAGATGCTGCTGACAAGTCTCTGAAAGTCCTATTGGTTTACTGGAAATTTTCTTTTGGTGAAGGTAGATGTAGAAATTCTTTAACATGCAACAATGACAACAAAGTGGAGAGCTTGGGAGATACTACAAAGACAGGGTATAAAGTGGGCCGACTGAGAAACCAGCTAGCTGCTACACACACACACACACACACACACATTTGCTTTTTAATTATTAAAATGTACCTCTTCTGTTTCATCTGTAATGGAATCATAACATTTACTGTATTACTGCTTTCATCATCTGTTGTTCAAGAGGGCCCTAATTCAGTAAGGCAAATCAGTTTTCTGAAGATTGGAAAAATTCACACATTTCACCTAGCATTACTACATCTTCTTTCAGCTGCTCCTGTTAGGGGTTGCCACAGCAGATCATCTTCCATATCTTTCTGTCACACCCATCACCTGCATGTCCTCTCTCACCACCATCCATAAACCTTCTCTTAGGCCTTCCTCTTCTCCTCTTGCCTGACAGCTCTATCCTTAGTACTCTTCTCCCAATATACTCAGCATCTCTCTTCTGCACATATCTAAACCCGCATAATTTCTACCACAACCAATATCTGAAAAGCCTTTTCCAGTACAGTATCATGGATGCAACAGGAGGCAATCATAGAAGCTTTATACATACTTTTGTACATCTGCTCACTCACTCCAAGCCAATCTACCATGTACAAAAACCAATGCGCATTTGGGGAGAAAGTGAAATACTCAAAATTGTGAAAGCTCCACACCAGCAAGCAACCAGGCCTGAAGCCCAAACCCAATGCTCTGAAGCAGCAGCAGTTCAGACTTCAGCACCAATATTCTTTAATTAAAGTCATCCATCTACATGAACATTTAAAAAGCTGTTAAAAGTACTGTAATTGTCAAAGAGACAAGGATGAGACAACTGACAGAGGTGGTTCATCTGCTGATAAGGTGATCCCAGGACACTTACCTGACCCTTAATGTCAGCAAAACAAAGGTGTTTGTCATACATCTCAAGAAGCCAATGGCAGACTAAACTGCTGTTTACATTGTAGGGGATGCAGTTGAGAGAGTGAGCAGCTTTACATTTTTTGGAGTTACTACCACTAATGAGCTGAAGTGGGCGCTGCACATTTTGGCTCCTTCTGCTTCCTCACATGTCCAAAAGACGTCCAATTTCTCCATCTGCTCTCATTAACATCTACAGGTGGCACAGCAGGGTCCATCATCACTAGCTACATTACATCCTAATACAGCACCAGCTTGACTCAAGAACATAAAAGCCTTGGAGAGGGTGGTGAAAGCAGCACAGAATATGACCGGCACCCAGTTGCCTTCTGTTCAGGACAAATGTAGCACTCACTGCCTCAGAAAGGCAAACGGGCTCATTAAAGACCTCTGCCATCCATCACTACTTTCTTCACTCTTTTCTTCAAGCAAATGTTAAAGGAGGTTCATTGGCACTCACACCAGTAAAATGAAAATTCCACACATTGTAAGGTTATTGAATCACAATAACAAATACTGTAAAATAATGTATATAAAAATACTGTATACATATAGAAACACACAGTACACATGAATATAAAACTAAACACAAACTCCAACTATCATTTTAAAATGATGAAGGGATAGGGATCAAACTGCAGATTTATCAAAAAGAAATCTTTATTTAAAGATTTAAAAATACTAACCTGAATCCATTTAGTGATAAATAAACACAATTAATTAATGACTAACAAGTGAATAGCCAATCTGAAGTATAATCAGAAAGGGGGGAAAAAAAAACGTAAAGTATACGTTTCCATCAATCACTAACAGAAAGATGCACCTTTCTGATTTTACCAGTCACTAATAGAGAGATGCATATCCCTGAAATGTTTACATTATTAAAATAAAACTAAATTTTGAATAAAATCTGCATAAAACCTATGGGAATATACAAAAGGCAAATATAAAATATACAAATTCCAGTTTGACACCACTGGGCTTAATGAAGTTGTACTGAGATATCTTTTGCTACTGCCTTTGGTAGATGTTCTCAGAAGAATATAAATGCTGCCAAAGGGAAAAGCTAAGCAAACAGAACAAAAATGTTATAAACAGTTAGAAACAGATTAATCCGAAGAAGAAAAAAAAATGCATTTAGAAATGCATTTAACTTAGTTTACTTTTTAAAACTACTTTTTCTAACTATGACACAAACTGAAAATTGTCCCTGGGGTGGGGGATGGGTTTCAAAGATGGGTGAGGTAGAGTCATCCATAAGAACTTTGCATAACACACAAGGCATTTCAAACTGAAAAATGAAATGGGATGATGTACCACACCATGTCAACTTAAAGAAATGCAATATTAAATTTCAGGAATGAATAACTCTTAGCAATACGATAAAACGTTTCAAATTGAAAACACAAATCAATGCTTCTATGTGACATTAAGTATAATGGCTGTTTACTTTCTAAATGTATAAAAACTGTAAGGGACTACATGGAACACACAAGAAAAAAAACTAAATATTTACATGAGTTGAATTATTGAATAATCAAAAAGTGGAGACGATCAGTTTCGAGTGACAAAATATCTGGGTATATATTAAGGAGAGGGACTGTTTTTGATAAGCGCATAGTTAAAACCATTTTGTTTTTTTTTTTAAATTCCACTTTTTTCAAACTCCTTATAGACGATTACACGTAGTTAAATATCCATCATCGACCACTGCTATACCCTGGAAAAAATAGATCGAGTATATTTTGAAGCTTCTTGTTGACCACCATAGTGTAAGCTTTTCCCAAATCATATCGGCAAGCTGGACAAGTGAACACGTCAGCCCTGAAGGAGCGCTGTAGGCATTCCTGTTAAAGAAGAGTAGGTAAAAATCCATGAGACTTCTATGAATAGTGCAGCACAGAAAATAGCCTGTCACTTATAAGCTGCCCCCCCCTTCAAATTTATTTCTTTTCTACATTCCAAAGCCTGTGCAGCGTCTAGACCAGGGGTAGGCAATGTCGGTCCTGGTGAGCCGCAGTGGCTACAGGTTTTCATTCCAACCCAACTGCTTAATTAGAAACCAATCATTGCCAATCTCAGACCTTATTTAATTTTATGGCTTGTTAGGCTGTGCAATGTAAGGCTCTAATATCGTAGATTTTTTTCCTTTCCAAGGATATCATCCAAATGATTTGACGCCTAAAACAGATCATTTTCAGTCTGTCACATTTTTCTATTAAGTGTTTTATTAAATCAAACAGTGCATGAACAACACACACAGATGTAATTGGAAAAAAGCTAGCTGGAGAACTGCTGGCTGCTTTGTCTTTTACATCTTATTGCTAATAAGGAGCAATTAAAACACTGAATGCAGCAGTTTGAGATTGAAATAAGCAATTAAAGTTGGAGAACCTTAACAAGCGAGACCACTAAAATGAAGCATCAAAATGTCACTTAAGCAATATGTGCTTCATCAGCAATAATTGAGTTCTCGTTAAGGAACTGGGTTGGAACAAAAACCTGCACATACTGTGGCTCTCCAGGACCGACATTGCCCACCCCTGGTCTAGATGGCCACCGCTTTATTTACAACATACATATCCTAAATTAACAATGCAACATTTAAAACAAAAGCAGTTTAATATTAACTTGTAATACTTTTTACAGTATGTCTGACAGCAGCCTATAGTCCTTTATCTGCTCACACAGATTCAAGACTGCTGCAGAAAGTTCAAATTGAAGCTTGAACAAGTTAACAGTTTTGCACAGTCCTTCATTTAAAAAAGTGCTATGGTGTGCAAGCTAATTTAACATTTGACAAACCAAGCTTGATTTACCCCTTAACATCTGGCTTAAGTAAGAAGGTATTCTAGCAGAATTAAGCACTGGGAATTCAAGTTAACAATGATTTGATTCGTAACCAAAACTTGTGTGTTTCTCCTATTTATTTATATATACAAAAGTCCAAAATTGCTTACTTAAAAGTAATCTGGATACACTAGCAGTAAAACCCTTTTATACTTTAAGAAAACTCCACCGACAGGATGTAAAGGTATGTAGTATTATTTGCATTGG
Source organism: Erpetoichthys calabaricus (assembly GCF_900747795.2). Taxonomy (NCBI): domain Eukaryota; kingdom Metazoa; phylum Chordata; class Cladistia; order Polypteriformes; family Polypteridae; genus Erpetoichthys; species Erpetoichthys calabaricus. The sequence goes on along the minus strand of NC_041405.2, from coordinate 154,593,786 downwards.
GATCCCCTCTCACATTACAAAGGTTGGGCTTAGACACTACATGAAAACTATCCTATCACACTAGTATACCTTTAATACATCCATTTCTAGATTAAGAGACTTTGGCCCAAACCCTATGCTGCAACAAATGCTACCTCATGAACCTACTCATCCAACGTTCAACATTGTTTGCTCTTTGCAAAACGTCATCAGGTTTTTTGCTTCCTTATCAGACTACTGTATGTATGTAGGCTGCTTCAGGTCCTCTATTAGTTAACAACCTACACACAAAAGCTGTCATGGCAGTTTGCCATGGATTTTTGTTAGCCACTACTACAACCATCATATAAGAAAAATATCTGGGTAATGCAATTTTTTTTTTTTTTTAATTGGAAAGCAGAACTTTAATCACTTTGTCTATCCTGCCCATTGTACGCGATTCCTCAATTTGTCATAATTAAACAACATACTTATCCACATCAAACTTTAATGGCCACCTTACTACCGATCAAATTCCTCTAGAAAACCTTCATTGTACCTGATGCATTGTGGTGAAGGTAGTTTTGCACATCAGGACAACTAAAATCACTCGCCTCAAAACTTTCCAGAGCAATCCCACTTGAGCAATAATACATCTAGACCATAAATGTATGATACAAGAGTTCCGCTTTTAAAGTACCAACTGTCATGTTGTGAGAAAACAAAAGAACTTAATAATCCCATTTATTACTCTCTCAGCAACTTTCCCACAGGTTTTTCCTTTTTTTTCTTTAAAATCCATCAGTCAAGACACCTTTGAACCGATGCCCCCATTATTTTATAAGAGGATGGGAGAGGGTGAACTACACAATTTGCACAGAATAGTTCATGAACCAATACTGCTCACCAATATGGCTGATGCAAAGCTGAACTATTACAGAAACCCAAAAGTATTGTTCTCACCTTGCAGACGTTATGCTGACACTCTGTTGTAACTGGCTGGAAGACAACCTCTTGACAGCAAATGCACAGGAATATCTCTTCAACTTTATTAAGAAATTTCTGAAAATTACCACAAAAAGGGGAAATTATAAAAATAAACCATCACATTAAAATTTTGTAATTCTCTTCATGGTAGGGTTTGTAACAAAAGGTTTTTTTTTTGTTTTTTTTAAATGTTAATATTGTGCACTAGAGGGATTTTCACCAGAGAAATCCCAACTATGCCACAATCATTAACCAAATTCATACAATGCTATTTTGTTATGCATTTTACACTACTTTATTGGTCCCCAACATGGGATGTAAGCATTATAAAAGCTCAAAGATAGAAAAATCATCAAATAACATTATTACAAACCCTCTGAAGAACACTACATACAAGACTCTTTACAGAGAGAAAAACGTACATTTGGTTTGACTCAAGAAAAGGAACTTAAATCTTTAATGATCCTACTAATAAGCTTAACTACAAATTCAGTCCCAGTAATGAGACAATAGAAACAATCCTACAAAGCAGAAAACAGCCATCACAACAATTTATTATTTGTCTTGGCACCAGTTTGACACTGACATAGCTCCACTAGCACAGAATTTATTAAAGTGAAGCCGATATAGAAATTCAGAAAAATATAAGCAAAACTGTAATCATTCCCAGCAGCCCACAAATACACAATTTACCAAAAATAAAAAAAAGAATTCAAAAGTTAAAAAATTTCACAAGACTCCAGTTTGTGGGTGAAAGATAGTAGAATCTCTGCCTAGGGCATGCCATGCTAACACATTTTAACTGACGAGGCCAAAGTCCTCAGAATGAAAGATTTATAGGAAATGGTGACTGCAACTTCAACCACCTTAAAACAAACAGCCCCAGGTAAGCTTTCTTGACCACAGAAAATGCACTTACTTCCCACATTAAATACAGTAGGTACCCTGCAGCTACCACCTACCTCTACCATTGAGACCTTTTATTATTTAAAATTACATAAAAAGTAAAATGTTACCATTTATCTTACCTCACTGTATTTTAGTCTGAATTTTTTTCAACTGAAATGCACAAAACCAAACTAAATTTGCAATCTCCATTGGCTTTGAAATTTTACCAAACACTTTAACTAGTAACAGATAAAAAAAATAAAGCTTTCAAAACAATGCTGTATACGAGCCATTTATAGGGTCACTCCAGGTTTAAAGAATTCAATATCTAACAAACTCCAAAAAATGCTGAACCAAAGAAAACCTATAAAGCACTAAAGATAATTTCAAATACAACTATGACCATTGTGATAAAAAAAAAATTTAAAAAAATAAAAATTGTTAAGAGATGCAAAGAGTTGGTGCCAATATAAACTACCCAAAGATAAAATCCATACTTTAAATTTATGGTTTCCAACTTCATTTGCAGCCAAGTAGATACTAACTGGATAAGAAAATTCTTATACTTCCATTGACCACCATGCACTATAGTTTACCTACTCATGCAAATTAGAAAATGAACAAACCAATATTTTCTTATGCAATACAGTTGCTATGCTCATTGTTTTAAATACATGCTCTAAACTCTCAGACAATTAAGCCTGTGATTGAACTTTTTTGTCAAACTGTTGTCTACCTGTTCTTGAATTTCTGAAAGCTGCCTTTCTACGCTGCATTAATGAAGACCTGGATCATTAGAACAGCCTCCAATATTTCATTCACTTATGTTTGAGTATATCATTTCTTTGCAAAAAGTGTAGTTTAACTGGCAAATATACACTGGTGATGAAAAAAAAAAAAAAATTTCAAATGACACTATGGTGTGCACATCTGAAATTCACCACTAGACATCTTTTCTTTTCACTAAGACCAGTTTGAAAAGAAACACAGAGTACTGACCAACATAAATTAATTGCACTCTTTTTTTCATTAATGAGCTACTCACTATCCAGTAACATTTACAAGTTGGTCAGTGTTTAAAATGCAAGGGCCACTGAAATAGATTTGAAGTCTCTTACAAATACAGTCAAATGCAGCTTTTGTTAGGTTTTAAAACAGGGCAGCCAGTGGTCCTCATAGGGATAGTGCCAGCAAATTAAAATAACAGCTAGAATAGGAGAAAAATGTAATAGGACAGATTTCCTGGCAATTGAGGATCTTTCACAATGAATAGTCCGATTATAAAACAGCGAACACTAGAATGAGAGCTGACTTTTCAAAAGCTGCCAACTAGTTTTGAGGTGCCAACTTTTTCATCTGCATTCACTTTAAATTCCTGGTTGTATTTAAGTGCATGGACATAATCCAATACTAAAAAAAACCCAAATCCAACACTTCAACCTACCGGTCCTTCTTTAAGGGCCTCCAATGCTTCGTTCCAGAGCTTTTTGTTCAACTCATCCTCTTTAATCATCTCTTTTTGTTCCTTTGTCAACTTATAAGCTTCAACTTTTACCTTCTTTGGAGTTTTCTTGCTTGGAGATGGCGATACCATGTCTGCTAATAGTAGTATTGGGTGAGGGGGAAAAACAAAAATAAAGATTATTCAGATTATTACTCCAATGACAATACAGTTACTGGATATTTTTAAAATATTTTTTCAATCGTTAATTAGATACAGAAAAAAAAAAAATTACTGGTCTCCGATTTCCTCTTTCTCTTGCCCTTGCTTGGTGTGGATTCCACAACTTCATCCTCTTCGTCCTTTAATTTTTCCTTCTCTTTTGCAGCAACAGCTTCCAAGTAACCCTCTGGATACTAAAATGATAAAAAAAAAAAACCCACAAATAACCTGCTATAAGTACACACTACAGTCACTTGACCCTCCATAGATTGCAATATGGCCAGATGATATGGTTTAACCTGGTTAAATAAAAATGAAGTGTTACATTTAGGGTACATAAAATTAAAGCAAAATACTAGTGAACAGGCGCACTTTGTGATACTTGATGTGGTGTAGAAGCTACATAACTGGATAGTGCTTCTAAGGATGCGAGTAAAAAAGTTTCAATAGTTAACCAATTTTGCATTCAAAACTGGCTAAGATGATCATACATACAACACACATAAAAAATAGCCCAAATCATATTGTGTGTGTAACCACAAAGCACGCACATATAGACCCCAGTCAAACTTTCTGATCTTCCTCCATTTTGCATGCTCTGACGACACACACAAGCAGACTTTATTAATCAGGTAGGTGTTCCCGCACTGGGAGTGGCACCAATTATAACACACGCAGGTAGAAGGAAAAAAAAAAAAAAGCACACTTTAGTGAGACAGACCTGTGTAAACTGGATATTCAGACAATTAAGATTTAAAAAAAAAATTGTAAAATTTAAAAAAATAAAACTTCAGGTCCAGGATACAATATGTTTAGTGCAATCAGCACTGCTTCTCATTTATAACAGTCGTCTATGTCCGCTTTAACCATTTTAGGCTTTGAAGGTGTTACTTGTAGCTGGGCTGCTTCTTCATTTTAAAGGCATGTCACTAGGCCAATATCGTTCTTAGCAGTATATTGTTCACTGTTTTAGTTTTCCCAAAAAGAAAATGTGAATTTTTAAAATGTATTTGAAACTGAAGAATTTGTTCTCCAGTAGATTTTTCTCTTAGTTACTGAAGCAGTGGGCACTGCTTTTAATGTTTTAGCACTTCCATTTTAGAGAAGGTTACAATCCCTCAGCAAAGAAGCTATCAATATGCAAGATGCCCAGTTATTTCTTGCCAGTTGCTATGTAGGAGGTAAGCGCAGCCATGTGAACCATGAACTGTTTCACTCTGTTGTTAAACAGAGCTTATCTACTGCATTGAAGTTCACCCTGTCCAGTGTTTAAATTCCTTTATTTTATTCGTGTTTTTTTTTTTTTTTTTTTTTTTTTTAAACAATGTTGAAAAGAAATGGCTAAAATCAAACAGAAGCAAGCAGAGTCAAGCTACTTATCAGCGACTTCATGTCTGCCATAGTGCAGAGCAAGCAATTGAGAGCAAGAGAAAGTGCACAGCAATTAGCCAAGACCAGAGGGGGTTTGGGGAAAGACTGCAATACCAAACAGAACGCATGTTCCCAACGTTTAAACCCAAGCTCCTAATGTTTAAGCACCAACAACCTACATTAGCATAAAACACGGATCAAATTGTGGAGACTAGTTAGTGTCATGCAAGCAAACATTCTAGAGGCACAGTGCAGTCGAAGTAATGTTGCAGTACATGCTAAAATTGGCAAGAATAAGACAAACATTAAAGCTAGATAGAATGGGTAGTCTGTCATGTGCTAGTATGCAGAACTGAAAATGTGACTTATTGTAAATTTAGCCAAACAGTATATAAGCCAAAAGTAATTTTCAATTTCAATTATTATTGCTTTGTAGATCTAGAATTTTCAACAGATTGGTGGTTTTCAATAACCTTGCACTTCATTTTCGTAGTGCACCATTTTCTTCATGGCATGCTTACATTGTCTTGAAAATATCTGTTAACAGGTGATGTCTAATTTTTCAAAGTGTAAAATAATTGTGCGCACAACCACCTTATTCAGGTAAAGCAAAACAGAAGAAGGACTAGATGCTTATTGAAACAGTTACTCAACCAGTTTTTTTTTTTTTTTTTAAATATATAAAAATACACAGGACCTTAAAAAATTTTTTAATTCTTATTGAACAGAAAGCAGGAGACAGAGCTGAAGGTTGCAGAGTTAAAGATGTTAAGATTTGCATTGGGTGTGACAAGGATGGATAGGATTAGAAATGAGGACATTAATGGATCAGCTCAAGTTGGGCGGTTGGGAGACAAAGTCAGAGGGGCGAGATTGCGTTGTTTTGGACATATGCAGAGGGAAGATGCTGGGTATATTGGGAGAAGGATGCCAAGAATAGAGCTGCCAAGGAAGAGAAAGAGTTAGGTCTAAGGAGGTTTATGGATGTGGTGAGAGAGAACATGCAGGTGATGGGTGTAACAGAACAAGATGCAGAGGACAGAAAGATATGGAAGAAAATGATCCGCTGTGGCGACCCTTAATGGCAGCAGCCGGAAGAAGAAGATCTACTAAACATGAGACTGTAACCAAATAAAATGTGAGTGCCCACAGGTGAAGAACTTCCACAATAAATGAAAGACTTATGACCTAATCTGCCACTATAGCTCCAAGCATGCTACTTAGTGTAACCCTTCTCCCTTTCAGTTACAGTTCAATTGTAAGTCAAAGCTTCAGATTCCACCACTGATTTCAGTTGTCACCATGTACATCATTTCACTTACCAGCAGTCACATTGTAGAAATAGACAAACTCCTCAATTTAGAAGCAACATATAAATGTAAGCTCTAACAACAAGGACATACTTTAAAAGGCATTACGGAAACAAACTAATTACCTGCATAGTCAGACCCAGTTTCTTGATCCTCTCTTTCCCATCCTTTGTCCAAGGTGCAGCCTCTTCATCATTCCTCTTTAATAAATATCTCCACACTAGAAAACCAGACTTTCCTTTCTCAGGCCAATATTTGACCACCTACCAAAGAAACATGCAAATTGTAGTGTGAAAAGACATTTAGAATTTCTTCTTACTAATCTGCCTCATTATTGTCATTTTTACAGGATATGTTCAGGCTGACAGCCTGAAAGAATGAATGCATAGATCACCTTGTAGATGCCATCATATCTGTTTCCATCTTCTGGGCAATATTTGCTATGCTTGCGCCCTTTGGAGCTTCTAACCACTCTGACTGGTTTTCCTGCTTTCCAGTCCTTCGCTTCAGCCCCATCCTTGTCATTCAATGAAGCATTACAGTTCAAAGCCAAAGCTCTGTCCAGCAAAAGATAAAACACAAAAATAAGGCTTAAATACAATACTACTCCTATCCTCTTGTCAAGCATATAAACTGAACTTGACTATGCATTTGAGAAAGGAAAGTTCGGCTTAATCCTGAATAGTCATTCACACCAAGGGGTATTCAACTCCATTCCTGGAGGTCTGCAGTGGCTACAAGTTTTCATTCCAACCAGGTTCATAATTAGAAGACAGACCTGGCAGAAAGTGAAACTTAGTATTTTAATTACATGGTTTGTTAGTGTTTTTATTATTCTAAAACAAATCTTTAGACGCATTGTAGATTTTTCATTTTCTGAGAACATTATCCATTTTTTGTGGTCAGGAACAGATTTGCACATCTTGGTTCTTCCCTCCTCTCTTATTTCAAAACAGTGTATTAACACAGACAGACACTTCATGATGCATGTACTCAGTTTAAATGAGAGCACGTCAGCTGAAAAGCTGGTGGTTCCTTTGTCATCTACACCTCATTAAGGTTTTTAAGCAGCCATCAGTTAACAAACAAACAAAGAAAACCTCAATGCAACAGTTTATAGCTTTAAAAAAAAAAAAGAAAAAAAAAAAAGACAATTAAGGGTTCTAAATTGAAACAAATAAAAGTTAATAACTAAGTTCAAAAATTACACACTGCTTTACTAGTAAGTAAATGGGTTTTAATTAATTAATTAAATGTTTGGTTAAAGCAAAGGCCTGCAGCCACTGCAGACCTCCAGGACCAGAGTTGAGTACCCCTACACTAAAGAGTGTGTGTCAACATCAGTTATGGAAACACAGGTTCTATGTCCTTTATGTCATTTATATGCTCTTTCTAGAATCATGCAATTGAGCTTTACACAAGTTCAAGCACAGCTTCCCTCAAGCTGACCAGCCAGCCTGAAATGTGGATATCAGCAAACACACACTACTAGCCATATTCTCAGAACTGCTGTGTATAACTGACACATTGTGCTTTGTATTTCTTTTTGTTACAGTGTCACTGTGCCCTCTGTTGTGCTTCGTGAGTTAACAGTCTGTGCCCACCTCCTTCTGTTACAGGAAGTTGTCTATATAAAAAAGGACCACAATAATCACATTAACAAACTGGAGAAAAAGGTTTTAATTAGTCAACACATCCCCATCTATAAGATAACCACTAACAAGGAAATCTAAGCTCATGGGAATGAATATCCTCCACAAAAATAATTTGTCACAAAGTAGATATATAAATCAGAACAGAAAAATAGATATCCAATAATTGAATAATTCTGAAAAAAAACTGCTTATTCTTGAATTGTCTTATATGAAACATTCATTGTATTCATCCATTCAGGCAGTCGGCACTACATCATTCACCACATGTACGAAAAGTGCATAAGTACATTGAGGGCTCATGTAAACATTTGTAGAAGAAAATATTAACTCTGTGGCATGTTACTGTTTAAGAGATGTTTAGTCCGGTTGAGCATGAAAGTATTGCTTTTAACATATTTTGTATCAGTATAAATTCTTTATCATGGCCGTCTAGTTATTTGATATCCGTGTGTTGGTGAAAATAATAGTACTAATCGATAGACTAAATTTTACATTTTTTTTGTTACTATACACATGACAGCCACTTATACAAAGTAAACTGCAGTAACAGCTTTATCTAGCTTTGAACAGCAGGGACAAATGGATGCACAGTAAGTATTATCCCAAGAAGAGATACAAGCCTCTCTCTGGAAACAGCCTGCTGCAGTAGCACTCTAAACTCGCATCAAACACCATTTACAGGCATTAGTCAACAGATAAGTGGAGTGGAGTATAAGCTAGCACCTCCAAGGGTACTTTGCATTGACTAAGGCTGACCACTCAAATTCTATTCACTACATATTGATAAATGCACTTTGGCACCTTGTTCAGTATAACTGACTTGGTACCAAATGTCATTACTGAACAGCTTTTATTCAACAGAAAAAAAATTCAGGTTTTCAAATGAATTGAAGCCGAGGGGAGGCTATACACATGAGGGACCTTTGAAAATGTAAAGAAAGCTACACTAAAGATTGCAGCACAGAGTGGGAAGGAGGACACTGCCCATAGGAACTTAGTGCTATAAAAAAAGCATAAAACTAAGCTGTTTGAATAAAGTGAGGAAAAAAGTAAATGAAAAAATTAAAAGTTAAAGCATTTTCCTTCCTTCTGAAATATACCGATCTTTGAAATGTCTGCAGTCAAAATATTTACACCTGAGGGAGGAATAAAAAAAAAAAAAAAAAAAAAAAAACGGCCTCTGGGCGAAATATAAAACAGTACACTGCTGGTGAAAAAAATGTAGTCTGAATGATTTTAAAAATCAACAAAATTTCCAGAAGCAGCTAGCAATTACCTCACCAATGCATTAAAAAAAAAAAAAAAAAATCCAAAATGAAGTCTAAAATGACACATATACCATCATCAATGAGAAGCTTGATATCAAACCACTGTCCCAATTAATGGAGGAAAAAACTGACCTGATGACAAAGAGCAGTAATGAGAATTTTACCAACTTAAACCATCCAGAATGACCCCAAATTAATTAAGTCAGTGACCTAGAGTAGCCTCATCCACTCATGTCATAACAATGTGTGTGTGTGTGTGTGTGTGTGTGGGGGGGGGGGGGGGGGGTTGCATAATATACTGTACCCATGCATCACCCTGAGAGGATGCATGAGCACCCCACTAGCAGCACTTCAATTACTACTTAAGTGCACTTCTACTTAAGTGGGACACATGCACTACACAACAAAGTATATCAGTAAAAAACAAAATGAACACAACAAACTCAAAACAATGGTGAAACAAAGAAAAGTTATGCTAGTTATACACACACACACACACCATTTAGGTTTAACTCTAAATTCTAACTATGCTTGGTCCACGGCAGTCTAAGAAGCATTCCATAGGCAAACAATGACAAATACATTTGGAGGAAGATGTAATGAGAAATAAACCTGTTTGTGGTCAAAAGTGGCAAACTCTTACATATAACCCCCAACCCTCATTCCCAAACAAACCTTAATTCTTTGGTTTTGACATTTGATGAATTCTAAAAATTATATTAATCCTGTTATGGAAGTGAATTATAACCAATCTATAACACTAAGAAAAATCAAGCTCACCAGTGAAAACAAAGGGAAAAAAAAATTACAGCCCGGCTTAGTTTCATTTTACACCAGAATCTCTCAGTATTGCAAAATTCATTAGAGCACTGCAGAGCATTTAAACCAGAAAGCATGCTTACTATGGGCATATATATTTTATGCTCATGATCTGTTGCCTAGTGAAGCACCGTGTCCATGCCCCCACTAACCAGTAGAGAGGATATTTTCAGCACATTGCTAACCTGTTCATGTTAGAGAGTTTCTGATCGCAGGATTGTTCAGCTGTACGCTTGTTTCCAGACAGATCTCGACCACCAGATCCAGTGTAGGTGAATTCATTGCCATTGTCCTATAAAACAAGCAAGCACCTGTGTGAAACATTCACCTGAACGTTTAGTTCAATACACATACCCCTTTTGTTTCAGAAGATATCCCATAATGGGAAAGGTTCCTCTCCTGTTGGGGTTGCACGTCCTAACTGTACTACACTCCGTTTCACATTTTATTACTTCTTCCTATGGTGTTTTCCATAGAATTTCTTACCCAACAGGCAGTAAAATCATTGCAATACTAATGGCGCCAAATATCGCTCAACCAAACATAACTCCTTTAAGAATTTAAATGGATTAAACGCTTGATTTTTTATGGAGTTCTTAAACTTTGAGAGAAAAACAAAATCATTCTCACCACATCATCTTCATAGCCACCAGCCAGCACTAAGGAATAAGCTCCATCATTGCTTCGACCATGAATTCCAGCCACATGAGGCCTGTGCACTCCAGATTCGCTGACCTTTTCAGTTTGAAAAAGACCAGGTTATTCAAGCAATCAGCATATTAAAAAAAAAAAAAACAAAAAAAAAAAACTGTACAATCTTAAAAGGAAAATGTTTTACCTGCACCCTAAATTTCCATAATGTACCAACAGGTACTCCTGGAATAGGACCATAGTGGTTTGAAGGAACAATTGTGCACTGCTTTGTGCGACCAACACAAGCCATACCCTAGGAAAAATTAAAAGGAAAATATATATATATATTTATATACATAAAATTGGCTTAATGGATTACAGTAAATAGAAAATATCACAATATGTATTTTATATGTAACTCAATTATGGTCCTCAAGGGTTGCAGTTGCTGCTGGTTTTCATTTCAGCCAGCTTCGTAATTAGAAGTCAGGCCTAAAAGATAATTAAATACTAAGTTTCACTATATGGCTTCTTTGTGCTTTTAGTCTTCCAAGACAAAAATTGCATTTTTTTTGTTTCTGTTGAGAACTTTATCCATGTGTTTTTTGGTGCTTCCCTTCTCTCTTATTTCACAATATTATTAAACACAGATATCATGATGCATGTATAAATATTAAAATGGAAGCATGCGAGCTGGATAGCGCTATATAAATGTAATGAATTATTATAGCTGATGGTTCCTTTGTCATTTGTAACTCATTAACTGATGGGCATTTAGATTTGAATTGTCTCCTATTTTGTTTTGAACTGCAGCAATTAAGGTTTCTGGATGGCAACAAACAAATTACGTAAAACTAAGCACAAAAGAAATATTACTTTATCAATAAGCAAATGGGTTCCAATTAAACTCTGTAAAGCAAAATCCTGCAGCCAATGCAGACCTCCAGTACCATAATGGAGTACTCTTGCTCTAGGTTGACACCCTTATAATGCAGAATTCAATATTATAAAAATTCACAATAAGCAATATAATATAATTCACTACAATTTCTTTATAATAAAATTCCAGGACATGGCTTGATAACCTTTAATTATGTCTTGCTCTCAATCAGCTAATGGGAGCATAATAAACTCAATCATGACACCTTGGGATTTCAATGCAAACAACTTTGTGTCTGTAGCATAAGAAAATTGTGAAAAGATTGCAGTTCTGCAATCATCATTGTCTGTGTGTATCATAGCTGTCTGATGTGTTTGTACCATTCAGATAGATGGCCTTAGCATAAGATCGTTTCTAGCAGTATGTTGTCTGGTTAATAGGATAGCCAAAGTACTGCAATTGTTTTTGAATTTAGAAGTACAGTGGGCAGACAGAGAGGGAAAAGTAGTTTTTATAAGTTATGGGGGTTTTTGTGCAGGACACCGGATATCATGCCTATTAGTTAAAAATCCAACAATGTTTTAACTTAATAAAGCAGAAAAATCCCACTGCACTTTCATGGAAAAAAATGGAATTTCATGTTCCTCTTTTAAGCCTTTATAGGCTTGGTCATGAAATACACAATTCACTCATGCTTCAATAGCAAGATGTTATGGCCTGTCAATTGTCAGATGAGTAGCCTTTGAAACACAAAATCATGCACAACCACAATAAATGAGAACCTTCCATTCCTTTATTTTTGGATTGTGATGAATATGGCATATCCAGTCAGTGTCGCTAGAAGTCTGTGTGTCTACCCCGGGCCCAACCTTGTGTACAACAGACTACACGATTCCAAAAATAAAGTGTATTTTGTTAGTGTTCCAAAACTTCCATAATGGACAGGCACTGTTGATATTTTGAACCACAAAGCAAATATTTCTAATTCATACAATAATGCAGTGTGTTAACAATCAATTTCTGAAACACACAATTTGTTTTCAGGAATAAAGCCAATTGAATACAAAATTTGTTTAGTGAATTTTTTGAAAACAAAATGTTTATTAGGATAACTAAAATGTACAGAGTCAGTCCAATACAGTGACTAATTCTTCATTAATATGCAGGTATAATAAAAAGCCAAAGTCTGATCACTTATGTGAGGTAGCTTGAAAACAAAAAGGCAGTTTTTAAAGAAGATCTGAAATAAATCTTAAACCGACAAGTTTGATTTTTGGCATTATTTTAAGTAGTATCTTTTAGTTATTGGAAGGAAATGCCTGAATAAAATGTAATACATGCACATGCTAAGATACGTCAGGTAGTTTATGATGATCAGTCTTCATAAACAATACACTGAAAGACTCCCATAACTCAGTAAAAACCTACTCCTCTATTTGTTATGTGGGGCATGGGAGTGAAATAAATCGCACCCCTCTGTCACACAGGAGCTTTGGGCATTGTCAGTTCAACTTTGTGACAATAGCACTTCACCACTGAGAAAATGGTTAAAGATTCATCAACTAGTGATTTTAAGGTTGAGGTACAGATAAAAGATTACAGCAGTGGAATGGAGAGGGCAGAGTACCACTGGAAATCTACCAGACCTCCATCAAGCATCCCGAGAAGTTTAAAATACAGCCAGAGCAAGTTACAACCGAATTCCAGCTGAAGTTCATTAGCCTGATTTTGTTGGTTGTAAAGTGAAAAATGTCCGTTAATGGGAAGAAAAGGAACAGTGTTTATTTTACAGAAAAACCATCACAAACTTAATGACGGCAAAGCAATATTATTGTACTTTTGATTGCAAAGCACAAATATTTTAAATTAATTAACATTGGACGATGTGTATGTGCAGTAGGTTGATCTTATGCTTAAAAACCCTACAGTCTTCAATAATGACAATGCACATGGAGTTGAAAAAGGTATAACTGGTTAAAAAGAAAAAAAAAAGTCTGGAACTAAAGGACAATTGTGAGACATCATCTCTACTGAGGAATCACTCTCACTCCGAGTATTGCTTCCTTCTACCAGCAGCAAGGCTCCCTAGGATGACATGGCTGGAACACATACTAAAAACGTAAGGTATTGCAAGCATCAGTTTCTACCACTTCACAAGTATTGCTCTCGGCTAGTTAAAATTCACAAATACTTGCACATGAAAGCACAAAACATTTAAAGATGGTAACAATGTATATAAAAAAGTAATGCTACATAGCTATGTCAAATATACTTGGCTTCATTGACAATAAAACTGATGTCATTAAACTTATTTGAAATTCCATTCGAAAGAAAAATGTGGGGGTTTAAAGTGCTTGTTTGCATTTGAAAAATTGATGTGAAGTTGAACTTTCCAAAACCCACCTGCAAAAAACAGATTCCTACCTTGCCCCAGTCTCTTTGGCTTGAAGAAGTTGCAGATGCCATCTTAGCTTTCTTCTTGCTTTCTTTTAGCTTCTCTCCTGCAAGCACCACTTCACTTGTATCAATGCGACAGCCTGGACAGTACCTACATTACATAGAACAAAAAGAGAGTGAACATTTTAGAACAGCAAATTGATGATGCATTTGATAAGTGACTTCATTTGATAGGGTAAATTACTGCTTACGGAAGCCTATTTTTTTATTTTAAAATTAGGCATTTAAATACAATCTGCTTTCTTCAAACATCCCTTCATTACATGTAATAAAAATGTAATATTAATGATTAAAAATATTACGCTAAAATAAAAGTTCTAAAAACAAAGCTTTCTGAGAAAGACTAAAGAAATAAGTAACGTTAATACTTAAAAATTCTGATAGAATGTTTGTCTTTAAACAAAACAAAACTAACTACTGGGTATCTCGTGGGTTGTGTGGCCACCTTGCTTTGTCCCCACCCCAAAACACACCCTGGGTCCAAATTTCTCACCAGTCCTCATCTTCCGGGATGCTAAGTAGTGGAGGATTGAGACAATACATGTGAAAGGCCATGTCACACTCATCACATAGCAACTGCTTATCAGGGTCTTGCTTTATTCCACACACATGGCAATTACACATACGGCAGTTTTTCTGTGGATCGTCTTTGCAGTGTTTGCACTCTGGACCATTTGTCCCTATGAAACATAAAAAAAATTGTATTAAATTATTTTTCCTGGCACCTTTTTTACATACGTACTCTAAAATGGTGCACAAGGATACCAAAATAGCAAGCTTTTTGAACATTGTCGCTTAGAACCACTAAAGTGATTTGTTGCTGAAAAATTAAAAAAAAGCCATTTTTGTTAGTAAATTACAAATTCTAGTTCAGTTTAATACAGGCATGAGATAGAGATAGAGATAGAGAGATAGAGATAGAGAGATAGATTTCACTAAATTGAGTAATGCTGCAAAGCACAAAATAAACAGAACCTTCCAAGACCCAATTATTAACCAGTAGCTCCTTGCCTTTGGGTTTCCTGCACATCCTTTGAAACAAGGATCACCTTGAGATTGTTTCAGTCTATTAGCAATAGTGCAGCAAGCAATACGAGCCATGTTAGCCACCCCTTAATCACATACTATTAGATATCCTTGGCCTTAAGCAACATTTAAGATTGCCAAAATACAGAATATATAGAGGGCTGCATCTACAAGCAACATGCACTATGCAACAGAACCAAAAGTCCAAACATTG
Organism: Erpetoichthys calabaricus; assembly: GCF_900747795.2. Taxonomy (NCBI): domain Eukaryota; kingdom Metazoa; phylum Chordata; class Cladistia; order Polypteriformes; family Polypteridae; genus Erpetoichthys; species Erpetoichthys calabaricus. Next base: position 154,578,657 of record NC_041405.2, on the reverse strand, counting down.
GCAATAAATTAATTTAAGCCAATGCTTATGGGACAAAGCTATTTAATCATATGCTCAATATGTTCCTTCAACCTGTGTCTCAATGGATTTTTGTTCGATTGCATCTTTATTTTTCACTGCAATTCCCTCTGAATGCAAATTATACTATCATGTTGACCCATGAAAATTTCAGTGGAAAAAACTAGATTTCACTACATACAGTTGTATAGGTCAAAATAAGGAAAACCAGCATATTTTTAGGCGACAGAAGTGAGCACAACTTCTAATCCATTGTATAAATGCACTGGGTCTATCCCACCACATACTGTGTGCACCACCCACATCTTATACAGTCAAGTGTAAGAAAACTGAACTAATTGCAGGCCTAGTGTCATATTAAAACATACATACTCTTGATTTACAACAGTGAAAACTTCTGTTTAAATTACAAAAAAGTAACATCTCACATACTTTTCATGGGACTCTCTGAACAGGGGGGAGTGCCACTTCCTGGTTCTTCAATCTTATAGATCTCATTGACAAAAATTATTTTACAGTCATTTAATGAGTCACCAGCATCCCTGAAAATAAAAAAGCAGCACATGTTTAAAAGCATTGTTAGCATCCATTAAATGTCCATTAAGACAATGACTAAACTGAGCTTCGTACAACTCTTCAATCTCATCATACAGATTTTACCCAGGTTCTAGAATCATTTTGCAATTTTGCAATACTAACTCCTTACTTAAGACTTTTGCAAGAATTAGTTTTATTTATCTATGTATAACCCAGCCACAGGGGATGCACAAACCAGTGTGTTTCTTCGTGCCAGTCCCAAGCCCGGATAAATGGGGAGGGTTACGTCAAGAAGGGCATCTGGTGTAAAATTTTGCCAAATCAATATGCGCGCAAACAATACAAATTTCCATACCAGATCAGTCGGGCCCCGGGTTAACAACAACCGCCACCAGTTTTGTTACCCAACAGGGTGCTGGTGGAAATTGTGCTACTGTTGGCCAAAGGAGAAGAGGAGGAGGGAGAAAATTAGCTGAGTATATTGGGAGATGGATGTTAAGGATAGAGCTGCCAGGTAAGAGGAAAAGAGGAAGGCCTCAGAGGAGGTTTATGGATGTGATGAGAGAGGATATGCAGGGATGGGTGTGACAGAGCAAGATGCAGAGGACAGGAAGAGATGGAAAGAAGATGATCCACTGTGGCAATCCCTAATGGGAGCAGCCAAAAGAAGGTTATTTATCTACATATGGGGATTGGCGATTCTAAATTGGCCCTAGTGTGTGCTTGGTGTGTGGGTGTGTTTGTGCGTGTCCTGCGGTGGGTTGGCACCCTGCCCAGAATTGTTTCCTGCCTTGTGCCCTGTGTTGGCTGGGATTGGCTCCAGCAGACCCCCGTGACCCTGTGTTCGGATTCAGCGGGTTGGAAAATGGATGGATATCTACATATGCATGCATAATATTCATACATGCACATGTAAAATTCTACCTATAGAAACAGAACAAAAGTAATTGCGGGGTGAAAAGAAAAAAAAAGTGATGTTTAAACACTGAAGGTGGGTGGGGGCGGCAGGACAGTGCCAAACAGGAAGAACTTCAAAGAATCCTGTAAAGGTAGATACTGAGACCACGTTGCCCCGATTTTACCAATTCCAATTTTTCTGACTTTGAAATAAAGCTTCCACTAGAACCATAATCACCAGAGTTTATTACAACTATTGTAAGATGGCATTTTGCAAACCACTTTTCTGCTTTGAGGCCTGGTGAAGAAAACAAAGTAAATTTAACAGAAAATCAGGTATAATATAGCAGAGAGAGCAGAATGCATCCAGTAGGACAAGTACTCAAAACATGCAATCAATGCCACATGGAAGAACCACATAACAAACAATTCTGGAATGTTAATTTCTCCATCTGTATAAATTAGAGAAAAAAAAGCTTAGAATCTTGATGCCCCTACAATCTTCTGGATCATGGACTACCCAACTAATAGGCAGCAGTTTGTGAGGCTGCGGGACTGTGTGTCAGAAACGGTGGTGTGTGTAATGCTGGAGCACATCAGGGTACTGTCACGTCTCCCATCCTGTTCACCCCTCTACACAGACTTCCAACACAATACAAGCACTTGCCATCTCCAGGAAGTTTTCAGATGACTTTTCCATTATAGACAGTAGGGCTGCACGATTAATCTTTTTTTTCTCATGATAACGATATTTATGACCCACGATCAGTTAATAAATATCGTCGCGATTTTACAGTATAAATACCAAACTGTTTTTTATGGGCTGAGTTTACGGATTGGACTGCGTCACTATGACGTTACTGCGTCTAGATTGCAAGTGCTTTCTGAAGCAGTAGAAGTCAATAGCAGCAATAACAGTCAGTCAGAATAAACATATGATGGCGGAGCAACGTGAGGAAGGTGCAGAAGTGCGATCGTTAGTTCCTAAAAAGGGGTCATACTCAGTTGTCTGGAACTATTTCGATTTCGAGGAATGTGATGTTGATCAGGTACGAGTCTTGTGCAAACTTTGCTCCTGTTCCGTCCAAACGTCCCAAGGTAACACAACAGACCTCATCAACCACCTTAAAAGCCACCACAAAGTACACTATCAAGAATTTCAACGACTGAAGGCACAAACAGCAACAACAAAAAATTACCAGCCATCCACAACACAGACAACAATATCAGGGACATTGTTCAACGCAATACCATATCTGCATAGCTCGCAAAGACAACGGGAAATAACAGAGGCGATCACATACCATATAGCCAAGGATATGTGTCCAATAACCACCGTAAGCAGTGAGGGGTTTAAAAAAATGATCGCAACACTTGATAAAAGATATAGCATTCCCTCACGCAACCATTTTTCCAATGTTGCGCTGCCCTCGCTGTATGCGAAATGCCGAAAAGAAATAGAAAGAGAAATTCTCAGGCTCAGCCTTGAATATTTTGCTGCCACGACCGACTTATGGTCAAGCAGAACTGCAGAACCGTATTTGAGCTTGACAGTTCATTTTATTGACAGCGAGTTTGAGATGAAAAGCAAGCTTTTGCAAACTTCGTTTTTCCCACAAGACCATACAGCGGAGTTTATTGCAGTCGGCCTCAAAGAAGCGATGTCCGCTTGGGGCTTGGTGGAAGAAAGACTTGTGTGCATCACAACAGACAACGCAGCTAATATGATTAGGGCAGCATCTGTGAATAACTGGCCGAGGCTACACTGGTTTGGTCACAGACTTCATTTACCAAAGGAATAATCGTCATTATTAATCGTGATAAAAATTTTGAGCAAAATAATCGTGATAATCATTTTTTCTGTTATCGTGCAGCCCTAATAGACAGCATTAATAATGGAGAGTAGTAGAATGCAGGACGAGTACAGGAAAGTTGGAGGACGTTTGCTTGTGGTACAGGGACAATAAAGTGTGACTCAACAGTAGCAGGACAAAAGAACTAGTGGTGAACATCAGGTGTGCCAAGAAGCCTCTGAGACCAGTCACCATTCAGGGGGAAGATTCAGAAGTGGTACAGACCTAGAAGTACCTGGGGGTTCACATGGATGACAAACAGAACTGGTCCAACAACACAGTGGCACTGGACAAGGATGACTAGAACAGACTACTTGCTGAGGGACTACAGTCATTGTGTGTGCGCATTAAGATGCTGGAAATGTTCTACCAGTGTGGTGTCCTATGCTGCAGTCTTCTGTGGAAGCAACTGGAGCACAAAATAAGCACAAAGCCAAACAAACTTATCAGGAAAGCCTGCTCCATCATATGGTGAACCCTGGACACACTGAAAGCCGTTGTGGAAAATAGGATAGTGGCAAAATTGGGATGCCATCATTAAAAACACATCCATCCCCTAGAGCACTTGTAGCCACAGCTTAATTTCTCCACAGTGTGTTAAGATGTGTCTCTGGGGGTCCTTCTGCCCACTGCTATCAGGAAATTCAATGCTTTCACCTGATGTACTCATGAAGTTTATTTTTATTTATCAATTGATTGGCTGTATTATCTGTCCTACGAGTCTTTGTGTTTTGTTTCTGCTGTATGCATTTGAATTTCCCCGTGGAATTAATAAAGTTTATCTAATCAAAGTAGAACATTTCTATTTAACAATAGTCTCCAAACTGATGAACCCTAGACAATTGTTTTCTAGGAATGGTATAGTATTGTAGGTATTAACAGCTGGTGGAGATTGGCTGTTCAACAATTTTTAGCAAAAATGTGTACTTTAAGAGAAGTATGCCTTGAGGTAAGCATGCACTTAAGGAAGGAGCTTAATTCTTTTTCTTTTGAGCAACAGTGATTTAACATTTAAAAGCATGTGAAATGTTTAATACTATACCCTTTACTCTTAAGAAAAATAAATCTCATCTTTGGGAATTTAATATACTTTAAATGGCTTCAAAAACAATTTAACAGAATAAGAAAAAACTTACCCCAGTAATATCTTGGCATATATTTCCCGGATAGTACGAGTCTCTCGCTTTTTCTGGATCTCTGCATCATACCAATAGCCCCTCTCTTTTGGTTCATCAGGGTTATAGTTAACCATCACCACCATTCCCACCTCTAACTGATGCCACTGCAATAAAGTTCTAGCACGTGGACGGACATCTTTGCCCTTCATTTGGACCACTCCATTTTCAGGATAGCTGCATTTATGAAACAGAATTTTAAATTAAACAGAATAGCAAAGAAGCAGTTGTAGCCTACAATTTAAAAAAGGTAGGACTTTTAACTTGAGCAACCTTAAAAGACTTTATCCAGGTTTGGAGCACAACCAGCTACTTGTTAGACACAAGGGCTGTGCAAAAGTAGTTGTCTGAGAACACTGCTTTCTCTATGCCAATTCAGACATACAAGTCCTTAAATAATTTTAACAATTAGCACATTTATATGCATAATTATTTATACCAGCTGTATAGTTCCCATGAGAACAAGGTATTCATTTGCCAAGGCAAATCTTGACTATCAAGACAAGACTTAGCAGTCAATCTACACATTCCCAATGATGAGTTGAATTTAACAAAACCAACAACTGATGAATTTTAACTTATCAGTAAAGAAAGCAGTCCCCTTAGCTATAAATGTACGTCTTACCAACAGAGATTTTCTAGTATTCAAAATATGCAAATTATGCAGTCATTTACTTCATGCATGAAGCTAAATAGCCTTTGCCAATCACACTAAAATAGTAACTTCAGCAAAGTCAAAAAGCTATACACTGCTTAAAAGCACTAAAAGAACACTCCACCCAAAAAATATTTTTTATGTTGCATAACCCATGTACTTTGTAGTGGTGGCTGAAGAAAAAAAAAAAGAAAAAAAAAAACTATGCTACTTTCATTCAGAATGGAAATAAATACTTTGACATAAAGGAAGTCAATGGTGGACAAACAATATGAAACATCCTTTCTACGCAAGGGAGATAAACCTCACATTACTCAAGCTGGATAATCTGTAGGTCTTAAATATTGTTAAATAGCTATTTCAGAATTATCAGCATGCACATAAGCAGGAAACCTAAAAAGATTCAAAGAAGTGATTTTTTGAATTGAACGCAGAACTCGACCAACGAGAGAGGCAGAGACAGACAGGTCTTCAAGTCAAAATGTTACTCTGGTTAGACTTTAGTTTCCCCGTTTAACAAATTTTTTAGCAAAAAAGCATTCATTTTACACATGTGGAACAAGCAATTGGATAACAGACAAGTGGATTATGGAACATGAGTTTCTCCTTTTTCACATTGCTTGCTGTTGTACAGCACTGCTCACTATTGACTTCCATTACATCAAACAACTTTCTATCCATTGTGCACTAAACATGACATTAAAAATTTTTCTGTCACCACTACAAAGTGCATGGAGTATGTATTAAAAAAATTCATTTGGCTGGATTATCAAATAAAAATCTGAAAAGTAAGGCTTAAAGAGTTTAGCATACTATGGGGATTTACAGAGAGATGGCAATTTTTAATATCTACATCTCTGTATTACACATATAAAAATCTAAATATCCACATGCCAAGAGCAGGAACTTACTCTTCATATTTGACATGGTACACTATAGAGCTTTCGTCTTTCTGGTCAGACACTCCGCCATCCTGATGCAAAGTGCCCTTTGTTTCTTTAGTCACATTAACAATCTGAGCTTCAAACCAGGCTCCCATGTTCAAGTCTCGTGCATCCACAAACTCGTTAATCTAGCAAATCACAGCAAAAACACCTTTAGTCATTTTTTTTCCTCCAATACTTTTGATGCAATGATGTCTGTGTAACATTCAATTAAGAGTCAAGAATTGATTAAATAGCTATTGCATATCTAAAAGTTATCTAAATCCCAAATGCAATTCAGAAACAGTATTTATATAGTGACTCAAATACACATCACACTTGCTGTCAGTTGCGTGTTTTCTGAAACATTTTCAGGTTAACAAAAACTTTAGCAGGAATCTGCACTCTTAAAATTTCTGACCCTTCTATTTCAATTTGACAGATACAACTCACCAAAATAAATAAATAAATAAAACTGATACACAAAAGAACTCCTTAAACAGAATAATCAGACCATTTTTAAATGTGGAATATAAACATTCTAAAAAAACACATGATTTCGAAAACAGCATTTGCAGATATGCTACTGACAAATGAACTTCAGTCAAATAATAAACTAAGTAAAAGGATTAAGGTACAAGTTTCACTTTGATTTTTGGGTATGACCAAGACTGGCGCTGATAACCAACCTGAATGTTAAAAGTTCTATTTATCATTGCTTACTAAGGCACAGTTTGGAATAAATTATGGAACCAATTATTTATTCAGTATATGCATTTACAATGGACTACCACACAAGCCATGGCTAGTTACGGTCTGCAGACTTCCAACATCTGATAAGGAAGGACTAGGCATTGAAAATGCAAAGAGGTTCCAATATAATACACAGTTCAGGCTGGAAATAAATGACATGTATGATGGACTGATTTTGTAATATTTCTCCAAATAACAAATAGTCTGTCTCATGCTGATAATACAATGGATATGTGACTGTGGAGGGGACGCTGGCGCACTTATGTTGCCGCCGCTCTTCCCTGTCATCACCACTTTGTTAAAATTTGAGTTAAACCTAAGCGCTTTGAGCATGGGAAAGGCGATATATAAATATTATATTCAACCATCTGAAATTTGTACCTCAAATTTTTAATATAGCAGGTTAAATGTGATCCATTTTTAAATGGCAACAGGTACTCTAATTTCCATCTCAGTTAAATTCGGGTTAAATCACAAGCATAAAATAAGCTCTAAATTGGTGGGTTCCAGAGTGTGGGGGCTGGCTATGCAGTGTAAAGGAGTATGTCAGGCTGTTGATTGTGATATTTAATTGTCATAACTTACATTATTTTTTAAATCCACACAAGTCTAATTGACAAGCTACTGTAATGTTTGTCAGAACAGTTTACATATTCAAACCACAAGAGTTCTCCATCAACTTTCAGCCATAGCCTTCATTCGCATAATTACATAGTCATGTAGTGTTACATCACCAGTGACTCACCGATAGTGATTTGTGAGTCACCAGAACAACAACCTTAAGACTGTAAGGGTGGGCTCCTGTGTATATTCATATTAAACCATTCTAGAAAGCCACTCAGTTAAAAGTCAGAACACAAGGAAGGCATCATATTCCGAGTGTCAAACTCAACAAACTAAGCTATTGAACACAACATTCTGAAACCTGCTCAGTCCAAGCTACGGACATATTGAGTATACAAAGCAGAAAACAGTCCTAGACGGGGAGCCAGTCCTATGCAGTGCCCACTTCAGTATATACACCCATTCACATGAGGCCAATTTGGAATTGCCAATTATCTTAATTGGTAAATCTTTGTAAATGGAGTAACCAGAAGAAAACCTACACAAACTCCAACACCACATGAAAAATATTTGTTGTGCTATACGTGAGACAACCATGTAACCAACAATGCTACCTACTCTGATACCCCCCAAACACATCAAAAAAAATTATTTTATCAGGTAAATATTTGATATTAACATTACATATTGGTTTGCGTCTATGTAACACTATGAAATCTGATAGTCCGAGCCATAAATCGATCCAAACAGTGGCCTTTACAGAAAAAAAGGAAAAAAAAAAAAAAAAGTGACAAGTTTGAAAAAGATCTTAATAGCTTTACATTTCAGTTTGTAAAAGTAAAAAAGCAACAATGATTTTAAAACCTAGTGCAGGACCCTAGTATTTGTCTGAGACAGACCACCATTACATACACTAATCCAAAAGCATGACTCATTTATAAAAGGCCATATAAAATGACTGCTGCTTTCTGCAACACTTATCTCTCTACCTCAGAAACAGCAGCCCTTGCCAAGATATGAAGATATGCTGGAAATGGTGGTAAACCAGAAACTTATTCAGCTTGTGTATAAAATATAAGCAGGTTCTTTTACCTCACTTAATGTCCACCTCAAATCAGATGTTTATTGAGAATGGCCATCAACACATCCAATCATTGTTAATGCGTTGCAAAAGTTAAAGGCAGGGGTAGATATCACGGTTTTTTGGTATTCAGATTAAAGCACCGAATTCAATAAAGAAGTTGAAAGATGGAAAAAAAAATCCATTAAAATAAAACACCCACTGGAATTTTAAAATACCTGTGAGCAGTTTGATCACACTTGCCTTATAGATGCTACAGCAATATTCACATATGTACTGCCAAATCTGGTTACCCCAAAAGAAAAATTCTCACATGACCAAAATTCTGGTTCAAAAGTGTATCATTCTGAGAACATTTGGCAATCAGAGACCCGTAACAGAGTGTTGCAGTTATTCTCCAAATTTACCAACATGGAAGAAATTGTCTCCTTAGTACATGCAAGTATTTACACAGCCTCCTAAAGGTCTACAGTGCCAAACAAGTAATAAATGTTTATAGACAAATGTACTAGTTAATAGCATAGAACAAATTTGAAAACACATCAAAACATTCATGTTAGTCCATAAATAAAACATTTAATTCAGCAGGCTTAAATGTGATCCATTTTTAGATGGCAAAATACACTCATTTTCATCTCATGACATAAATGAATCTTAGAGTAAATGGCAAGCATAAAATAGGCACTAAATGAGTGGAGTTGAGTGTGGGGGGGCAGCAGTGTTCCATAAAGGAGTACATCCGGCTGATGTGACATGTAATCGTTAAAATCCATGTAAAATACTAAACTAACATTTTTATATTCACAAAAGAACTAACTGAAAAGCTAATGTTTCAGTCAGCAAATCTTGCACAACTATCACACCCACAGACTTTTCCAGCAAATTTCAGTCATAGCCTTCATTCACATAATCACATTGTTGTATAGTGTCACATCTCAAGTGACTCAGTCATAGTGGTTTGTGATTCACCAGGACAACAATCTTAAGATTGTAGAATTGGGCTCCTATGTATATGAAAGTTGACACCCAACGAGCACTCAACAGGAAGTACCATACATAACAATGCAGCCACAAGGAAAGCAGATGTTTTTAGGTCATACAAACATGAGGTATGCCAGTCCGTTGTCTCAACTGCATCATACTGAATGAATGGGTCTTAATGTGAACTGAAAAAAATGTAAGCAGCAAATGGCTATGCTGAATGTCTGCTTATTTATAGGAATGTTATGGATCAGGGGCATAAGGGCAAGAAAAAACTACAGTGACCTCATAATTACAGTACTTTCTAGGGTAGTCCCAAATGTAGATTCTAGAAACTGCCTGCATGTGATAGACAGATAGACAGGAGGAAGGATCTCCTCAGTCTATCAGTGGAGCAGGACATTGAGCATCCATTCTGCAGCTGAACTCTCCATACCATGACAACATTCGTATAACTACCAGTGCAATCAGGCAACATGCCAATTGTCCGTCAAATGGTGACAAGTTTGTAGTACTTTCAAAGCCGAAACTACTGAACAGATGTGAGGAAGATTGGCAGCCCCTGCAATTCCTGATCATGTTATAAGACAATCTCAAGACAAGGACAACTGCAACCGTTGTTTATTATTTTGAAATGCATTCCACACCATCCTGAAGTGTGCCACTACCAGCCTTAAGAAAACTAAAATTTCCTCCATTTGCTACTATGTAGATAAGATGGGGGGAAAAAATAACTTGATGGCAACAAGCACCCCCAAGCAAGGGGAAAAAAAATAGGCTGCTAAAAGTTATTTTTAAATATTTGGCCAGAATAGTGAACACTCTGTACCAACATACTGTATTTTACTTTAAATCTGTTTTGTTGCCACACACAGTCTATTGTTTGCTCAATAATCATTTCAAAATGTCTAATCTGTGAACTTGCTGCCTCCACACTGTAGCTGGTATGAGACAAGATGTGACTAAATTAAAGTTGAAGCCAAAAGCAGCTTTGGCAATTAATACTGATCTAACTAATCAAGCACAGCAGAGGAAGAAAAACCTAGAGAAGACGTTTTTGCAATTTGTAAGCCTAGACAAATAAAATTGAAAAAAAATGTCTGCTCTACCGTGTATCTACAACCCAACTTCAAATGCATCTGGCTAAAAGTTATCATTCTGGTAACAGTACAGATGACAAATTAAAACTCTCTTTACTGCATAGACTCCTTGTATATGTAGCAAGTAATACTGAACCATTAACTTTATTTGCTCACTCACATACAGTATATTAAAAAAAACGTGTTGTAGTAACTTGTATTAAAAATAAATGACAGGCTTCACTTCCACTCAGTCAAAATGTTGCTACAGTTCAAACAAATTTCAAGTAAAAACCAGAGCAAACTAGCATGCAAGTTTTTAGACAAACTGAAATTGTGCAAATATGACTCAGACCAAAGCACTCGATACCACACTCTATACAAGCATGCACATTTCCAGAAAAAAAAAAAGTGACAAATAACTAAAACGGGGAAGAAATGAAAAATAATAAAATTGATTACTTTGTAGAAGCCAAATCCTGGATCAAAAAGGTCAGCTTGCACAGAGGAACCAGCCTGTCCCTCTACTTCCATGCCAGCCTCGCCATTGTTGGAGTTCTTATCAGACTCACTCTGGGCTGATCCACAGCCAGAGTCTGAATCAGACAGCTCTCCTTCTTTTTCTTTCTGTGTAGATGGGCAAACAGGTGCATTTTGTCGCACCAGAAGCTGCACAATGTCATTCAGTCCCACATTGTAATCAAAAATGGTATGTCCATCTTCCATCTAATAAAGAGCAGAGAACAGGTTACTATTCAGTTTTATAAACAATTCTCAAACCTGTTTCATCCAATAAGGCATCAGAGGACCAGAGTCAATCCTGGTAATAGAAACCAATTCAGAATGGCCTGTTAACCGAACCCTCATGGCAATTTGGAATGAAAATCAGTTACAGGGAGAAACACACACACACACCAAGACAACATGAAGAGTTTCTACTGTTCAATTTGTCAGAGTAAATATAAAACATAATACAATTAGAGGACTGTTATCTAGTGTGCAAAAACATGATGTGGCTGATAGAAACATTTCATAATCCATAAAGAGGTGCTACTGACAAGATCCATTTTTATTCTCCTCTGCTTTGCCTCTTTGCAACTTTGTTAACTATGCTATAACAAAGTGAACATAACTTTATCTTTAATCAAGTTACTAGGATCCTGGACAAAGATGATTGCAACTTTGTAATTATATGAGCAGTTCCAAGCATACAACATAGAAGCCTTTATCTGCAAACACATTATATAGAAAACAAAAAATGACAAAAAGGTCCCTTAAATCAGAACAGGAGCAAATATGTAAAACAAAAAGCCAGAATACAGCACAATATTTATAGTATATGGCAAAAGCTTTCATACTATTATCTTGCCTGAAGAAGGGGCCTGAGTTGCCTCGAAAGCTTGCATATTGTAATCTTTTTAGTTAGCCAATAAAAGGTGTCATTTTGCTTGGCTTTTCTATACGGTTATCTTGAAACAATGTGGTGGGAAGAAACAGGACATAGTTTTTAATCACACAAGGCCAAACATATTGAAGGTACATATTTTAAATCAGATTAGAAAAGTATTGTCTATATACCAATTTAATCCATTATAAAATAAACTGCTGCTTTAAAAAAGTACTTGGTTGACATTTTTTAAAGACAGGACTTCAAAAAGTGAGGGGAAAAAACTATTTAACTCTTTTAGGGCTAATTTTTTTTTTGTTTCTTTTCTCCCAGGGCTGAATATTTTTCCAAAAACTAACATTTTTTAAAAAAGAACACAAAGCAATTGTTTAACATATCAAATCAACAATATTTACTTTTGACAAATGTTACTGTCTTGCATGTTGTATGAGCCTGAATTCTCTATGTGTTGTTTTGATGCCTATTTTTCAATTGTCTGTTGCTGCATTTTCTCACATATATTGTTAGTGTGTACTGTAGAGAGACAAGTCACCCATTTGCCATCGTGCCATGCCACTGCCACCAAGTTTTCTGCCTGCATGAAAACCGTATTGTCACCTCTTTTCATCTTCTGAAACTTTATGAACTTTATGTATGGCATTATAGCCTGGCTCACCCCATGGGATTTGCTTCTGTTTATTACAGAAGTGAATAAAACTTTGCAGCAGCACGTACCTAAGCCACCCGGGGACAAAACACGTTTGGACCAATGCTCCCTGAAGTTATCTCACCAGTTCTGTCCCATCTCTATTTGTAATGCCACAGCGCGCTTCATCTCGTCTTTCGTTGTGGGTTTCCACTTTGAATAACGAGAATGCGATGCAAAGGCAGCCCGCGATTCAAAAAAAATCTCTGCCTACCTGTTTGTCTCGTCTGACAGTAGCTGAAAAGCAGCACCAGGAGAGAGCAGCCTGAAGTACAGTAGCTGGTGATCTGTCGTGTCCAAAAACAAGCCATGCCGTCTTGTAAACTCCGGTAGCCATATCGGCTCTCAACGGATCAATGTCTGTGTATGTATCCCATGCGAACCTTGCCGTACATGCATCGGCTGCGCGAAGGCACTCAACTGGCAGCAGATCCGCTCGCGCGGCATCGGCTGGTGTCTGATCAGCTGATGCCTGCTTCTAACTCTCTTGCTCGATCTCCTGATCACTGCCAATGAAGTCCGATTCTGAAAAATCAAGAGTCCGACTCCGCGGTAATGCGCAAAACAACGTCTGCCAAGTGTTTTCTTTTCTGCACTTGCTTCGCTGCCTTTTCACATGTCGGTGCCATCTTGCCATTGTTTACATTTCGCAACTCACGCACACGCAATGTTTATTTGCCGAGTCAACGAGTCTAGCATTCCTCCAAGCACAGAGGGAATGCCTGTGACGTGACAGTGAGATTTGTCGCCATTAACAGCTGATTGTCGCCCTTTATCCCTGGATGTCGACTTTTGTCGACATTCGCCTTCAACCCCTCCTGTCGACAAAAGTCGACATCCGCCCTAAAAGAGTTAAAAAGCCTTTTATATTGTAAGAGATTAATTCTAGTATGCAGCCTTGCTGTACGACACAAAAGAAATCAGTAAACTGAACTATTAGGATCAGAGAAGCATGAGAATAGTACTTTACCAGTGTTAAAAAAAAAAAAAAAAAAAAAAAAAAAAATCTATTCAAAGTGTCATCCTCAAAAACGTCAATTAAGCAACCAGATACTTTAGACTTCAAAGCAGCCAGAAATAGAAGAACTAAGATTTCCTTACAAAGTTGACAAGACAAGCGACTGAAACTGTCAGAATTTTAATCAGGATTTTAGAAACAGGCGCGCACTTATCCACAGTGCCAGTTCTTAGCCAAAGTAACAGGACAGTGAAAATTTTACAACCCAGGAAAATGTTGGCATACAAATGATAGTCAACTGGGACAGAGGGACAAATTTCATTTTAAGCATGTTTCCTAAATCTTTACTTGACACTAAAATCTAGCATATTTAAAATGCAAATTAAAATGTACAAAAATTTTTTTTTTCTTTTCAGTGTTTGTGGCATGAAGTAGAACATTTACCTGGTTAGTAAAATAATAAAACTAAAAACAGTACGTGTAAACTATAATTTTGATTATAGGAAAAAAAAAATGCCCATTTTGACTGCATCTGTATTCATCAATAAATGTACTAAACTTTTGTCTCTCCTCTTGCAAATTAATTGAATTATACTTTGACAATGCCAATACAATAACAATACTGAAATTATAGAGGTGTTAACTGGCTAGGAGCCAATAGACCTCCGGGAATCCCCACCAGCATCAAAAGCTTCCTCGAGTACAATACCTCATAAAACATGAAGTATTGTTCCCAGACCAAACTCCTTTATCCCTCAACAAACCAGCCCCTAACAAAAGAATTGTCACTCTCCAGCTGAAAACAAGTCAGGTAATAGTTGTAATAAAACCTATTTCTCACCTGCTTTCCCCGGTAGAATAGTCTCTGCCTTTCTGGCTCCACATTAAAGGCTTCCATTATCTTAACTCTTAAGTCATCCACCTTGGTCAGCTTGGACAAGGAATCAATTCGGTGGGTCTCTTTCCCATCCATGGTGCGCACCTGGATCCACATTTTTACAGCCTTCACAAAAACAAACAAAAAAAAAGTTAAAAATTCACTTTCACATTTTAATTTTTTTTTAAAACATCTCCTATCTATATACGGCTGCATCATCTGTGCTTGTGTGGCATTCAACAAAAAAGGTGCAATATAAGTAAAATGTATCATCATAAAACCTATCAGAAGTATAGTTAAAAACAGAATTCTGATATGAAGTAACCTGCTGGTGGAATCTATGGGATCAAGGAAGAGAGTCACCCAGTACTTAACCAGAAAATGTTGACATGCTTCACTAACACATCAGTTTCTAGGCTAATTTTTCCTTAAACTGAACCAGCCCCGGAGTGTTGAAGTACCCAGGAAAGACTGCACGTTTCAGCATTGGATTGACATTCCATTCAATGTTGCCTCCTACGTGGTACCCACAGCTACTAGAACAGGATGACCTGATCTCAAACCTATCTTGT
This sequence comes from Erpetoichthys calabaricus, assembly GCF_900747795.2. NCBI lineage: Eukaryota > Metazoa > Chordata > Cladistia > Polypteriformes > Polypteridae > Erpetoichthys > Erpetoichthys calabaricus. Next base: position 154,563,641 of record NC_041405.2, on the reverse strand, counting down.
ACTAAGTTGTTCATGGTGAAAAACAAAAATAAAGATTAGTTTGTGGCCTAGAACTAAACATCTAAATGAAAACAGGAAAAAAAGATCTAGGATATCAAATGTTGGGAGGCATTAAACTTTCTTCAACCAAACAAATCAAAAAAAGAACATTCTTCAAGATTTTTCATACCTCATTAACTGTATTCAACTGTGTCAACAGTAATCTTGGTCCACTAACTGTACTCATCCAGTCTTACTTTAGGAACCTTGGTATTATCTCAGACTCAGATTTCAAAACATGTGGCCAAAAAGTACCATTTTTCAACTTTGGGCCATCACTAAAGTTAAATCCTTTCTCCATTTTAAATGATCTGCAAAAGATTATTCATGCTTTTGCTTTATCCCATTTAAACTGCTGCAATTTCCTCTATAAACCTGTACTCACCTCTGTCCAGACTACAACTAATTCAAACTGCTGCTACCAGAGCCACATTTCACTCATGTCTGCTTCTCTTTTTTTGCTTCCTGTGAAATACACAGCGATTTTAAGCTTTTATTATTTGTGTTCAAAGCCGTCCAAGGGCGTGCTCCAGCCTATCTTGCTGATCTATATCCTCTCATTAATTATTAGTCTGTTCCACACACATAGTTAGAGCAGTAGGGTGATTGTGGTTTTGCTGTATTGGGTCTCCGGCTATGGAAACACCAGCCCCTCTAAACAACAAAAATAATGCAGCACATCACAATTCTAACACAGAGTACTTTCAGCTACCCAAATATTCAGCAGAAGTGTGAAAAGAAATGCTACTAGAGCTCCTTTATACCAACGGCAATACCCCTGAATAATGTCTCACTGCCAAGTCAGAAATTCTCTCTTTTACTCATTCTGGTGTATATTTGAGAGCACTTTCTTGTTTGTCATATTATTGTATTTATTGAAATTACTTTACAAAAATTCCCCTGGGGACAAGTTCTTTCTAAGATCACCTTCCACATTTCACTGTTAAAAACTTGCAATTACTTTGCTTTGCTCGCATTGACAGTTTAGTTTAACTATGTAGTTTTAACTCAGTTTTATTTTCTAAATGTATATGTATTTTTATGTCTTTTAACTGACAGACATTGTTCTTAGCAGCAAGTTGTTCCCCCCCCTTTTTTTTTCTTAAACACTTTTTCCATATGCAGGGGTGTGCAGTGATAATCCTGGACAGCCGCAGTAGCTGAAGCTTTTAGTTTCAACTCAATTTCTTAATGAGAAGTCAATTATTGCTGATGAAGCACTTACTGCTCAAGCAACTTTTCTCGGCTTCATTTTAGCTGTCTCACTTGTTAAGGTGCCCCACCCATAACTGCTTATTTTAGTCTTAAACAGCTGCATTTACCATTTTTTATTTGCTCCTTACTAGTAATAAGATGCAAATGACAAAGGATCACTCACTTTTCCATCCAGCTCATTTCTATTATCACCTGTGTGTACTCATCATGAACTAGCTGGTTTAATAAAATATTTGGAAGGAAACTAAAGAGAAAAAAGTGAAGGCATGAGAATTAATATTTGGTGATATCCTTGGAAAGGAAAGAAATCTACGATACAAGAATGCACTGATATTGCACAGCTAAAACTCTAAACAAACCATGACAAAAAAAAAAAGACCCGTTATTGGCAAAGATTAATCTCTTATTAAGCAACTGAGCTGGAACAAAACATGCAGCCATAGCAGCCCTCCAGGTCAATATTTAGTTTTAAAACAGTTATACAGAGTAAATAAATTTTAACTTGTATATGAGAGAGTCTAGAGGTTTATTTAAATAGATTTTGCTGCTTACTTCCTGTACTTTGATTTTTATTATGATTTCTTTTGAAAATCCTGTAAATGATGCACCTGTAACCATAGGATTTATAAATATTTGTTGAATTCGATTTAAACATCAAATTAAGGAAGACTGCAAGAACAGAAGAGCAAAGTCCTTAAGATAGGACCATCTCTTAAAACATTCTTTACACTCACATATACACTGCAGATTCACTCAACTCGACAGTTTTCCGAGGTGTAGTAGTAACAGAATGCAGCATTCATCAATGAAGTTTAAGGTATTACAGTATTATGATGCAGCTGAATTTCCCCTTGGGATTAATAAAGTTTATCTAATCGAATGATAAACACAAAGGCCTTGTGAGAAGACAGACTTAAGCATAACTATAAAGGAATGCCATCTGTGCCCACATGAAAAATGAGAAGAATCTACATGCTAGTCTTCAAAATGTATAATACAACTGACAAGTTTGATTGACCAAGCAAAAGTAAAAGATGCTGCATTTGTAGCCTTTGGTCAAAACAGCACTTGGCCCTCTGCTGTTTGCCTATCACAAAGTAAGGACAACACACTCTAATCTGCAAAGAACCTACTGCCATCAGGTAAAACATGGCAAGGATCTTGTTTTTTTATTTTTCTAGTGCATTTAACACCAAACATCCCAAACTGCAGAGGAAGAGGATCTGGTTAATAAGGGCTGATACTACCACCAGGTCCTGAATGACGGACACTTCACTGGTAGACTACAGATTGTGCGTTTTAAGAACTGTGATTTTCTATGGTGTGCTGAGCTAGTAACAGTTCAAGAGAGATACACTGAATCAACAAGCTATTTAATAGAGGAGTCTCAGTTATGGGACACGTTCTGGACCTGCTGGAGGTAGTAGCAAAGAAGAAAATTAAAACAAAACTGAGTGCCACTATGAAAAATGCTTCACATCCTCTCTCTGACACATTAGCATTGAGGACTTTCAACAAACATTATTCAGAAAGAGTGCGTCAAGAAATGCTACTGGGGCTCCTTTATACCTATAATAAAATACATCTGTATAATGGTTGACTGTGACTGCCAAGTTAGACATTTTTCTTTCCTTTTCTGCCTTATTAGTCATTCTGGTATTTATTCTGACTGTATAGTGTGTGTGTGTGTGTATTACCTTCATTATTTAAAGAGCTTCTGTAAAAAGCCAAATTCCCCCTTAGGGACAAAAGGTTCTAAGCTGTGCATCAGACATGGTCATGAGTAGGCACCGAAGTTCCAAAAAGAACTGCACTGGTTCCCTTCCTGCTTACTATGTACACTTAAAACTTTACATACAATACTGAAATATGCCATCTGCAGAAATTTACAGATGATACAGCCATAGTAGGAAGTATCAGCAACCGGCTACAGAATGAACACAGGGCGTTAGTGAAAAATGTTTTTGAATGCGCAAACTCAGCCACTTGCAGCTCAAAATCATTAAGACAAAGGAGGCAATTGTAGACCTTCAGGAGGGTAAAGGTTCCCACTGTTGGTGAAGATGTGGAGATGGTGAGGACATAAATATCTTGGGAGGATTCTGAATGACAGGCTTGAGTGAAGTACAAGCAAAAGACTGTATAAAAGAAGGGGTAAACTCACTTATATTTCCGGAGGAGGTTGAGGTCTTTTGGTGTGTGCAGGCCTGTCTTAGACATACTTTACGAGTCTGTAGTGGCATGTGCAATTTTCTATGTAGTAGTGTGGCCGGGAAATGGTATTAGTGCAGATGCTGGCAACACGCTAAACAAACCAATCAAAAAGGACAGTTCAATCTTGGGAATCAGGCTGCACTCCCCGAAGGAAGAGGTTGAAAAGAAGGAGAGTAAGCAGCTTCCCGAGTGATTAACAATGACTCTCACACTCTGTAGGACATTTTGGCTAAAACTGAGCTGCACATTTAGTAACAGACCAAGACGACTGCATTGACACAAGGAACTCCATACGATGTCGTTTTTACCCTCAGCCATCAGGTTCTATAATGAGTCACCCCTCGGTTGAGGTTGTATTGTTTCTCATTTGCTGAATGGTACTGAGCTGGTCTAGCAGACATCTAAACAGACAATGATGCTGTGTGCCAATGACTGACATCCTGTACTGTAAAATTCCAAATATGTAACCATGTGCAATTCTAATCATAAATAACTAAACTTTGTTACTTATAAATAAGTAGGCTTGTGTTTATCTTTTACATATTAGAATATTTAAGATTAATATTCTTATATGCTTGTGTACTTTTTTTTTAATCAATAAGTGGGCTTGTGTTTATCTTTTACATATTAGAATATTTAAGATTAATATTCTTATGTTTGTGTACTTTTTTTTATCAATAAGTGGGTTTGTGTTTATCTTTTACATATTAGAATATTTAAGATTAATATTCTTATATGTTTGTGCACTTTTTTTTTTTATCAATTTGTCGTAACCCTGCAATTTTCATAGGATTCATGAATACATTTCTGTCTAGTTCCTTCGAAACATTTTAAAAATGGGCCATTCAGAAAAACATCAATGGATTCAGTATCTATTTAGGTACGGGGGCCCCCCTATCATTTTCCTAAATCAACAATTCTTCAATCGAAAGTTTTAAAAGCACTTCCAAGCAAGTCTATAAATTACTCAGCCCTCCAAACTTGGAGAGATACAAAAGCATTATATTTCACACCCACGCTTCCTACCACTGTACACCAGGTGTTTCTTTAGACTTCATCCGCAGGGCTCGCAAAACAAACTAGTAAACGAAATTAAATTAAATTAAAAAGGATCTTATTAGGGGATCTCCCCTTTTTCTGAACCGTTGGCTAGAACTGGAAATTGCTCCTTTGTGTTGGCCCACCTAAAACAAGCAGATTACAAAGAATGACTCACGCGCTACCATTTTAGGACTTCAATACACAGTAACCAGTGAGTAAAGTTTGCTGGCAGCGCTGTATATATTTTTTAAATTTACTTTTTACATTTGTAATATCTGGAAAAAATAAATCAGTGTCTGCGGGTGCAAAGCGGATGCCGGTGTAGATAGGCGATTTGTATAGAGCGGGCCAATTTAAAATTTAGACAATTTACAATAGTTGGGTGTTGTACCGTGTTAGACATTATGGATGCAACGGGTAGTCAAGCAAAATAACACCTTTTATTGGCTAACTAAAAAGATTACAATATGCAAGCTTTCGAGGCAACTCAGGCCCCTCACTTTCATTACAAACTGCCTGAAGAACTGTTGCCTCAACAATTTACAACAAAAGCCACAATTAAACATATATTATAAACTGATTTGCGAAAACGGTGTCTTTAAAAATGGTTTGTTACGGTTCTACAAACGGTGCTACACACCATAAAAAGACGAGCTTTAACCATAACAATGAAAGCGCCAAAACAGCCCATGTTTTCTATTGCTCAGCATGCGGCTCTTGCTCATGCGGAATTACTACTGACACTTTGCCTAATCCATTGTTGCGTGTTCTGGCTGACAAAGAAATTAAACTATATAGCGTGTGGCACTGAGCGACATAATCAAGGAAACAGGAGAGTAAAATGCTCACACTGGCCGATTTGCAAACATATACATTTACTGTGACCTCTCAGACGCCTTTAAAAGTTCCTGCGCGCGAAAACCTCACACCAAACAACTTGTTGGCTCCCACACACGCAAGCATACAAATATACCTCACCAACACCTCTTCTTACCTTGAGTTAATTCGAAATACGTTCAAGCTGTGATGCAAAAATCAAAAGAAAAAGTCCAACTTTAGCCGCCTTTAATCCACTCCTTTAAACTGCACGGCCGCTTCACTGGAAAAAAAAAGGCGTTGCTCACTTCAATAAGATGTTTTAGCCCTCCCGCCAGATCGTCCAAATACAATTGGTCGTGTCTCGTGGGATGTCGTTAGGTGATAGGCTGAAATGCCCGTCATTATTGTCGAGAGGGCGGTGGTTGTCCAGCGCGCGAAACTTTGGGTTCGCGCTCAGGACGGGCGGTCTCGCGGAATCTTGTAAAAAAAAGAAGAGGGAGACAGGGGAGGTGAGGAAGGACTTTTTGTTAAAAATACGCTATTACCATGAGTGTAAAAATTCATAGTAGAAATATACATTTCAAATTCCATAAAAGCTAAAAGTATTCACAATTGCTACTAAAACTAGTGTATCTCCTTATTAGAACTTATATAAGTCAACCCCTATTGCAAAACATGTAACATCCCATGTTACCCTAGCTTACTGTAAAGGATTGGAAAGGATAAACTAGCAAAGAGTGTTAGCACAGTGCAGGTTTTTGGAATGAAGACACAAAACGTTATGAAATGTACCCGATCGCTTGAATGCCGTTTGTAAAAGATACAGAAATCTGTTTTGACATGAAATGCGCTATAATAACAAAAAGGTAAACAACAGAGGGAAGCGCGGTGGCGCAGTGGGTAGCGGCGCTCATTCCACCGCCCACTTGGTTCACGGTCTGCAACAGGTCACATTGTTTCTTTAGAGTTTTCAAGTCCCCCGCCTATTTGTGTGGGGTTGATTAGGTTAGTTTGGGTAGATTTTATTATTGTTTGCAAAAGGAAAGTAAAAATATAAGGCATTGTTGCACAAACACAAGAAAATAAGCCAAAACACAAAAACTGACTAGTGTTATCATAGGTTCACATATAATAAAGAGTAATTACTTTTAACAGTACACACTATGTCTCTACGGTGTCAAGGGTCAGGATGAGTGACGAATGCAGACTGGACTAGTGTATGTATGTGATTGTGTGGGCCCCAGCCAGGATTGATTCCTCAATTTAGAAAGCAAGGGTGCCTTACAGTAAGGAGAGCAGGGTTTTTCATTCCGGGTGCTCTCTGCATGGACTTTTCATGTTCTCCTCCTATTCATGTGATTTTACTCCAGTTTCCTCCACCAGTCCAAAGACATGCAAGTTAGGTGGACCGGCGATGCTAAATTGACCCAAATGTTTGTGTGCATGTGTGCACCCTGCAATGAAGTGGCATCCTGTCCAGGGACAGTTCTTGCCCTGCACCCATTGCTTGCTGGGATAGGCTCCAGCGTCACCACAACACTGCTCTGGAAAATCAAATTACAAAATGGATGGCTGGATATTTCAATATGTGTATTTTTTTTTTATATATAAATTTTAAATGCAAAAGATCAGCAGCCAGCTTTTCATTGTATTCTTTTATTGGAAATCACATCATGCATCAGGTTTAAAATAATGCATGAAAAATCTTAGGATGGAATTCTGCCATGAAAGGCACGGAATAAGCACATGAAGATATGTGCACAACTAAAAATTTAACAATCAAAAGTTCAAGAAAACAATCTGTTTTAGATTTATACTTTTACTTTGAACCATATCATGGATCAGTTTAAAAAATCGATTGTATACATTTTAGCATTAGGAGGTGGATTAATAGCTTAAAACATGTATCATATGATTCTGGGTGACTCACTTTATCTAGGACAGCTGCCAGTGTTTGAACATGTTAAATATAATCTGTCTTCTAAACCTGCTAATATTGTTGTAAGCTATAACATCATATCTGAAATTCCAGCCAGCACAGGTCCATCTTAATGTATGGGCACAATGGGCAGTGGTCAGGGGCTCCAGGAACATGGGGGCCCACAATGTTTCTGATGCCTATGTTTGTTTCTGTTTTGCTATCAGCACACTACTTTGCCTGGGGGCCTATGATGTTGGTAAGACGGCCCTGAGTCGGCATGGTGTTTTTTAATGGGATAGCAAACATAAAGCAGAAGGTTGCAGATTTATATACAACCATTGACTTACACTGCAATACATCGAGAGTAACCTGGCCTGTAAATTACAGTGAAGAAATATTGAAGCATTGTTACCATTCCTATAAAATACATAACATTCTCAACCCATCCATCCATCTTCTGAGTCAGCTTATCCAAGGTTGGGGCAGCTAGAGCCTATCCCAGTAATCATTGGCTGGATGGTGGAGCATCCAGTGCAAGGCTGAAACCAACCCTGGAAGGAGTGCCATTCCATGGTGAATCCCACATATGCTGGCACAGTCACGTATGCACACACCACACCCACTCAGTGCCAGTTTCAGTACCACCATGTAACAAAACAAACATGTCTTTGGGACATTGTGTGTGTTCACCCCGCAATGACGTGGCATCCTGTCCAAGGATTGTTCCTGCCTTGTGCCCATTGCTTGCTGAGGTAGGCTCCAGCATCTCAAAAACGCTGCCAGGCTAGAACCAAGCCTGGATGGAGTGCCAGTCCATGATGGAGCCCACGTATGCAGGCACAGTCACACACATATAGTTGCGCACACACACACCACATCTACACAGTGCCAGTTTCAGAACCACCACATAACCAAACACACAAGTCTTTGAGATGGAACTGGAAAAACTCACACAAATAAAGGAAACAGGGTTAACTTGAAAATATTTCAAAATATCAGCAATCATTCAATAAGTGATATATTTTAAATCACTTTTTGCGGCAAGATCTACGATAATGTGATTTATAAAGCAAATATTAGACAAAGGTAATAGACACGCGGTAAACCAATAATAGTAAAAATTATATAGTAGGGCCTAATGCCAAATGATACATCAAGAATTGATAAGAAATATGCAAGTTCTATTTTACACCAATTTTTCAGCAATGATACCTTATGAAATTCAGCCAATCATTTTTTAGTTTTAGTTTTCATTTTTACTTTAGGCTGATGAATGAAGAGAATGATAGAGACAGAAGGTTGGTTGATGTGAAGAGAGTGAACCAGGGAGTGCAACGGATTAACAAAGAGGAAGTAAGGACAGCTATGAAGAGAATGAAGAATGGAAAAGCCGTTGGTCCAGATGACGTACCCGTGGAAGCATGGAGGTGTTTAGGAGAGATGGCAGTGGAGTTTTTAACCAGATTGTTTAATGGAATCTTGGAAAGTGAGAGGATGTCTGAGGAGTGGAGAAGAAGTGTACTGGTGCCGATATTTAAGAATAAAGGGGATGTTCAGGACTGCAGTAACTACAGAGGGATCAAATTGATGAGCCACAGCATGAAGTTATAGGAAAGAGTAGTGGGAGCTCAGTTAAGAAGCGAGCTGATGACTAGTGATCAGCAGGATGGTTTCATGCCAGGAAAGAGCACCATAGATGCAATGTTTGCTCTGAGGGTGTAGATGGAGAAGGACAGAGAAGGCCAGAAGGAGTTGCATTGCGTCTTTGTGGACCTGAAGAAAGCAAATGACAGGGTGAGGAGAGGGGAGCTGTGGTATTGTATGAGGAAGTTGGGAGTGGCAGAGAAGTATGTAAGAGTTGTACAGGATATGTACAAGTGAAGTGTGACAATGGTGAGGTCTGCAGTAGGAGTGACGGAGGTGGGATTACATCAGGGATCAGCACTGAGGCCTTTCTTATTTGCAATGGTGATGGACAGGTTGACAGACAAGATTAGAGAGGAGTCCCCGTGGACTGTGATGTTTGCTGATGACATTGTGATCTGTAGCGAGAGTAGGGAGCAGGTTGAGGAGACCCTGGAGAGGTGGAGATCTGCTCTAGAGAGGAGAGGAATGAAGGTCAGTATGACCACCAAGACAGAATACATGTGTGTGAATGAGAGGGAGGTCAGTGGAATGGTGAGGATGCAGGGAGTAGAGTTGGCAAAGGTGGATGAGTTTAAATATTTGGGATCAAGAGTACAGAGTAATGGGGATTGTGGAAGAGAAGTGAAAAAGAGAGTGCAGACAGGGTGGAAAGGGTGGAGAAGAGTGTCAGGAGTGATTTGTGACAGACGGGTATCAGCAAGAGTGAAAGGGAAGGTCTACAGGACGGTAGTGAGACCAGCTATGTTATATGGGCTGGCACTGACCAGAAAGCAGGAGACAGAGCTGGAGGTGTCAGAGTTAAAGATGATCAGATTTGGGTGTCACAAGGATGGATAGGATTAGAAATGAGGACATTAGAGGCTCAGCTCAGGTTGGATGGCTTGGAGACAAAGTCAGAGAGGTGAGATTGCGTTGGTCTGGACATGTGCAGAAGAGAGACGCAGGGTATATTGGGAGAAGGGTGCTAAGGATAGAGCTGCCAGGCAAGAGGAGAAGAGGAAGGCCTAAGATACCTAAGATGGGTGGTCTCGTGGTCTGGAACCCCTACAGATTTTATTTTTTTCTCCAGCTTTCTGGAGGTTTTTTTTTGTTTTTTCTGTCCACCCTGGCCATCGGACCTTACTCCTTTTCTATGTTAACTAATGTTGTCATATTTTAATTTCTTATTTTGTCTTTTTTTTCTTCATTATGTAAAGCACTTTGAGCTACTTTTTGTATGAAAATGTGCTATATAAATAAATGTTGTTGTTGTTGTAAGACAGCGTTTCTCAACCTTTAAGTATTTGCAACCTGAGTTTTCATAACAGTTTTAATCGAGCCCCCCCTAACATTTTTTTGAAACCCTAATAAAATTTATTCCTATATTTTTTGCTGCCGATACACTGCTACAAGTTTAAAATTTTCCTACGAATAGTGAAATTACGCCACATATGGCAACATTCGCACCCCCTTTTTTGTTACTTCGGGGCACGCCCCACAGTTTGAGAACCGCTGGCCTAAGAGGAGGTTTATGGATATGGTGAGAGAGGACATGCAGATGGTGGGTGTAACAGAGCATGATACAGAGGACAGGAAGATATGGAAACAGGTGATCCGCTGTGACGACCCCTGATGGGAGCAGCCGGGAGAAGAAGAAGCGTGGTTTGGTTGTGTGTTTGTGTGTATTTTTGTCCTGCGATGGACTGGCGCCCTGTCCAGGGTTTGTGCCTGCCTTGCATCCTATGCTAGGATAGGCTCCAGCTGAACTCCATGACCCTGTTCAGGACTAAGTGGGTTAGTAAATGACTGTCTGAATAGTACATTAATGGGCCATTGGACTGGAGGAGAAATAAACCTGTGGAAGCTGTGGAGAACTCACCTCAGCCATTAATCGAAATGTAACTCAGCAAAGTGACCTGCTGCTTGAAAATTAATGAAACATAAATCAATAAAGTAATGCTCTGACATGTTGATGCACATATGTCCTTGAGGATGTAGCGCTCTTTAGTTTCCCAGAGAATTGCTGTCACCGTTATATAAATCTCATTGATATTTAAGATGAAAAAGAATTCCTATTAAAATGCACACGCTGATGTGTACCGTAGGTACTGCAAACAAAGGCCAAGGCCATGTATCTTAGGAATCTTGCCTTTGCTTTTTTAAATTCTTTTCTTATATTGTAAAAGTTTATTCTGCGTAAACTTTCTGTATTAAATGGTAATTAAATAACAGTAATATTAATAAGAGGGCGGCACGGTGGTGCAGTGGCCGTGTTGCTGCATCGCAGTAAGGAGACCTGGGTTCCCTTCCCAGGTCCTACCTCCGTGGAGTTTGCATGTTCTCCCCGTGTCTGTGTGGGTTTCCTCCCACAGTCCAAAGACATGCAGGTTAGGTGGATTAGCAATTCTAAATTGGCCTTGGTGTGTGTGTGGGTGTGTGTGTGTGTCCTGCGGTGGGTTGGCACCCTGCCCGGGATTGGTTCCTGCCCTGCACCCTGTGTTGCCTGGGATTGGCTCCAGCAGACCCCCGCGACCCTGTAGTTCAAATTCAGCGGGTTGAAAAATGGATGGATAATATTAATAAGAAAACATAACATTTGCCTAAGTGGCAACCATATGCATTCTGAAAAAAAGTATTTTTCAGTGTTTGCTGCACATTTCTTGTTGGTGTCAAATTTTATCAAGAAACACTGAATTGTGACAAAAATTGTTCTTTTAAAAAGCTTGATAAATAAAACTGTGGTGGGCTAGCGCCCTGCCCGGGATTTGTTCCTGCCTTGCACCCTGTGCTGGCTGGGATTCGTTCCACCAGACCCCCGTGACCCTGTGTTAGGATATAGCGGGTTGGAAAATGACTGATAAATAAAACTATAAGATGCACCTTCTAAGTGAATAGAATAGAATACAAATGTAGATCTCATAGGGAATAGACTAATGGGAGAGATAAAAGCCCCACAAAAACAATTGCTTTAGAAAGTATTGAGACCCCTTCACTTTCTGCACACCATATTGTGTTGTAAATTTAATTTTAAATGAATAAATCTGACATTTTTGTCCATCGATTTACACGCAGTACCCCATAGTCACAAAGTGAAAACCTGTTTTCCGTAAGGTTGGCAAATTTTTTAAAATTCAAAAACTGAAATCTCTCCTTCACGTTTCAGTATTCAGACCGTTAGCTGTGGCCTTCCAAATTGTGCTCAGGTGCATCCTGTTTGCTTTCGGTTTTCTTCAGACGTGTCTAGAACTTGACTGGAGTCGAACTGCAGCAAATTGAATTGACAGGACATCATTTAGAAAGGCACACGTATAATATAATACCAAAATATTACTACTGTTTTTATTGTTTTACCCTGTGCTGGCACTCCTAGCACAGCTATAAAGTGGGTTACCTCAAAATCCCTGAGTGCACATTGGAAAGTTTGCCCTGGGTTCCTATAGAAATTAAAAAAATCCAAAAAGAGATCTTAATATCTTTTTCATTTCTCCTAGACAACAACAACAACAACAACAACAACATTTATTTCTATAGCACATTTTCATACAAATAATGTAGCTCAAAGTGCTTTACATGATGAAGAAAGAGAAAAAAAGACAAAATAAGAATTAAAATAAGAGAACACTAATTAACATTGAATAAGGTCCAAGTGATTATAACGGCTCTATCCTCATTCCGAGTGGCTGTTGAACTGGTGTCCTGTTTGGGGCCGATTAGGGGCGTACGGGGATTAGGCTCGCAGTGGCTAAAGTGGCAGGATGGATCAGGTAATCAAGGGCGGAATTAAGAGAAAAACAGAGCGGCAAGTGTGTTAAGGGGTGCACTTTGCGCTTATCTTCTTCATTAGGCTCCACCTGTCTGTGAGAACAGAAAGAAATAAAAATGGAGATATGTTCTTTTGTCTCCTGCTTTTCAGATTTTTCTCATGAGAAAACAATGCCCAGGCAGCACAGTGGCGCAGTGGTAGCGCTGCTGCCTCGCAGTTAGGAGACCCGGGTTCGCTTCCTGGGTCCTCCCTGCGTGTAGTTTGCATGTTCTCCCTGTGTCTGCATGGGTTTCCTCCCAGTGCTCCGGTTTCCTCCCACAGTCCAAAGACATGCAGGTTAGATAGACAGATAGATAGATAGAGTTAGGTGCATTGGCAATCCAAATTGTCCCTAGTGTGTGCTTGGTGTGTGGGTATGTGTGTCCTGCGGTGGGCTGGTGCCCTGCCCGGAATTTGTTCCTGCCTTACACCCTGTGTTGGCTGACCCCTGTGACTAGCGGGTTGGGAAATGACTGACTGACTGTAAACAATACCCCGATATTCACACAAGGGTCTCCTGTTGAGTTTCAGTAGAGACCTCACCAAAGTCACACAAGGGGCACAGATTTTCCAAGTATTGTCTTGACATTTTTTTGGAATGTATCTGCATAGTGTGCTTCGTATTATATGGTGAAAGCTGTTTATTATATTTACATATAATATTGCTGTTTATTATATTTACTGTTTTTTATATTTATATATATGTTTATTATATTTACAGCTGTTTTGGTAATAAAACACTTTACTTTGATTCCAAAACTATAGTCCTGGGGTGGCCAACTCTGATCCCGGAGAGCGACAGAGGCTACAATTTTTCATTCCAACTATTTTCTCAATTAGTGAGTAGTTTTTGCTACTAATTAACTTCATTTAATTTATTTGCTAGTTAAGACTCAGACCCTTTAAATCAGAGTTGAGAAACATCGGTGGTGCTGGAGGGCTGCAGTGGCTTCTGTTTTTTGTTCCAACCCAATTGCTTCATGAGAAATCATTCATTGCTGATGAAGCACTTATTGCTTTCATGCAGGGGTGTCGAACTCCAGGCCTGGAGGGCCGCAGTGGCTGCAGGTTTTCATTCTGACCCTTTTCCTAATCAGTGACCAGTTTTCACTGCTAATTGACTCCTTTTCTCTTCATTTTAATAGCCCTGTTTTTAAGGATTCAGTCCTCTGAATGTATTCCTTTGTTCATTAATCGAATTGGCCTGGGCCATGAGACGGAAGTCCTGGAATTTCTAAAGTCCTGACGGTTAGGCAGAACACCTCACCAACACCTCTTACAGCAGCAACCCCAGCTTTACCTAGATCAGGGGTGTCCAACTCCGGACCTGGTGGGACACAGGTTTTCATTCAGACCCTTTTCCTAATCAGCCATCAGTTTTCGCTGCTAATTAACTCTTTCCCTTCATTTTAATAGCCCTGTTTTTAAGGATTCAGTCCTCTGAATGTATTTGTTTCTTCATTAAATGACAGCTGAACAGAAATGAGGCGAAGCTCTCAATTTACCAGTCGATCTATGTTCCTACCTTCACCTATGGTCATGAGCTATGGGTAGTGACCGAAAGAACGAGATCGCGAATACAAGCGGCTGAAATGAGTTTCCTCCGCAGGGTGTCTGGGCTTCCCCATAAAGATAGGGTGAGAAGCTCAGTCATCTGGGAGGGGCTCAGAGTAGAGCCACTGCTCCTCCGCATTGAGAGGAGTCAGATGAGGTGGCTTGGGCATCTGATCAGGATGCCTCCTGGATGCCTCCCTGGTGAGGTGTTCCGGGCACGTCTAACCGGGAGGAGGCCCCGGGGAAGACCCAGGACACGCTGGAGGGACTATGTCTCTCGGCTGGCCTGGGAACGCCTTGGGATTCTCCCGGAAGAGCTAGAAGAAGTGGCCGGGGAGAGGGAAGTCTGGGCATCTCTGCTCAAGCTGCTGCCCCCCGCGACCCGACCTCGGATAAGCAGAAGATGATGGATGGATGGATGGATGAACAGAAATGAGATGTGAAACGAGCCGACAGATGACCAGCGAAACTGGGATTTCAAACTCCAACCAGTCTCTTAATGAGAAGCTGATTCTTGCTGTTAATTAAATCCATTATTTAATTCCATGGCTTGTTGCTGCTCTCATTCTGCCACAGCAGACATTTCCAAAACTGTTGATTTTTCTGTTTTTTCTAAGAACACCGTCAAAATGTGTTGGTGACCTGAGAGATCAACCTTACTGAGACCTTCACCTTTCTTTATTTTCAGATATTGTGTGATGGGCACAGGGGAGCTGCTCATGTGGCGCCTCATTTTGTGTCTCATTATTGTTTGGCTGTTAATTAAGGAAAAAGAGACGACTAAGGGGCCTGAGTCAAGTTAATTAAAACTAAGGCAAAAGAAGTTAATTAGCAGAAAAATCAGCTCACTAATAAAGAAGAAGGTTAGAATGAAAACCTGCAGCCACTGCGGCCCTCCAGGACTAGAGTTCGACACCTGTGCTCTAATGACATTTTTCTGCTACATTTTAGTGGTCTCACTTGTTAAGAGTTTGAATCTTTAATTACTTATTTTAGTCTTAAACAACTGTATTCATTGTTTTAATTGCTGCTTCTTATTAGCAACAAGATGCAAATGACAAAGGAAAGAGCAGTTCTCCATCTAGCTTGTTTCCATTTTCACCCATGTGTATTCATCATTCACTCTTTGGTTTAATTACGCATTCAAAAGGAAACTGAGGAGAAAATGAACTGAAAATTGCTCGTCCTCTTTAGTGACTTGGATAATACAAGTATCATTAGAAAGGAAAAAAAATCACTGATTTAAGAATGAAGTGACATGGTGGAGTTAAAACACTAACAAGCCATGAAATTAAATAAGATCTGATATTGGGGAGGATTGGCTTGTAATTAAGCAACTGGGTTGGAACAAAAACTTGCAACAACTGCGGCTCTCCAGGATTGGAGCTGGACACCCCTGCTATAGTCCTCGTTTCTGAATAATACTATTAGTTGGTCTAATTTATATTGCTGCGCTCTAATTAGATCATAATTATTCTGGAAGATTAGGCAAGCAATATGACATTGGACTTCAAACCCTGAGGTTATGGTGTTTAAATCCCACTGCTGACACCATGTAACTATAAGCACATCACTTCACCTGCCTGTGCTCCAATTGGAAAAATAAAATAAATGTAACCAATCGTGTCTCAGATGTTGTAAGTCACCTTAGATCGGGGGGTCCTCACTCCGGTCCTGGAGGGCCCCAGTGGTTGCAGGTTTTCATTCTGTTATGGTGTATAAAATCTGTACATTTTGGTTTAATTTTCCATTATATTTTGGTCAAGATAAAACAACAGATGAACTACAATTAAGACAAATCAAAGCAGGTTTGCCTACACCTCACTTTTAAAACAGATGTTTCCAACATTGACAAGAAGACATTTTGATGGCTCAATTATTTTACAGCCTGGGAAAGGATGCTAAACTGACGCCTCAGGCTATTGATTACTTTATGGATGGACATCTGGGAGAACATTTGGGGTTTATGGCCTGGGAAAGGGAAACTGAGAAAATATCAAAGAACTTTATTATCTGGGAAAGAATTTGAGCAAAATTCATCAATCATATTGACAGCCAGCCAATCAGGTGCATGGAACATTCATGTGCTGTGAAACCATGGCATGAAACTTTATAATAAATATGCCTTGGTTTGGGAGAAGAGGAGAAGGAGGAGAAGAAGGAAGAGAAGAAGGAGAAGAAGAGGAACAGACGAAGACGTCACTGGTCATCAGAACGGCATCGTGAACATCGATTGCTAAATCAAACGCCTCCCTGGGACATTCATCCTTGTCATCTGTAACTTTTTCGTAAGCTATTTCTAAAGACTATATATATTCAGACTTTCTTATCAGTACCTATTTTCTATTATTCTTTGTTCCAGTGGTATTATTATTATTCTTGTAATAAATACCGTGCTGCTTTTAACTTTCTATGCTTTGTCTTAATGTCTAGAGTGATTGAATTAATAAGTTAGATTTCTTTGAGCACCTGGTTAGCCAGATTTTTTGCCATTATTTCTGTGCTGCGAGGTTTATAAGGCTGAGAGTGAGGGCGCCACTCTATTGAGGGACAGTACGAGGAAGAAGAAGGTATTCTTGGCTGATAAATGGCCGATAGTCAAGAGTGCTGAGTCTTTGTATGTTTAAATGTATTCTTGTAGACCAAAAGTAATATTTAGGTCTGAGATATCACTAAAAGATCATATGTTGTTCGTGCCGATAATAAGTAAGTCTCTTGAAGTGCTGAGTGACAGGCTGATGTGTGGTTTAAAGTGCTAAGGGTTAATCAGCGTGTGTGTGTCATTCATGGGGCACTGTTGTGGTTAGGGTCTGTGTGTGTGTGTTTATCAATGTGTGTGTGTGTGTTCATTTTAAAGTGCAACAGTAGACCAACCCGATAACGAACCTGACGAGAACATTTACCCTTGAGAAAACAGGTAAAGGGTAAGTAGAGGGAAATACTACGATAATACACATTCTAACCCTTTTCTTAATTAGTGCCCTGTTTTTACTGCTAATTAACTTCTATTGAATTGATTTTAATTGACTTGTTTTTTAAGATTTGTTCCCCTGAATTTCTTCATCATTGCTCTGAATTGCTCTGAATTCATTCCTTAAATGGCACCCAAACAGAAATGAAATGTGAAGTGAGTGAGCCAACAGAAGACCAACTAAGTCAGGGCCTCAAACTCCAACCAGTTGCTTAATTAGGCACTGATTCTTGTTGTTAATTAAACTCATTCTTTAATTCTGTGGCTTGTTGCTGCTCACATTGTGTAATAGCAGACTTTTCCGAAATTGTTGATTTTCTCTTTTCTAAGAGCAGCGCTGTTCAAATGTTTTGTGGACCTGAGCAGAACATCATTCCTGAGACCTTCACCATTCTTTATTTTCAGATATGGTATGATGGACACAGTTTGCTGGTCACGTTTTGATTCATTTATATCTCATTATTGTTTGGCTGCTAATTAAGGAAAAAGAAACAATTAAGGGGTCTGAATGTTCAAGAGCAAGTCAGTTAAAATGAATTCAAAAGAAGCTAATTAGGAGCACAAACAGGTCACTGATTAAGAAAAGGGTTAGAATGAAAACCTGTAGCCACCTGGGCCCTCCAGGACCGGAGTTGGGGACCCCTGCTGTAGATAAAGTTATCAGTCCAAGAGTAAGAAAAAATATGAAGTCTTGAAGGAGATCTCACAAAATATAACATGCTTTTCAAACCTAATTCTCAATTTTGAGTCTTTTAACCTCAGTTACATCTCATGTCTCCTTTTTGTCTAAAGCTATTTGGCCTAAGGAATTGTAAGAGAAACATCTGTGACAAAGTTGATTCTGAAATGAAACATAAATGCGAATCTCTTTTAAGTCGCGTGAGCCATCAAAAATCAACCTTTGAGCAGTATTAGCTCTGAGCAGTGGATTATTCATAAAGTATTCACACCCTTTCACACACTTTTTCGTGTTGTAGATTTCATTTTAAAGTGATAAATCTGACATTTCGGTCAATCAATCCATTTCAGAAGTGTTTGCATATGCATTAAAAATCCAAAGCTGAAATCATTTATAAAAAGTATCCAGACCCATTGCTGTGACCCTCAAGATTGTGTTCATGTGCATCTTGTTTGCTTTCCTACTCCTTAAGATGTTTCTAGAACTTGATTGGAGTCCACCTGTGGCAAACTAGAAAACTACAAAGTGCTCCATGTGGGCAAAAGGAACATCAATTATAAATACAAGATTTGGGGACACTGTCATAATGGAAGCAACCTCTGAAAAGGATTTAGGGGTTTCATCTTCTGAGCAATGTGTAGAAATGATTAAAACGGCAAATGAAATGTTAGGTTATATCATAAAAACTGTCGAATTTAAGTCAAGGGATGTTATGTTCAGTTATTTAATGCACTAGTAAGACCACATCTGGATTATTGTGAGCAGTTCCGGTTGCCAAGTTGCAAGAAAGACATAGCAGCACTTGAAACTGCAGAGGAGAGCAACCAAGTGCATCTCAGTGCTTGAGGACATGACTCAGAAGATTAAACCTGTTTAGTCTCAAGCAGAGGAGACTGCATGGGGACCTAAGATTAGGTCTTCAAAATCCTCAAAAGCATTGGTAAAGAAGATCCAGCAACAATCTTTCAACTTAAAGGTGAATCAACAGCAGTGGAAATTAAGGGACTGAAGCCAGGAAACAATTCTTTAGACAAAGAGTCATGGGACTTTGGAACAAACTACAGAAGAAGAAATCTGGACAACCTTTAAGAAGAATCTGAGTGAGATATTGAGACAAGCTATTAGCTAAACAAATGAGAAATGGGCTTGATGGACTAAAAGGTCTCCTATTGTTTGTCAAATGTCTTATGTTGTTATGTTTATTTAAAAGGACACACAATTACTTGTGTATAGAAAGTCCCATAATTCACACCGCGTGTCAGGACAAAAAACAAAGCATGAAGTCCAAGCAACTCTCTGTAGACTTCCATGGTGAAAATGTGGTGAGACATAGACCAGGACAAAGGGATCAAAGTATTTGTAAAGAGTTGAGTGTTCTTACGGTCGCAGGGGCCACAGAAATTGTGGAATGGAAGAAGTTTGGAACCACCAGGACTCCTTCTAGAGTTGGCCACCTGGGCAAGAAGATGTTATGAGATATTCACTTTAATTGTTAATTTCTCTTAGAATACAATTTTCCAAGCAAAAGTATACATGGGAATATGGGTTTCTTTAATTTTGGAACAATTCTGCTCAGTTACTTTTGCAATGTTTCCTGACTGTAGTGATTATTTATTTCACTGTCCCACCATGTTGTTTTGTCTTGCATGTTGACGCCACCATGTTATCATTCCAGTTACCAGCACATTGCTCCTGGTTGCCGTGGAACATGGTTTCAGACGGCATTACATTTTATATCATCAGCACAACCCCTTAAATACCAGGGTGAGCATTCATTTGTATGGGTGATTTGGATAAAAATCTCAGATGAATGTAGTGCGAATGTCTCACTTTTTCGAATTGCCGATTTTTGAATGTTCATTTTCCCACTGACTTTCCATTCTGATTAGTGATTACACTTTGGTGCAGTAGCTTTCATCTTTGATTTGTTTCTGGTTTTGACAGCGTTTCATCTCTTGGTCCTCTTCCAGACTTCAGGAACAATAGAAGGGCCTTGATCATGGAGATGATTATGCACTCAATGGTCACTCTGGCAGAGCTTCAGAAGCCCTTTGTCAAGGTGTTGTTGAAACTGTCAGAAGGGCAGCCATCTCAGCAGCACTCCATAAATCAGCCGTTTATGGTAGAGTGGCAAGATGGAAGGCCCGCCTGAGTAAAAGGCATATGACATCCCGTTTGGAGCTTGCCAAACAACATTTAAAGGACCCTGGATTAATGAGACAAAAATTGAACTTTTTGGGCCGAACTCCAAGCACTATGTCTGGCAAAGACCAAGCAAGTCAAGTCAAGTTGGGGAGCATGCACTGGTACACTGCCTTGCCGCACCCACCATAATAATAATAATAATTCATTACATTTATATAGCGCTTTTCTCAGTAATCAAAGCGCTATCCACACAGGGAGGAACCAGGAATCAAACCCATAATCTTCCACAGTCTCCTTACTGCAAAGCAGCAGCACTACCACAGCGCCTGTGAGGACACCACATGACGAAACAACTCTGGATCCCGGTTGGCAACCCCCCAGGCAGACATGCGGTCCAGTCCCACCCTCCAGAAATGACCCTCTATCTGCCGCAGCCAGGTATTACATGGGCGACCCCTTGGTCTGCTCCAGCTACTCGGGTCCCCAACAATGAGGATCCTACGAGCCAGCTCACCCTCGGGGAAACACGCCAGATGGCCGTAGTGCCGTAACTGACGCTCCCTCACAATGCGGGTAATGTGCCTCATTCGGGTCTCCATGAGCAACACAAAGTCAAACCAGTGGTACCCAAGGATTTTCTGGAGAGACACAATACCAAAGGAGTCCAGTCTTCATCTCAGGTCACTGGATAGCGTCCATGTCTCACAAGCGTATAGCACGATAGGAAGCACCAGGACTCTAAAGACTTAGACCTTCATCCTTTTGCAGATATCGGGAGCACCACACACCCCTTTCCAGCGACCTCATGACTCCCCATGCTCTCCCAATCCGTCTACTGACTTCATAGGAAGAGTCACCAGAGACATGAATGTCATTGCCGAGGTAAGTAAACCTCTCGATGAGGTTGACACTCTCTCTGCAAACAGACACACTGCTGATGGCCGTGCCCAAGAGGTCATTAAAGGTCTGGTGGTTCTTTGGTTTTTATCAGGACACTCGCAAGCCCAGACACTCAGACTCCTCACTCAGTCTCTTGAGCGCCCCAATCAGAGCCTCCATTGACAAAGATCACAGCATCATCAGCAAAGTCAAGATCCGTGAATCTTTCTTCACCAACAGATGCTCCACAGCCTCTGGACGTCACGACTCTGCTTAACACCCAGTCCATGTAAGCATTGTGCAGAGTAGGAGCAGAACACACCCCTGACATACCCCAGA
This sequence comes from Erpetoichthys calabaricus, assembly GCF_900747795.2. Taxonomy (NCBI): domain Eukaryota; kingdom Metazoa; phylum Chordata; class Cladistia; order Polypteriformes; family Polypteridae; genus Erpetoichthys; species Erpetoichthys calabaricus. The sequence goes on along the minus strand of NC_041405.2, from coordinate 154,542,397 downwards.
ATCAACTGGGAAAAACACAGAGGTCCTGCCAAGCAACAACAACATTTATTTCTATAGTACATTTTCATACAATCACGTAGATCAAAGTACAAGACGACAAAAAGAAAGTTGTATGAAATGAAAGACAAATAAGCTTAGGCAATAACATTAAAGAAATACTTTAAAAAGGCAAAAGTTAAGGACAGATGGCTGGGAGGACAGAAAAAAGGCTGAAGAAAAAACAAAAGCTGCAGGGGTACCAAGGCCAAAAAGACCACCCAGACCCCACTGGGCATTCTACCTAATATAAATGGTCGTAAATCAGTCCTCTTACTTTATGTTTCACATGATAGAATTTGATGAAGCTGGTCTTGTGGACAGATGAGACCCCCACCTTCATTCCATCAACGCAGGGGGCTTCATTGTGCCGTGATCAAGTGGCGGTGGCACAGAAGAACCAGAAAAAACAGCAGAGAACTGTAGAGATTAATAAAGATTGTGGATATGGAAAAAGATGATCCACTGTGGCAACCCCTAACGGGAGCAGCCGAAAGAAGAAAAAGAAGAAGTAAAGATTGCAGATCATTGCAGAATATGATAATTCTATGTCCATATAATCTATCAGGAAATACAACTGAAAAGTAGCTATGAAAAAGCCAAGTTAAACTAATGAGTTTTTAGCAGTTTTTTAAAATGTTCCACAGTCTTAGTCTGGCAAATGTCTATCAGTAAAGTATTCCAGATTTTAGGTGCATAACAGCAAAAGGCTGCCTCACCGTTTCTTTTAAGTTTAGTTCTTGGAATTATAAGCAGACCTCCATTTGAAGATTTGTGGTTATGACTCGGAGTGCAAGGAGTGGGAGGGGTGGGGGGCAGGTATTCCAAAATATAGGAAGGGGCAAATGTTATTTATGGCATTATACACCATTAGTAGTATTTTGAAGTCAATTCTAAAGGACACAGGTAACCAGTGTAATGATGGTAAGACTGGTGTGATGTGCTCCAATTTTCTTTTCCTAGTTAAGATTCTGGCTGCTGCATTCTGCACAAATTGCAGTCGATTGATGTCTTTCTTAGGTAGTCCTGTAAGGAGTGCATTACAGTAAATAGCCAAAAACAAAAGCATGAACGTCTTGTAAATTTATAGGAGATCTAACCTTTGCTATATGCCTTAAGTGAAAAAATGCAGCCCTAGTGATCTGGTTAATATGAGATTTAAAGTTTAGGGCAGAGTCAATGATGACTTTTACAGACAGACAGACAGACAGAGAGAGAGAGAGAGAGAGAGAGAGAGAGAGAGAGAGAGAGAGAGAGATAGAGAGAGAGAGAGATAGATAGATAGATAGATAGATACTTTATTAATCCCCAAGGGGAAATTCATATACTACAGCAGCAGCATACTGATAAAAACAATATTAATTAGAGAGTGATAAAAATGTAGTGCAAGTTAAAAAATGCAAGGTGGAGAGTGCGAGGCAGGTATAACAGACAATAACTTTGTATAATGTTATCGTTTACCACCCCGCGTGGAACTGAAGAGTTGCATAGTGTGGTGGAGGAACGATCTTCTCAGTCTGTCAGTGGAGCAGGACGGTGACAGCAGTCTGTCACTGAAGCTGCTCCTCTGTCTGGAGATGATCCTGTTCAGTGGATGCAGTGGATTCTCCATGATTGACAGGAGTCTGCTCAGCGCCCGTCGCTCTGCCACAGATGTTAAACTGTCCAGCTCCGTGCCTACAATAGAGCCTGCCTTCCTCACCAGTTTGTCCAGGCATGAGGTGTCTTTCTTCTTAATGCTGCCTCCCCAGCACACCACCGCGTAGAAGAGGGCGCTCGCCACAACCGTCTGATAGAACATCTAAAGCATCAGATGTTGAAGGACGCCAGCCTTCTAAGGAAGCATAGTCGGCTCTGTCCTCTCTTGCACAGAGCATCAGTATTGGCAGTCCAGTCCAATTTATCATCCAGCTGCACTCCCAGGTATTTATAGATCTGCACCCTCTGCACACAGTCACCTCTGATGATCACGGGGTCCGTGAGGGGCCTGGTCCTCCTAAAATCCACCACCAGCTCCTTGGTTTTGCTGGTGTTCAGTTGTAGGTGGTTTGAGTCGCACCATTTAACAAAGTCCTTGATTAGGTTCCTATACTCCTCATCCTGCCCACTCCTGATGCAGCCCACAATAGCAGTGTCGTCAGCGAACTTTTGCACGTGGCAGGACTCCGAGTTGTATTGGAAGTCTGATGTATATAGTCTGAACAGGACCAGAGAAAGTACAGTCCCCTGTGATGCTGACCACAATGTCAGACTTGCAGTTCCCAAGACGCACATACTGAGGTCTGTTTGTAAGACAGTCCATGATCCATGCCACCAGGTATGAATCTACTCCCATCTCTGTCAGCTTGTCAATAAGGAGCAGAGGTTGGATGGTGTTGAAGGTGCTACAGAAGTCCAGAAACATAATTCTTACAGCACCACTGCCTCTGTCCAAGTGGGAGAGGAATCGGTGTAGCATGTAAGATGATGGCATCCTCCGCTCCCACCTTCTCCTGGTATGCGAACTGCAGAGGGTCGAGGGTGTGGCGGACCTGTGGCCTCAGGTGGTGAAGCAGCAGCCGCTCCATGGTCTTCATCACATGTGACGTCAGGGCGACAGGCCTGAAGTCATTCAGCTCACTAGGACGTGATACCTTTTATGGCTGAGGGATTAAGTTTATTTGTAATACCCTCGCTATATCCATGTTTCCCAATCATTAAAATTTCTGTTTTCTCCTTTAGTTTGATAAAGTTACCCCTCATCCATTCAGAAATACTACTAAGAGATTGGATCAGAGAGCCAAGAGCGTCAGGGTCATCAGGCGCCATAGATAATTAAAGCAGTGTGTCATCTACATAGCTGTGGTAGCTCACTGTGTGCTTTAAGATAATCTGACCTAATGGAAGAATGTAGAGTGAAAAGAGCAGCGGACCCAGAATAGATCCTTGTGGTCCACCATACACGATATTAGGGTTCTCCGAGGTACAATCACAACTAACAAAGAATTTTTTACCTGTTAAGTAAGACTGAAATCAAATTAAGACGCTGTCGGAGAGGCCCACCCATTGACTAAGGCGATTTATAAGTATACTGTGGTCTATGGGGTCAAATGCTGCACTCAAGTCTAAGAGAACAAGAACAGATATAGACGGCCTCTGTCCACATTAACCCGCAAGTCATTTACTACTTTAACCAACACAGTTTCTGTAGTGTGATTTGTTCTAAAACCTGACTGGAACTTGTCAAGAACAGAATGTTGAATCAAGTAATCGTTAAGCTGCTTAATAACTGCCTTTTCTAGAATTTTACTTAAAAAACGCAGGTTAGAAATAGGTCAAAAGTTATTAAGAACAGAGGAGTTGAAATTATTTTTCTTGATCAGGGGATTGATTAACAACTGCATTCTTAAGACATTCAGAGAAGAACCCCGTATCTTTTAATGAGTACACTATAAATTAGCACATTGGAGATGCACGCCACTTTAGACTGAGGTGACAGTTCACCTTTCAGCATGACAATGACCCAAAGCATACAGCCAAGACAACACTGGAGTGGCTTTGGGACAAGTCTCTTGAGTGTCCTTGAGTGGTCCGACCAACGCCCAGACCTCAACCCCATAGAACATGTGTGGAGGGACCTGAAGATGGCAGTTTACAGATGCTTCTCATTCGTTGTAACACAGCTTGAGAGGATCTGCCAGTAAAAATGGGATAAACTGCCTGAATCCAGGTGTGCAAAGCTTATAGAGATTTACCCCAAATACAGTACTGTACACTTTAAAGCTGAAATTCTTTTCCAAAGAGCTTCAACAAAGTACTGAATTACAGGTCTGAATACTCCTTGACTTTGATATTTTTATTTCATATAAAATGACTTTTACACAGTAATAAGTAACAATATAGCTCTTGTTGATAGGCATAATGTAAAGATGGCTTTAAAGCTAAACTTTCTGTTGCATACAGAGCGGCCTGGCCTTGCTTTTTCACTTGCTTGCTCAAACACCTATATGACGTAATGAAAGTCAGGACAGTGTGTTTTGTGAAAAAAAAACAAAAAACAAGTAGGCCATTGTTTCAAAAATGCAACTGTTTAAAATTTTAGCCTTGAGAGATGCTTGATCGAGTACATCAAGTAACATTTTGAGCAGCCTGGTGTTCCCCTCAAGTTTACCTTCGAGTTCTTAAGGAGACTAGAGAGTACATACTGTATATAAACCCTTGACACATATTTTTAGGAAGTCACTGCGCACTGGAGAGATTTCGAAGGACTGGAAAATGGCAAATATCATCCCATTATATGAAATGGGTGACAGGGCAGATCCAAGCAACTATAGGCCAGTAAGCTTAACATGCATCACAGGAAAATTAATGGAAGGAATTATTAAGGATAAGATTGAGCAAACACCTGGCAAGGACAGGCAGGAGTTATTAGGAACAGTCAGCGTGGGCTCAGAAGAGGGAGGTCGTGTTTTACTAACATGCTGGAATTCTATGAGGAAGAAACAAAGGGAAACGATCAAAGTGGAGCAGATGAGATTATTTACCTTGACTTTCAGAAAGCATTTGATGAGGTGCCACATGAGAGGGTGGGCATCAAACTAAAAGAAGTGGGAGTTCAGGGTGATGTTTTTAGATGGGTGCAGAATTGGCTCAGACACAGGAAGCAGAGGGTGATGGTGCGAGGAACCTCATCAGAACTGGCCAATGTTAAGAGTGGGGGCCGCTGCTACTTTTAATATACCGTATATAAATGATTTAGATAGGAATATAAGGAACACGCTGGTTAAGTTTGCAGATGATACCAAGATAGGTGGATTAGCAGATAATTTGGAATTTGTTATATCATTACAGAAGGACCTGGACAGCATACAGGCTTGGGCAGATTTATGGCAGATGAAATTTAATGTCAGTAAATATAAAGAATTACACATAGGAAATAAAAATGTGAGGTGTCGTACATGGCTGGGGGTCAGACCCGGCCAGGACGCCTGGAAGGACTGGGTCGTGGCGTATTTATCCTCCGGGCCACGAGGGGGCAAACGCCCTGGAGTAGAAGAGACCCACGGAAGGGGAGCAGGGAGGCTCAAGACCGTTGGGGCCTCTGGTCACCGCCAGGGGGCACCCCAAGCCTCATGGAGCCCGGGACTTATTTACTTCCGCCACACCCATGGAAGACGATCTCATGATGCTTCCGCCACACCAGGACGTGACGTCATGTAGAGCAGCTGGAGCTCATCCGGGTGAGGATAAGAGGGGCCGCCTACCTCCAATCAATGAGCTGGAGTCGGGAGCAGGAGCAGGACGAAGCTCCTGGAGAGAGAGTACAGGTGGCCCAGGGACAAGGAAAGAGAAGGCCCAGGAGAAGGGAGACTGGGGCTAGAAGCACTGTGTGAGTTGTGCGGGACTGACTTGTGTTGTTGTGTGGAAGAAAATAAAGACAGATTTGGATAAAGATGTGGTCTCCGACTGGTGGTGTCCGGGCAAATATCACAGAGGTCTCAATACACAATGGGGGGTCTGAAATCGAGAGTCCACCTTATGAGAAGGATTTTGGAGTCATAACGGGCTCTAAGCTATCGACTGCCAGACAGTGTTCAGAAGCCATTAAGAAGGCTAACAGAATGTCAGGTTATATAGCGCCTTGACGTGTGCAGTACAAGTCACAGGAGGTTCTGCTGAAGCTTCATAACACACTGGTGAGGCCTCATCTGGAGTCCTGTGTGCAATTTTGGTCTCCAGGCTACAAAAAGGACATAGCAGCACAAGAAAAGGTCCAGAGAAGAACGACTAGGCTGATTCAGGGCTACAGGGGATGAGTTATAATTTTTTATAGAGCTGAGCCTTCACAGTTTAAGCAAAAGAAGATTGAAGTGTTTAAAATTCTGAAGTGAATTAGTCCAGTGGATCGAGACGGTGACTTTAAAATGAGTTCATCAAGAACACGGGGACACAGTTGGAAACTTGTGAAGGGCAAATTTCACACAAACATTAGGAAGTTTTTCTTCATCCTCACAGGTGGCGCAGTGGTAGTGCTGCTGCTTTGCAGTAAGGAGACTGTGGAAGATTGTGGGTTCACTTCCCGGTTACTCCCTGTGTGGATAGCGCTTTGAGTACTGAGAGAAGCGCTATATAAATGTAATGAATTATTATTATTTACACAAAGAACGATAGACACTTGGAATAAGAGACCCAGTAGTGTGGTAGACAGTAAGACTTTAGGGACTTTCAAAACTCAACTTGATATTTTTTTGGAAGAAATAAGTGGATAGGACTGGCAAACTTTGTTGGGCTGAATGGCCTGTTCTCGTCTAGAGTGTTCTAATGTTCTAATATTTGGGTCATCCTGACCAAAATTGTGTAATTGAGTGATTGGTAAAATGATGGGAACACCTTGCACAGGCTGTGAAGTGATGATGGCCAGTTTCAGTCAAGTGATGGACATTAGGTAATGGTGGGAAGAACTGGAAGGAGGACAAGAGATGACAATGTAAACTGATGCACCTCCTGGTTTGGGCGCCGACTGTAGTCTGTCTTTCACTGCGTTGTATAAACGACAGTCAAGTCAGAGGCATGTAGGGGCGAAGCAGAAGTTTTTATTTTCCTTTCCAAAAGCAAAAAGGGTTAAAAAGAACAGGGTGTCACATAAGCGGCTTCTCCCCTATGCCCCCAACAGCATCCACCGTGCTTCTCTTTCTTTAATGACACAATAAACACACTGCATATAAAACTGTTTACAAAAAATTACTCAGATTTTCCAAAGAGAACAATTTACAATATACATAGCTTTATACAATAAAATATATCCTAGCTTTATAATCATATATTCTTAACAAAAAAAAAAAAATAGAGTAGCATAACTTTTCAAAAACAAAAAGAGAAAAAAGAACAGGGCTTCACATAAGTGGCTTCTCCCCTATGCCTATTAAATAATAAATTAAATCAATTACAAATTATTTTAAACAAAACTATTGATACAAAATAAATAAAGATCAGAAAAAGCTTGGGGAGAACTGAAAACATCACCTACCCTCAACAGTATCCACCATGCTTTCTGGCGGCAGAACCAAGAAACGTGGTGCATGCAGGGTGTGAGGTGTAACGCTAATTAACGCCCGTACTACAACATATTATACAATTGGTATACTACTAGGGTGGCATGGTAGCACAGTGGTAGTGCCGCTGCCTCGCAGTAAGATAGATAGATAGATAGATAGATAGATAGATAGATAGATAGATAGATAGATAGATAGATAGATAGATAGATAGATAGATAGATAGATAGATAGATAGATACTTTATTAATCTTGAGTAATCGCGAGTAAGGAGACCCAGGTTTGCTTCCCGGGTCCTCCTTGCGTGGAGTTTGCATGTTCTCCCCGTGTCTGTGTGGGTTTCCTCCCACAGTCCAAAGACATGCCGGTTAGGTGCATTGGTGATCCTAAATTGTCCCTAGTGTGTGCTTGGTGTGTGTGTGTGTGTGTTTGTGTGCCCTGTGGTGGGCTGGCACCCTGCCCGGGGTTTGTTTCCTGCCTTGCGCCCTATGTTGGCTGGGATTGGTTCCAGCAGACCCCCGTGTCCCTGTTGTTAGGATATAGCGGGTTAGATAATGGATGGTATACTACTAACTATTTACAAAAATTAATTAATTTTGGGGAAGTTCATAACTAACACAAAGCAAAATTATAAGAAACATATTACTCTTTGCTCCATTTGCACTATGGTCAAGTCTCTTTGTTACATTGATGTGTAATAAAGGTTGTTCTGCACTTCCATCTGGGCTCCGAGACTGTCTTGTTTTGAGGAAGCGCTTTTATCCACATAAAGACCTGGGGTACTCAACTACGGTACTGGAGGTCCACAACGGCTGCAGGTTTTTGCTATTTTTCTAGTCGAGGTTATTTCTTCACAAACCTGGTAATATGTTGTGACCACTAGGGGGAGTTTGAGCACCCCAAACCCCAGACAGAAGTCCCGGTGTAAGTATAAGGTTTATTATGATTTTAAATCCTTTGTTTGCACTAACTAGCACAAACAAGTTTCGTTATCTGCTTGGCCGGCCTTCTAATTATGAGACTGGCTGGAATGAAAACCTGCAGCCACCACGGACCTCCAGGACCAGAGTTGAGTACCCCTGTGACAGACTCTGTGTGTAACACACCATAACCTTCTTAGACGTGCAATGTCTTGAAAACCTGCAACCACCGCGGACCTCCAGGACCGGATTGATTACCCCTGTGACAGACTCTGTGTGTAACACACCATAATCTTCTTAGACGTGCAATGTCTCCAGACGGTCATAAGGTGGCAGTGTTGGCATTTAGATTTTTAAGACCACTTTGGATCCCAAAGTTACTTTTATCTTTAAAGCCAGATGGACCTCCTATAGTGAGACACAAATTTCATGGCTAAAATCAAAACCAGAGACAGGATCACAATGTTGGGTGGTGGAGTTAAGAACAGTCTAGAAAGTGGAGACTTGTAAGTGTAAGAGAGAAATGGGGCAAGTGGTGTATTTACAAGCAGGGGTCTACTGCTGACTTTCAGTGATCTCGAAATGATGGCATTGCTCAATGTCGACACATCTTATTACTTAATGTTTTTCAGGCCATGCCTTGCAATGGTGGAATATGGTCTTCATCACAACTGAGTTTGATGATGTCAACAAGCCAGAATCACTCACTGGCCTGTCCCAGTATAGGTCTCAATTCAGGCTGGCCTTACCTTAGGCAACTGGGAGGCTTCGGCCTGCTCAGGCCTAACTGAGGCTCTGGATGCACAATTCAGAAATGATCCAAGATAAAAGGTGTCATTTTGCTTGGCTTTTCTCTGAAATGATCCAAGGAAATTCTTTAACGATTCCTCAAGTTACTCATTTACTGAAACTCATTGATGCAAAGAACCTTCGCTTAATTCATATAACTACAACTCTGAGAGCTCACCATGTTTCACATGGATGATTATTACTGTCGCACAGCACACTTAAGCCTGGTAGTTCATAAGCCTAGTTTATACTTTATGCATCCTAGATGGGGAGAAGAGCTGCACGATGAATAAGACATCAGATTTGGAGACACACCCCTCGAGCTGTTCACGGAAATTTTTCTAAGTACACAGCATGACAGACACACTGGCTGTGTATCCAAAATGGTAAGTTTCAAGGAGAGAGGCTGGTTATGTGGGCACTGCCAGAATGATGAACAAAGTGTTGTGTTCTGGGAGTCCCGAAAGCATAGGTACCAAAAACAATTCCAAGGTTGCCCACTGGGGTTGGGGGGGGGGGGAGTAGTAGACACCGTCAAGATAACCCAGCTAGAAACAAAAAGGGCCTAGACAAATCTTGATAAAAATAAAAGGTTTATTTTCACGAAAGGCTGTTCAAGTCCCAAAGCTCCGAAGAGCACAAGGAGATGCCTGAAAAGGGAAGGCAGACACAGCAAACAAGTCCCAAAACAGAATCCAAAAGCTGGGGTCGAAAGCAGAGCAGAGGTTCAAAAAAATAACAATAAACACAATCCTATTCCCTGCGGTGCGCCCTGTGTTGGCTCCAGCAGACCCCCTGTGACCCTGTGTTCAGATTCAGCGGGTTGGAAAATGGATGGATGGACAATCCTATTCCAAAATCCAGAGGCGAGGTCAAAAACAGAGCAAAGGTTCAAAAAATTAATAATCTGAGTCCCAACACAAAATCCAAAGCATGGGGTCGAAAATCCAGAAAACAGAACAAACAGCAATAACACGGAAACTCACCTAAACCCTCCACTCCCTGTTGAATTCAGCCACAAGGAACTATGGGAGGCCCTCCCTTAATTAGAGTGAAAGGCCATATCATGGTGGTGATTCACAGTTGGCCCCGCAAAACGCACGGGTTGTACCCTAGGCTCCGCCCCTTTCTCAACACACACACACACACACAGTAAAATGTACAATAGAAACATTAATACAAATAAATAACTGTGAACACCAGCCAGGGGGAAAATGCTGGCTGAAACGTGACATGAAGGGCTGGATATTATGCAACAGCTCCTCAAAACACAAAGAAATCATGAAAAAACATTTGAAATGCATCTGTGCAACATGTAGGTCCCCCCTACTCAGAAGAATATTACACTTGCCCTTCCTTCACTGCTTTTAGTCAATACGTCTGACACTCCACCTACTCATTTTCTTTCCTTAAAGTCAGTAACAGCAGACACAACTCTACTTCCATCAGCAGATCCTCTCTGCTGTGACATTGCTAGCTAAGTGACACTGACCAAACAATGTCACTTACTGACTAGGAGATTATCAGATCAAATGGGCACTGTGGGTCTGGTAGAACCACCAAAAAATAAAAGAATATTCATCCAGGAGCGCCCTCTGGTGGCACCATAGCAACCCAATAGGGCTGCCTTTCAGAACTACATTTCCCATGCAGCCCTGCGGGTATCCAAACTGAAGCAATGCCAGGAGAGTACTGCCATGTATCATGCTAAAGAAGTAACTGTTCTTGTTAGGTGGTCTCCTGAGAAGGGTCCAGCTTCAGAGCTCTGTGACACAGGAGCTCCACTGAACAGCTAGTTGGATTGCATGATTATGTTACTTGGGTTACAATTCAAACCCTTGCACAACCCTAATCTTAACAATAGTGTAACCGGGTATCTCACGTATAACATCACTCAAGTGTAATGCAAAGCGACAACCTTCTCAATGGAGCAGAACTCTGGAGGTCCGCAGTTTGACTATTTTCATTAAAATTGGGAAAGGGAATTAGGAACTGGGTGGCACGGTGGTGCAGTGGGTAGTGCTGCTGCCTCGCAGTTAGGAGACTACCCAGGTCCTCCCTGCGTGGAGTTTCCATGTTCTCCCTGTGTCTGCGTGGGTTTCCTCCGGGTACTCCGGTTTTCTCCCACAGTCCAAAGACATGCAGGTTAGGTGCATTGGCGATTCTAAATTGTACCTAGTGTGTGCTTGGTGTGTGGGTGAGAGTGTGTGTGCCCTGCGGTGGGCTGGCACCCTGCCCGGGGTTTGTTTCCTGCCTTGCACGCTGTGTTGGCTGGGATTGGCTCCAGCAGACCCCCGTGACCCTGTAGTTAGGATATAGTGGGTTGGATAATGGATGGAAGGATGGAATTAGGAACTGGTAAGTATAAGAGACAAATGGGCAAGTAAGAGAGTCATCCAAGCTATATAGAATAAAGGACTTACCTCCGGCTGCGTTTTTCTTTTAATATGCAAGCAGTGTTTATGTGGGCAAAGGATATGAAAGTGCATTTTTGTATGTTTAGGGCATGATTGACACCTGGCATTAACGTGTGTTTTCAGTGATCCGATCTCAATCAGATAGCACTTGACCTCATTGATAAATAGGTGTGAAATGCACTTAGGTTTGATATGGGATCAGATCACTCTGATCAGAAATGGAGAGTGACCACTGCAAAAGGGAGAGAAGACCACAACAACGATAAAGATTTGGGGTACCACCCTGGTAATCCTGTATAACTGAATGGTTGAAAGCAAAACAAAACGCGCAACAATTGTGAAAACGTCTTCACAGGCTCAAACTCATAACAGAACTGACTCAAGATGGTGGATCTTCCGGTTTTAAGTCCTTCTGGCAGGAATAGGTGAGTCCACATGAACGGACACTGGAAGCGACGTAAGTGGTGGCAGGGCCTTAATCTTCCACTCTGCAGAGGGAGGAAGGGAAAAGGCATTAAAACACAGAGCCAACCTCTGGTGCAGCAGGGAATCATCATTACTAGAGTCTTTAAACTGTCAACTATGCACACGCGTGTGATGGGACCATTCCACTCTCAGCCCAGATGCGTTAGGTTGCGTGGCATGAACCACGAAGTCATGGACAGGAAAAAGAGCATCAGCATTGGCATGGAGAGAACCTTGACGATGGGGGACTTTGAACCAATATGACTGAAGCTCTAAAAACCCACCTGCTGAGAGGCAGGTTTGACTCCTTATGGCAGCGGTTCTCAAACTGTGGGGCGCGAATGTTGCCATTTGTGGCGTAATTTCGCTATTCGTAGGAAAATTTTAAACTTGTAGCGGTGTATCGGCAGCAAAAAATATAGGAATAAATTTTATTTGGGTTTCAAAAAAACATTAGGGGGGCGTGATTAAAATTGTTATGAAAACTCAGGTCGCAAATACTTAAAGGTTGAGAAACGCTGCCTTATGGAGTGCCAACCCCAAAAAGTGGAGGGGAATTAACATCACTAGAGCCTTTAAGCTGTCCTCTATGCACATGAGTGTGACACCGCATTTAACAGAAGTGTAAATGTACATGCGTTTTCCATCTGCATTGACAACAACAACCATATAAGAATTGTGATCAAAGCTATAAAAATGGCTTGGCCCAAAATATTGAGGCAAGTTTATTTATAATTGAACCAGATGGACTTGGGACTGAACTGCCAAAAGGATTATATGAGTGAATTCTCTATAAAAGAATTTAAAGAAATACTCCATATAACAATGATATTATATAACAGAGAACCGATTGGGAGGTTTTCTATCACCAAGACTTGGAGTACCACACTATGGCAGTCCTGGATTACATCAGGTTCTGCACGGACAACGTCACCAGGGACAGACGCATAAGGATTTATCCTAACAGGAAGCCCTGGATGACGAGGGATGTCCAGAGTCTGCTGAAAGCTAGGAATACTGCTTTCAGGTCTGGGGATGGGGCTCTTTACAGTGTAGCCAGAGTGAACCTGAAGAGAGGCATTCGAGAGGCCAAGGCAGCATACAGAAGGAGGATAGAAGATCATCTGAGGAGACCAGGCAGGTGTGGCAGGGTGTCCAGCACATCACCGGCTACAAATCCAGCAACTCCTTGGCTGCTGAAGGAGACGCTTCTCTGGCAGAGGAGCTGAACATCTTCTTTGCTCGCTTTGAGGCGACACCAACAGCAGCTCCATCACAACAGCCTGTTCACAACAGCAATTTACTCACAGTGGAAGAGTGTGAGGTGAGGCGGGTGATGAGGAAAGTGAACCCGAGGAAGGCTGCAGGACCCGACGGTGTGGCTGGATGGGTGCTGAAAGACTGTGCAGATCAACTGGCCGGAATCTTCACCAGGATTTTCAACCAGTCCCTGTCCCAGGCCACTGTCCCATCCTGCCTCAGGTCCTCAATCATTGTTCCGCTGCCGAAAAAATCCAACTTGAACAGTCTGAATGATTTCCGCCCAGTGGCACTCACATCTGTCATCATGAAGTGCTTTGAGAAACTGGTGCGGAGTCATATCATCACCTGCCTGCCAGCAGACCTGGACCCATTTCAGTTTGCTTACAAAGCAAAGAGATCCACGGAGGATGCTGTGGCCACAGCCCTTCATGCTGCCCTGACCCACCTGGAGCAGCAGGGGAGTTACGCCAGACTACTCTTTGTAGACTTCAGCTCGGCGTTCAACACCATCCTCCCACAACGACTGGTGTCCAAACTGGCAGATCTGGGACTTCCATCACTCACCTGCAGTTGGATACTGGACTTCCTGTCGGGTCGCTCCCAGAGGGTCAGGCTGGGTCTCCACACATCCACTGCTCTCAGCCTCAATACTGGGACGCCGCAGGGTTGTGTGCTCAGCCCGCTCCTCTACACCCTCTACACATATGACTGTGTCCCCACTCACCATAGCAACAAGATTATAAAGTTTGCGGATGACACGACGGTGGTCGGACTCATCTCGGGCAAGGAGGGTGAGCTAGCATACAGGGACGAGGTGGAGCGACTGTCAGAGTGGTGCACAGTCAATAATCTGCTCCTCAACAACAAAAAAACAAAGGAGCTTGTTATTGACTTTAGGAAAAACAAAACTGACATCCAGCCACTCATCATTGGCGGGGCCTGTGCGGAGAGGGTCCCGGTGTTCAGGTTTCTGGGTATGGAGCTGGAGGATGACCTGACCTGGAACGCCAACACCAAGGAGCTGCTAAAGAAGGCGCAGCAGAGACTGTATTTTCTGAGAATTCTCAGAAAGAACGACCTCCCAAAAAATCTGCTCCTTGCTTTTTATCATTGTTCCATTGAGAGTGTGCTCACGTACGGACTGTGTGTGTGGTACGGCAGTTGCACTTCCTCAGAAAAGAAAGCGCTACACAGGGTTGTCAGGATAGCGGAGAGAACAATTGGTTGTACCCTCCCCACTCTGGAACAAATCTACACCTCCCGAAACCGCAAAAAAGCAATAGACATTTCACAGGACTCATCGCATCCCGGTCATTGCCTCTTCCAGCTTTTGCCATCGGGCAAGAGATACAGAGCTATGAAAACTAGGACAAACCGCCTTAAAAACAGCTTTTATCCGAAAGCAATCATGGCCCTGAATTCAAAATAAAACTGCTCCATATTATTCTTCCAATGTGCAATTATACCGTAAGTCAACAAGTGCAATTTGTATATTTATTACTATTCGGTTTGTTATTATATTCTGTCTTTTTGTCTTTTCGTCTTTTTAACTTTTATTCCTCACACTGAGTTGATTGCACCTTCAATTTCATTGTTCCTTTGTAAAAGTGACAATGACAATAAAGATCTATCTATCTATCTATCTATCTATCTATCTATCTATCTATCTATCTATCTATCTATCTATCTATCTATCTATCTATCTATCTATCTATCTATCTATCTATCTATCTATCTATATTTTTAGCTGTGCTTGTATATAATGCGCAAAGCGCCTACTGCAATAGCCCAAGTCTGTCCGCATGAAACAACTCTGCCACCTAGTGGACCAATTTTGTTGAAATGTAGGATTCTTACTCTTCAAGACAGTACATTTTTCATTGAGAAATGTTGAACTTATCTGTATCTGCTGTACATAGTTTTAAAATTCTTCCATTGAAAAGCATTGACAAAATTGCAAACTCATCTATCTTGAAACAAAGAAACATTCCGTGTAACCTCAACTATGAATTAGTTTACTGTTTCAATTTGACCTTGAGAATTATTACACCAACTTTTATATTTTGTATATTTTAATGTTTTTCACCTCCAATAGCTGCTACTGACAGCAAACAGACCCTCAGTACAAGTTAGTGAAACACCAGCAGACTGCGTGCGGGGGTAGGAAGTCACGGGATGCTGACTGATCTCACGTGGCTTGAGTGAGAGCAGACGTGGACAAATTTTTTGGTACATTAATTGTCTCTGAAATGACTTGAAACTGACAAAACTTCATTGTCACCCATTATTATTTATTCTGTTTTTAACAAAAAAGCAGACTTGACTTCAGAGTTTTGATTCAACAGAATATTTCAAATAATAACACAAATGGCATGGAAACAAATTGATGGGACCTTTAATCTAATATTTTTTTTGCACAACCCTTAGATGCAATCACTGCAAACAAGTGATGCCTGGAGCTCTCCATGAAACTTCTGCACCTGTCCACAGATCGTTTTGGCCCACTCGTCCTAAGCAAACTGCTAAAGTGGTGTCAGATTTGAAGAGGCTCTTCTCCAGATGGCATGTTTCAGATCTTTCCATAGATGTTTGGTAGGATTGAGCTTCCAGTTAGTCCAAAATGCTGCTGCAAGAATTATTACAACAACTATAACATATGAACGCATAACACCAGTTCTTAAATCCTTACACTGGCTCCCGGTTAAGTTTAGGGCAGATTTCAAAATCATCCTTTTAACATATAAAGGCTTCAATGGCCGAGGTCTGGCTTACTTGTCTGAACTTATTATGACAAGAGCGCACATTAAGATCTCACGATGCCGGTCTGCTTATGATTCCAAGGATTAATAAAATAACAGTGGGAGGTCGAGCTAGTTACAGGACCCCTAAACTGTGGAATGGTCTGCCTGCTACTATAAGAGATGCCCCTTCAGTCTCAGCTTTCAGATCCCGGCTGAAGACTCACAACTTCAGTTTAGTACACCCTGACTAGAGCTTCTGATTAAGTGTGTATACTGCATCTCTGTTGTTAGTCATTATATCAAATATCCGGTTTGAGTGAACGCTGGCGGGACTGGTCGCCGCTGCTCGCCGGTAACTAGACTATGTGATTTTGTGGGTATTTGTTTGTTTTTTTTGCCATTTTGTTGACATCTCTGCGTGGCTGTATATGCTGTGTATGCATTTAGCTTCATCCTAACCTCCGTTTCGTTTGAAACTTACCGGCTTATTCTCTGGACATCTGAGCTGCCTCTGGCCTCCTCACCTACAATGTGGACTGGTAGGATAATCGCCTGGTTAATGCTTGTTTGGAGTCTTCTGTCGCTCGTTATCCAACCTGCGACTGGCCTCCTCCAGTATCCAGCTGCTGAGCTTCTTCGACTGCGTCTTCTCCAGTCTGTGCCTCTGCTGTCGGTGCTGTATTTCGCCCCGGACGTCATACTTCTCCCTCGTCGGAGATACATCCACCGTGGGTCTCGTCGGAGATTCCGAACGGACGTCTCGAAAGGAATTAACTCTTTTTGGTCTGATTTTCGGCACCCTCCACACAACACAGATAGGAACGCTGATCATAGCGTGTTGGCCAGCTTAGCTAGGTCGACCAACACCACTGTCAAATGCGACAGCAACATTGTCAGCTTTGGTCTACTAAACATCCGCTCACTCACGAGCAAGGGACATCTCATTCAGGATCTCCTCATTGACCGTAAGTTTGACTTTCTCTGTTTAACTGAGACTTGGCAGCAACCTCAAGACTTTTCACAACTTAATGAATGCACCCCCCCGGGGTTTGTTTACACTTGTCAATCCCGTGCCTCTGGCCGTGGAGGAGGTGTCGCGATTATTTATCGCGAGAAGTGGAAAGTCCTGCCGTTGTCTGCTCCTGCTGTTAGCTCTTTTGAATCGACTGTGTGTCAACTGTCTGGCCCAGTTCCTACCATTATTGCAACTGTCTACCGTCCTCCTAAGTCAAACAACAATTTTTTGAACGATCTTGTTACCTTCCTTACTCATTTATCTGTAATTACCCCAAATATAATTCTGCTGGGGGATTTTAATGTACATCTGGACAATATCAATATCCCTCTCACTAGAGACTTTTTATCTTGCCTGGAGAGTTTTGGATACCAGCAGCACACTGATGTTCCTACTCATTGTAAAGGACATATCTTGGACCTGATCTGCTGCTCTGGTGTTGTTCCTTTTGATCTCACAGCAGATGAACTCACTATAACCGACCATTTTCTTCTTTCTTTCAATGCCAAACTTACCTTTTCTGTTCCTAAGCTTCCACGTCTCATAGCCTTTCGCAACATTAAGAATATTAACTTGAATTTGCTGTTTTCTAGAATCGATTCCCAAATGGACTTTTATAATTTATCCACTCCCATAGAACTGGTCTCATATTATAACACCTGTCTTAATAATATTCTTAATTCTCTGGCTCCGCTAAAAACCCGTTCTGTTTCTTTTTCTTTTTCTGCCCCTTGGTTTACGCCTGAACTTCGGCTTCTGAAAGCTAAGGGCAGGCAACTTGAAAGGTTGTTTAGAAAATCCAGACTGTTTGTCCACAAAGAGATGTATAAAAATCATCTTCTCTATTATAAGGATTGTATAGCTCAAACCAAGTCTAATTATTACACTCAGTTAATTACTCGTAATACAGGTAACACCAAGACTTTGTTTTCTTACTTAATAATGTTACACAACCTCCAGACTCTTTACCATCTCACCTTTACTCAACTGCTTTCTGTAATTCTCTTATGTCTTTTTTCAACGAGAAAATCCAAAAGATACATCAGCACCTTGGTCCAGATCCTCTCTATATTCCTTCTGAACTACACTCGCCTATTCACTTTTTCTCTTCTTTCCAGCTTCCCACTTCCTCTGAAATTTCAGATCTCATCTGCAAATCCAAGTCATCTACTTGTCAGCTGGACCCCCTGCCTACAGTTCTGGTTAAAGCCTGCCTCCCCTCTCTAGTCCCTCTCATTTCTGCCATCATTCACCCTTCTCTCACTACTGGTATTATTCCCTCATCTTTTAAAACTGCTGCTATAACCCCAATACTAAAAAACCTGGTGCTGATCCTACTAATTTCAATAATTTTCGCCCCATTTCTAACTTGCCCTTTATCTCCAAAATTCTTGAAAAAATAGTAGCTATCCAACTTCACACCCATTTATCTCATAATAATCTATATGAAAAGTTCCAGTCTGGTTTTCGCCCCCTTCATAGTACAGAAACGGCACTTGTTAAAATTACTAATGACCTCCTTATGGCTGCTGATTCTGGTCTAATCACTATTCTCATCCTCCTTGATCTGAGTGCGGCCTTTGATACTATTTGTCATACCACTCTCCTTAATAGATTATCTCTGATTGGCATTACTCACACTCCACTTGATTGGTTTAGATCCTACCTCTTAGGCCGCACTCAGTTCATACAACTTAAAACCTTCACATCCCAACCCACCGCTGTTACCTCTGGTGTGCCCCAGGGCTCTGTCCTGGGGCCACTTCTTTTTATTATTTACCTTCTTCCCCTTGGCAATATTTTTCGCAAATATAACATTAATTTTCACTGTTATGCTGATGACACCCAGCTCTACCTTGCTGGTAATCCCACCTCCTCTTTTCCACCACCCTCGCTTATTGACTGCATTGCTGAAATTAAATCCTGGTTTTCTTCGAATTTTCTTAAATTAAACAGTGACAAAACTGAGGTTCTCCTCATTGGTTCAAAATCATCATTATCCAAAACCAATAATCTTTCTCTTATTATTGATGACTTTGTTGTTTCCCCATCATCTCAGGTCAAGAGTCTGGGTGTCATCCTCGACAGTACTCTATCCTTCCAATCTCACATTAATAACATCACCCGGTCTGCTTACTTCCACCTACGTAATATTAATCGTATTCGCCCCTCCCTCACTCCTCACACCACTGCCATTCTCGTTCATAGTCTTGTCACTTCTCGGCTGGACTACTGCAATTCACTCCTCTTTGGTCTCCCGAATAAATCTCTTCATAAGCTTCAGTTAGTCCAGAATTCTGCAGCACGTATCATCACTCAAATCCCATCTATTCACCATATTACTCCGGTCTTGCAGCAGCTTCATTGGCTCCCGATTAAGTTTCGTATTGATTTTAAGATTCTACTATTAACATTTAAGGCCATCCATAACCTCGCCCCTCCATATCTGTCTGACCTTCTTCATGTTGCCATTCCATCCCGTAACCTTAGATCCTCTTCCTCCACCCATCTGACTGTCCCTCCCGCCCATCTAACCACCATGGGGAGCAGAGCTTTCAGCCGTTCTGCTCCCAATCTCTGGAATTCATTGCCTGCGGATCTCCAAAATATCAAATCATATTCATCCTTCAAATGTAAACTTAAAACGCATCTGTTTAAAATGGCTTTTTCTTTTTCCTCCTGATTATAATGGTTTTGTTTGGTTTTAATTTCTAGATTTTCTGTTTTAAGTTTTTTATAATTGTGTCTTTTATTTAATTATTTATTTATTTATTTATTTGTTGTTGTTCGGTGTCCTTGAGTTCCCTGAAAGGCGCCTTGTATAAATAAAATGTATTATTATTATTATTATTAGCACTAAAACATAAGTAACATGAGAGTTATAATTTGTTACTAATCCTCACCTATTCTGTTTCTCTTCTCAGTACTCAAATGTGCCAGTTGGTGCCACGGCCCACCTGCCAAGTTGTTCTACCTGCCAAAGGTAAAGTCATCTCTGATGGAGGATCGCAGGAATTGTCAGGTAGAGGGGTCTTTTCATCCGATTGGCTGGCCCAGCGCTGACTCAGCTGTGAAATGGCCAATAGGGGGAGGCAGCTTGACGGCTGAGGTCTCCCGGAATCGTATTATGGGATATCATCTATTGTTGTTGCTCTGTACTTGTAATATTTCTATTGTACCATTATATTGTATTGAGGATTACTTGTGTTCTGTTCTGTGTATTGTATTGAATTGACACCCACTGCACGTCCAACCTACCTGGAAAGGGGCCTCTCTTTGAACTGCCTTTTCCCAAGGTTTCTTCCATTTCCAAGGCTGTGGGGCTGTCAAGAGACAAGGCCTGTTAAAGCCCATTGCAGCACTTTTTGTGTGATTTTGGGCTATATAAAAATAAAATGTATTGTATTGTATTCAAATCAGGGCTCCTAGAAGGCCACTTCGGAATAGTCCAATGTTTTGTTCTCTGCCATTCTTGGTTATTTTAGCTGTGTGTTTTGGCTCATCATCTTGTTGGAGGATGCATGAGCTGTGACTGACATGGAGCTTTCTGACATTAGGCAGTACATTTCACTCCAGAATGTCTTGATAGTCTTGAGGTTTCATTGTTCCCTGCACATACTCAAGGCCCCCCATGTCAGACACAGCAAAGCAACGGCCAAGCATCTCCAAGTCTCCTACATATTTCACAGTCAGTATGGTGTTGTTTTCTATGAAAGCTTCATTTTGTTGTCTGTGGACATTGAGCTGATGTGACTTATCAAAAAGTTCCAGTTTTATCTCTCTTGCCTAAAGGACATTCTCCCAGAAGCATTGTGACTTGAAAAAGGCAAAAACCAGTCTGGGTTTTTTATGTTTTTCTTTCAACTGTGAAGTCCTCCTGGGTCTTCTTCCATTGAGCCCACTGTCACTCAACATGTGACAGATGGTGTGATCAGACACTGATGGACCTTGACCTCATAGTTCTGCTTATATCGCTTTGAAAGTTGTCCTTGGCTTTTTGTCTATCATTCTTACTCTCGTTCTGTCCATTCTGGGGTCGATTTTCCTCTTGCAGCCTTGTCAAGGGAGATTGACTACAGTCCTGTCGACCTTAAACTTATTCATAATGTTTGCAAGTGTTGTGACAGAAACATCAAGCTTTTTGGAGATGATGGTCTTCTAGATAGATAGATAGATAGATAGATAGATAGATAGATAGATAGATAGATAGATAGATAGATAGATAGATAGATAGATAGATAGATAGATAGATAGATAGAGTGAAAGGCATTATATAATAGATAGATAGATAGATAGATAGATAGATAGATAGATAGATAGATAGATAGATAGATAGATAGATAGATAGATAGAGTGAAAGGCATAGATAGATAGATAGATAGATAGATAGATAGATAGATAGATAGATAGATAGATAGATAGATAGATAGATAGATAGATAGATAGATAGATAGATAGAGTGAAAGGCATTATATAATAGATAGATAGATAGATAGATAGATAGATAGATAGATAGATAGATAGATAGATAGATAGATAGATAGATAGATAGATAGATAGATAGATAGATAGATAGATAGATAGATAGATACTTTATTAATCCCAAGGGGAAATTCACATTCTCCAGCAGCAGTATACTGATAAAGAACAATATTAAATTAAAGAGTGATAACAACGCAGGTATAACAGACAATAACTTTTTATAATGTTAACGTCTACCCCCTGGGTGGAATTGAAGAGTCGCATAGTGTGATGGAGGAACGATCTCCTCAGTCTGCCAGTGGAGCAGGACGGTGACAGCAGTCTATCACTGAAGCTGCTCCTCTGTCTGGAGATGATCCTGTTTAGTGGATGCAGTGGATTCTCCATGATTGACAGGAGTCTGCTCAGCGCCCGTCGCTCTGCCATGGATGTCAAACTGCCCAGCTCCGTGCCTACAATAGAGCCTGCCTTCCTCACCAGTTTGTCCAGGCGTGAGGCGTCCCTCTTCTTTATGTTGCCTCCCCAGCACACCACCGCGTAGAAGAGGGCGCTTGCCACAACCGTCTGATAGAACATCTGCAGCATCTTATTGCAGATGTTGAAGGACGCCAGCCTTCTAAGGAAGTATAGCCGGCTCTGTCCTCTCTTGCACAGAGAATCGGTATTGTCAGTCCAGTCCAATTTATCATCCAGCTTCACTCCCAGGTATTTATAGTTCTGTACCCTCTGTACCCTTCTAGCCTTTGTCTTTAACTTGCTTGCCTATCATTTTCTTTCTGTTCTTCTCAGACAACTCTCTGCTTTGCTTTCTGCGGTCCACGTTCAGTGAGGGACACACGATGACACCAAACAGATGAGTGTTGACACTTCTCCATTCAAAATGGCTGAATGACTGATTGCACAATTGGAGACGTGTGTGATACGAATTCAAGAAAACAGTGAGTTTGGAAAATCACTTGAATCCAGTCATTTAGGATCTTTTCTAGGGGTCCCAACAAATGTCTCCAACAATAACAATATTTATTTCTGTAGCACATTTTCATACAAACAATGTAGCTCAAAGTGCTTTAGAAGATGTCAAAGAGAGTGTCAAGAAAAGTGAAACAAATAACATTAGGCAATAATATTAAAAATTGTCACACACGTGTGCATAAGAGGAAGCGGAATGGACCAAATGAAGGTAATTCCACACCAGGCCAGGGGGTGGCGGGGTGCACTAAACCTTCCTCTGTTGTTTCTGCAGACCAAATATGGGAAATTATACCTGAGCATAACCCTGATGAGACAACTTCCAGTTCTAGGCCCCAAGAATGAGGTCACTTCGGGTTGTGATCCCAAAGATGATGTCACTTCCAGTTTCTGAACCTCGATGACATCACTTCCCATTCCCTGCTTTAAAAGACCGGACAACATCAGTATACCCCAGTTCAATCTTGGACTCTAAACAATACACTTCAGTGTGACTTTTCATGCCCTTTTGCAGCCAGGGATAATATATGGGTGGCTGCCCCAAAATGTTTTGTGTGTGTCGAGGCTGATTATTTTACAAGATTAAGAAACAAAGAAAGAAAAATAACAAATGAATCTAAACGGTCTTAAAAACAGATAAATGCCAAGCAGAAAAGTAGTGTCCTTACATACAGTGACATGATGTAAGTCTTTCAGCAGGAGTCTGCTGATAACATCAGATGGTCAGGATGGCTGGAGAAAAAACTAAATCTGCAGAGGTTCCAAGGCCAAAAGACCACCTTGCCCCCACTAGGCATTCTACCTAACATACTGTATATGCTCACGTATAAGTCGGATCTTGAAACCCAAAAAACTGATCATAAAATCAGACCTCGACTTGTACGCCCATTCAAAAATCCATCCATCCATCCAACCTGCTATATCCTAACTACAGGGTCACGGGGGTCTGCTGGAGCCAGTCCCAGCCAGCACAGGGCACAAGGCAGGAACAAATCCCTGGCAGGGTGCCAGCCCATAGCAGGACACACACTAGGGACAATTTAGGGTCGCCAATGCACCTAACCTGCAAGTCTTTGGACTGTGGGAGGAAACCCATGCAGACACGGGTTAGAACATGCAAACTCCATGCAGGGAGGACCCGGGAAGTGAAGCCGGGTCTCTTAACTGCGAGGCAGCAGCGCTACCCACTGTGCCACCGTGCCGCCCCCCATTCAAAAATGTGACACTTAAATTCTTTTTGCTTCCTCCAATCTAGCATCAGTTTCTCAGACACATCGAGTTTTGTTGCAGCAGCACAGTTACCAATTTCTTTTGCCACTTCAACGACATTTAATTTAAAACCAGCTTCATATACTCTCCTGATCGAAGGCTCCATCGTAGATAAGGGATGCTCTTACAATAAAGGTGTATGAGGGTTAGCATATCATAATCTCTTGGACCAATAACGTGAGTTTTCCGCATTCGTCTTATACGACTGACATTTTAAAATACCTGAAATTATACTGTAAAAGCAAGTCCCAACTTATCCGTGGGAGAACTTATCTGCGAGTATATACGGTAAATGTTCCTAAATCAGTCCTCTTTGTTTACAGGATGAGAGGACGCCATGAAGTTTATCTTGCAGACAGATGAGACCCCCACCTTCATTCCATCAATTCAGGGGGCTGCCTAGTGCCTTGATCAGGTGGTGATGGTGCAGATTGTAAACCACAGAATAACCGAAAAAGACAGCAGGGAATGGTAGTTCCCTGAAAAATATGATAATTCCATGGTGTGACACTAGAGGGCACTGTCACTCCACTTACCCGACAGACAGACATCCATGACACCAGGTAAAAGTACTTAAAGGTATTTTAATTCCTTTCTTTCTATAAATATTGCCTCTAAGCACCATAGCCACCATACACAGGCAAGTAAATAAGCACAATAATCACACTTAATTCTCTCCTCCACACCTCCCAGGAAGCTCTGTCTTCTACCTTCCATCTCCGACTCGCTTGCTGGGTTTACAGCAGTCCTTTATATAGTCCTTGACCCGGAAGTGCTTCTGTCCTTCCATCCCTGTGACTTGCCAGCACTTCCGGGTCAGTTGGAGAACTTGTATTTTCTTCAGACTTTGGAGTACTTCCGGGCTATACAGAAAGTAGAAACTCCCAGGTCTCCCTGCAGCGTCTCTTGGTGGCACCCATAGTACCCAGCAGGGCTGTGAAGCCGAACTCCAGATCCCATGGTGCCCTACGGGAATCCGGGGCACCGCTATGCTGCAGGGAAGCTGCCATCTAGCGTCTTGGGGGAAGCAGTGTCCCAAAATAACTGCCTTTCCCCAAACTTCCATTCTTTGGGTGTACCAACCAGGTTGAGCTACTGGCCGTCCATCACAATGGCCTTACAGACTATGAGGAATACAACTAAAATGTAGCTACAAAAAAAAAAAAAACTAAAACAAATTAAAATAATGGGTTTCTAGCATTTTCTTTAAAATGTTCCACAATATTATCCTGGTGAATTTCTGTTGGTAAAGTATTTCAGATTTTAGGTGCATAATAGCAAAAGGCCACTTCACCACTTCTTTTAAACTTGGTTCTTGGAATTATACCCAGACCCCCATTCGAAGATCTAAGGTTACAGCTTAAAGAGGTGGGGGACAGGCATTCCAAAATATAGGATGGGGCAAAGATTATTTAAGGCTTTATAACCAATATTGGTATTTTAAAGTCAATTCTGAACGCCACAGGTAACCGATGTCACGACGCTAAGACTGACGTGATGTGCTCAGATTTTCTTTATCTAGTTAAGATTCTGGCTGCTGCATTCAGCACTAATTGCAACTGATTGATGTCTTTCTTAGGTAGTCCTGTTAGGAGTGCTTTACGGCAATCTAGTCGACTAAAAACAAAAGCGTGAATTATTTTTTTTGTGTCTTGTAAAGTTATAAGAGGTCTAAATTTTGGTATATTCCTTAAGTGAAAAAAGTGATATGGTTTATATGTGATTTAAATTTTAGGTCAGAATCAATAATTACCCCTAAATCTTTTACCTCCATCTTGACTTTTCAGCCTAAGGGATCAAGTTTATTTCTAGTGCTTTCGCTTTTTCCATGTTCGCCAAAGATTTCAATTTTATCCTTTACTTTGAGAAAGTTAGTTCTCAACCGATTTGAAAAACTGCTAAGAGATTTGATCAGAGAGGCAAGAGTGTCAGGGTCATCAGGTGCTACAGATAAGTAAAGCTATGCGTCATCTCCGTAGCTGTGGCAGCTCACCTTGTGCTTTGAGATAAACTGGCTTAATGGAGACATGGAGATTGAAAAGAGCAGCAGGCCCAGAACAGATCCTTGTGGTCCACCATATATGATGTCAGGGGTCTCAGAGGTACAATCACCACAACTCACAAAGAATTTTTTACCTGTTAAGTAAGCCTGAAGCCAATTTACGATGCTGCCTGACAGGCCCACCCATTGTCTAAGGCAATATATAAGAATATGGTGGTTTATGGGCGGCATGGTGGCGCAGTGTTAGCGCTGCTGCCTTGCAGTAAGGAGACCTGGGTTCGCTTCCCGGGTCCTCCCTGCGTGGAGTTTGCATGTTCTCCCAGTGTCTGTGTGGGTTTCCTCCCAAAGACATGCATGTTAGGTGCATTGGCAATTCTAAATTGTCCCTAGTGTGTGTATGTGTGTGTGCCCTGTGGTGGGCTGGCGCCCTGCCTGGGATTTGTTCTTGCCTTGCGCCTTGTGCTGGCCACTTCTTCTAGCTCTTCTGGGAGAACCCCAAGGTGTTCCCAGGCCAGCCGGGAGACATAGTCCCTCCAGCATGTCCTGGGTCTTCCCACTTAGACGTGCCCGGAACACCTCACCAGGGAGGCGTCCAGGAGGCATCCTGATCAGATGCCCGAGCCACCTCATCTGACTCCTCTCGATGCGGAGGAGCAGCGGCTCTACTCTGAGCCCCTCCCGGATGACTGAGCTTCTCACCCTATCTTTAAGGGAAAGCCCAGACACCCTGCGGAGGAAACTCATTTCAGCCGCTTGTATTCGTGATCTCGTTCTTTCGGTCACTACCCATAGCTCATGACCATAGGTGAGGGTAGGAAAGTAGATCGACTGATAAATTAAAGTAAATTAAAGTTAAACTAGAGAGAGAAAAAAACAAGGGGTTTAAAGTGGAAATCTCGACGCTTTTCTCGACATACACTTTGTTCTTTCTCCATTAAGTCCGTATTTTTCTTCTCCATGGCCCTAATACGCTTTCGTACCAGACAATTTCAAAGAGTATTCCAAACTGTATAAAGCACAATATTCCTAGGTGTCAAAAACCGAACGTACGGACATCCTTGGGTTACATGCATATTCCGTTATTTGCCTCCCTGCCTCAGTACTGTTAACACAGTCAGTACAATATAAATAAGCGGTTATATTTCTATTTGTGGATAGCGCTTTGAGTACTGAGAAAAGCGCTATATAAATGTAATGAATTATTATTATTATTATTATTATTATTATTATTATTATTATTATTATTATTTACCATCAATAATAAAGAAATGCCGCAGCTCACGTAAAGGTAAGCTTGAAGAGGACACGCCCTCTAACCGGAAGACTTAAGGGCACGTGAAACGCCTCTCTGGGCGGGTTCAATGTCGGAAAGTATCTGCGTCTTCCTGACTTCGCTCTGTTTAGGTGAGTTACTTCCAAAATTTTGAAGTTTTGGGGTATAGGTTGTTAGGTGATCAAAGCTTTTTTTTTTTTTCTTGCTTCTTCTTAATATGTCGGGGGTGACTCTTCAAAGCAAATACGTTGCACTGGTGAGAGGGGCCGGACTCTATTGGAAGTTTTTGTTGACCTGCCTGCCTGCGCTTTCGTTTTCTGGAAAGAAAAAGGGACACGCAGTCGGTCGGATAGAAAAGGAAATAAAAGCAAATGCAGACGAGTAGGTGGAGCAAATTGGATAAAACTGAACTACGAAGCGCGTTGGCTGTGTGGTCGCAGCTACAGTCGCTGACACGTCTGATTACCCCCAATGCTTGGAAAGTTCGGTGACGCCGAGGCCAAAGTATCAGTCATCGGCAAAGTGTGTTTTTTTTTTAACGATTTAAAATAACCAAGTTATTTCTGATTTATTCTTAACAATTCCGCGTGTTCTGTTAATGGACCTCTCTAAAACAGGCCCGGGGTGAGTTGTTAACGTAATCTGCTTAAACTGGCTCCCTGTTCCGTGCTGATTCTCCCCTTGTGCGTTAGCAGTGCCGAAGTGTAGGGCAGCAGGTTTATTAATGGATGAATATCTGTAGGAGGAACGCTGATACAGTAACAGCCACTTCGCTGAAGCTGATCGGGTTTTGATTTTAGTTTCTGACTGACGTATAATTTGGCTTGTTGTTTCATTGTTGATTTTGGGAAGTTACAGATATGAGCGATGTGACGAAGTCGAAACAAGCCCAGGAAAATGGGCCCAAGCAATTGATTATTGTGTTCAGGGCACTGCACTTTCACCAGCTGAAGTCTTGTCTCTGAGCCAGCGGTGTGACCAGAATCGAGTGGTCTCCCCCCGACTTTGTCATATACTCGGATATGGGGATAGATATTACTGGTCAACAAGCATTTCGCTACTGGGATTGTTTAACCTGTACTCTAACAAATTTCACTTGCTGACTCCAAATCTGAAAACCATTTTCGTCCAGCAGCACGTCCCGTTTTTTAATTATGATGTTCCAGGTCTTGGACAACTAGGGTGACTGAACAGTAAAGGCGATGCATTTCAGCATTTAAGCAAAGTTTGTTCTCTAGAAAAGTGAAGCCAAAATGAAGGAAGGTGTTTTTGTTGGCCCTGAAATCTGTGAACTGATGCTTGACGGTGAGTTCAAAAGGAAACTGAAGCCCACTGAATCAGCACCCTCTATCTATTCGTGCAGGTTGTCAAGAATTTTCTTGACAGTCACAGAGCAGAGAATAAGAACCTGCTGAAAGTATATTAGCTTACCGGATCCAGAATGTCACTGAAGACACATTTTTACATTCTCATCTCGACTTTTTTCCACCAAATCTAAGCAATGTCAGTGATGAGCAGGGGGAAAGATTTCATCAAGATATAAAGGTGATGGAAAACTGATATATTAATTCACTCTGAGCATGATGGGTGACTACTGTTGGTTTTTGTAAAGAGAGACGGATGTGCAGTACAAGCGCAAAACCGAAGGCCTCCCAACATTTTTGGGCACGCTGACCTCACATTTATATTGAGGTAAATTGACATAAATATGCTTTAACGTGTCTCTGGTATCGTCTTCTGGTTTGCTTTCAGAATAAACCCATCAAAACAATTTTGGTGGGACAGAGTCCAAACACCAGATATCGTGTTGATTTATTATTGATATTCAAAAGTGGCAAAACATCAATGATGTGTTTTTCAAAAACCTGATGTGCTAGCTTAATTCCGATTTAAAAAAACATTGAGTTGCTCTGAAGTTCCCAATGGCAAACAAATATTTTTTTTTGTAGACCAGTGTATTTGAGGAGTAAACCACAAGACTGATTATATTTTGATATTAAGTACATTAAAGAACCACCAATAACAAATGAAATTAATATATTGAACAGTTATAAAAGTAAGGTTGAATAAATCGGACTCTGCAGCAGCATGAATAAAAAAAGCACCACTTTTGGTTAACGGAAATAGCTCAAAAGCTGATAGAAATCTACGTTTTGTACCTAATACTTGTATGCAAAATTTGGTTGACATAAGTGAAAGCCTACTCAAGTTATCATGTATACACATGGTATTTTTGGACTCATGGAAGTCTAAAATGTCAAGATTCATCACAATCGATCAATTTTTTTTTTTTTTTTGTCCAGTACTTTCCCTATTTTTTCATATGCAAGAAAGTAAAAATTGATATGGAATGCTCCATGCTAGTGGCCTAGGCCCAGGCCCACCCTGATTGACCTTAGGCCTGGCCAATCCATTTCTTGTACTGTATGTGAAATTTTCTGTTAAATTTTGTAACTGGGTATTTATTTTATCTTTGGTTTCGAAGTGAAATGCCAAATCCAATTGGTTTACAATTGGGAATCCCCGGGCATGATACGGTGCACTGGCATCTCACATGTGAATGGTTTTAGAACGACCGCAATATGTTGACACAAATAAAAGACTAACCTTATCTACAAGCAGTTCATGCTGTCATATAACTACATGTATCTTTAGTTGTGGTAATAAGAGCGTAGAAAACACAACGTCCTCACAGGTGGCGCAGTGGTAGTGCTGCTGCTTTGCAGTAAGGAGACTGTGGAAGATTGCAGGTTTGCTTCCCGGTGTCTCCCTGTGTGGATAGCTCTTTGAGTACTGAGAAAAGCGCTATATAAATGTAATGAATTATTATTATTAACGTGTTCAGTGTGAAGTCATCAGGCAAGAACGCATCTTCGTGCAGAAGTACGCCAGCCACTAAGAAAGCACGCTCTGCCTCCACTGACGTAGGCAGCACAATCATCAGATTCTGACACACTTGTTCTAAACAACGCCCGCGCTTGCCGTTGCTCTGAAACACCGCCATTTCAGCTTTTACTAATGCATCCAGTTTCTTGTCATCATTCTGTGATGGCAAGTTTCTTGGCGCAGATAATGCGGATGCAACAGACTGACGCATTGCAATTTCAAGTTGCTGTTCAAAGCTGTTGTCTGATGAAGTGCAAGCAGCAATGGCTCCACTTTAATTATTTTCAACTATAACTCTGTTATTTCTTGATCAATTTTTACACGCTATATATGTGAGCTTGGCCGTTCTCGTTTCCCCAGGAATTACAGCAGTTTAATTCCCGGGAATGCGGAAATGAAAAATGTCCAGGAATGGGATTCCCTAGTCACAACCCTAATTCATTCCAAACCTCTGGACGTGACCCGATTTGGTCGCGACCCAAATGTAATTTCCCCATAAGATTGTATGTAAATGCAGTTCATACGGTCTGGAATGGATTAATTGTATGTAAATATAACACTATATATTTTTTAAGCACATAATTATTATACCATAGAATGCACAGTGTAATTGTAAACTAAATGTAAAAACATTGAATAACATTGAGAAAACCTTGAACAACAGAGAAAACGAACATTGTAAGAGTTGGCGCTAGACCCTTACGAACCACTCGCTGTAAACGCTTTTTATGAGTTTTAAGCACAGGGGAAAAAAAATTAAATGCCACTTCTTGCAAAACTTTTCAAACCATCCTCTACTGGCTTTAAATTCCTCACCTTCGCCACTCGAAGGATTTTTATTTTTTTTTTTCGGCAAATTGCCATGAATAATTCTGGCTTTCTCACCTATGATTGCCTCGCTTATGCTATTATCCCCTGCAAGTTGCTTCTCGTTCGGCCGCACTAGCAACGGTTTTTCCACCTCTTCCAGCACTTGAGGCCTCTGCTTGGTTAACATTGTAATTCCTTTTGTAACATCAGCTGCTGTGTTAGGCCCTGTATACACAAACTAAGGAAAATGGGAAATCATTGGCGCGTAGGGAAACTGGCCGCCAGAGTCTTTGTTCACCACCAGAGCGTGTGGTCGTGAACAGATGTAAAATTTTTTGCCAAACTTTTTGATCGTAACCCGATTTTGTATGTGTTCGGAAACGTTCGTGACCAGAGCTTCTACTGTAATTACAAAAGGATAAGAAGAAATAAGATGGAACACAAACATTCTTCATAAGACCTTTAATTGCACAAGATGTCCTCTATTGCACTGCTGCATTGGAGGTGATGAGGTGGCATTCAGTGCTGTAATAGCAACAGGGTAGAAACTGTTATTCAGTCTATTAGTCTTTGTTTTGATGGCAACCCGTTTGTGATGGCAACAGTTGGAACATGTCATGAGCGGGGTGTGAGGAGTCTTTTAAGATGTTTTCCACTTTCCTGAGGCAGCGAGAGCTGTGCAGTTCATCCAGAGAGGGTAAAGAACAGCCGATGATCTGCTGGGCCGTCTTTACGATCTGCTGAAGTGTCTTCAGGCAGTAGGCACAGGATACTCTCGATAGCAGATTTTTGGGGGGTGTTATTTTTTTCTGACGACTCTCTGCTGAGCCGCCTTCGCCAGCTCAGCTGTGTTCACACCCCAGGATGGTTCTTCCATGATGTGGACTCCCAGGAAGTGGACGTCGGACACCCTCTCCACACGGCCCCCTCTGATGTAGAGTGTTTTCTTTTTCCTGAAGTCCACAACGAGCTCCTTGGTCTTGTATTCAGGTGCAGGTTGTTGTCCGTGCGCTACACTGTCAGCCGTTCCACTTCGCCCCTGTTAGGTGGACTCATCCTCCCCAGAGATGAGCCCCACCACAGTGGTGTCGTCTGCAAAGTCGACGATGGTGGTCAGGGGGCACAGTTGTGTTTGTACAGCGTGAAGAGCAGGGGGGCTCAGCACACAGCCCTGAGGAGCGCCAGTGCTGATGGCCGGGGAGATGTGAGGGCCCACCCTAACCCTTTGTGTGCGGTCTGTCAGGAAGTCTTTACTCCATATACAGGTGGAATACGGGAGACCCAGTGCTAGCAGCTTGCATACCAATCTGTGAGGGAGGATGGTGTTAAAAGCAGAGCTAAAATCAATAAAGAGGAGACATGTGTAGCGCCCCTGGTGCTCCAGATGGGACAGGGTAGCATGGAGAGCAGCAGCAACAACAGCGTCCTCAGTAGACCTGTTAGCCCTGTAAGCAAAGTGGTGTGCATCAAAGGTGCGAGGGATGGAAGGACATGTGACTCTGGACCAGTCTCTCAAAACACTTCTTCAACACCGGGGTGAGCGCTACTGGCCGATAGTCATTCAGGCAGGTTATGGGCGATTTGTTTTGGTAAAGGGAGTAAGATGGAGGATTTCAGACCGGGAGAACTGAGGCCTGGGACAGTGACGGGTTAATAATTCTTTGCATTTATATAGCGCTTTTCTCACTACTCAAAAGCGCTTAGCAATTGCATGTTAAGGGCCTTGCTCAAGGGCCCAACAGAGCAGAGTCAGAGTTTGGCATTTTACGGGATTCGAACCGGCAACCTTCCGATTGCCAGTGCAGATCCCTAGCCTCAGAGCCACCACTCCGCCAAAGATCCTTTGTAATTAGAATCAGAATATCTTTATTGTCATTGTAACAAATACAGCGAAATTAGGTGCAGTCCCTCTGGTGTCCAAATATAAATAAATGTAATTTAAAAAGGATAAGAAGAAATAAGGTAGAACACAAACATTCAACATAAGACCTTAATTGCACATGAACACTATTGTAAAGACCCCAGCCAGCTGCTCTGCACAGCTCAACACCCGTCCAGGGACACCATTGGGACCTTCTGCCTTCCTAGGTTTGCCAGCCTGGAGCAAGAGTCTCGCCTCACCTAGCTCACCAGGCAAACAAATTGGTCACCGTCTGTGTAAGAGGTCATGCATATTTCAGGCGGAAACAGGTGGCACCCTAGTATGAATATTAGGTCAGGTTGGGGTACAGCACATGACAAAACCGTTCGGGATCCTGGTTGGCAGACACCCTTCTGGAAATTACCCTCTATCTGCCAAAGCCAGGTGTTCTGTGGGTGCCCCTTGGCCTGGTCCAGCCTCTTGGGTCCTCAACAATGAGGATCACCCTCGGGGAATGGTGCCATAACTGACTCTCCCTCACAATGCAGTTATATTTGGTATGAATACCGTCCTGTAAAAAGCTGTCTTGTACCACATCGCAATACCAGAATTTTTGTAATTTTTTGACGCTTTACTCTTTGATACCACAACAAAAGCAGAAATCCTATTTTTTTGGCTTTCTATTAAATCCAGATGAGCGACACAAATTCCGTGCTTGGAGGTTCATATGTAACGATGAAGTTTGCCGCTTTGATTGTCTTAACTGCCGGTTTCAGTGATTCCACTATTAACACATTACAGAGAGACATGCCATGTCCTTTTAAACATTGAAACGCTAAATACGTTTTATTTTAGTTTTGACAAATGGAGCAACTTGTGTCATCGCTGCTGTAGACAAGCCAAAATGCCACTCCGTTTTCTTGCTGCAAATGTCGTTCGTGATGCCAGTCCTACCACAGTCCCATATGTGTCACTATGGAGAGAGAGTGTGTGAAAGGCATGGGGGAACAAACAGAGTCCTGGGTTCATATCAAGGGAGTGTTTATTACAAAATTCTTTGCACATACAATTATACATTGTCTCGTCACTTTTCTGCTCTTCTCTTCCTCTTCTCTGCAACAAGGGGGCTCCGCCCCCTGCTCGCTTCGCTCGCCTACCCCTGGTGTTCTTGAGGGAAGCTAAGTGAATGACAATGATTGCAAATGACATTCATTAATCCCAATGAATGTTCATTAATAGTGAACTTCATTAATAGTGGACTCATTATAAAACGCGTTGTCAGCCAATTGGCGGAATTGTTTAGCGGGGTGTGTCGTTCCTGTCTGTGACGTTTATGTTTTGCCTGTGCTGTTTGAGAGGCGCGTTGTTTTATGTCCAGTATTTGGGATGTTTTGTTTTGGAGCTATAATTCCTTTGGTTGTGTTGTTTGTGAAGCGCATTGTAGGCGCCGGCGTTCATTGTTTTTATCGAGACGGGCCCGTTTTTGTATCTCGGTCAGTCGAGCTCTTTCTTTTTGGAGCCACGCCTTCTTGTTTTGCGGCATTTCAAACGCGCGGTTTAGGCGTCTGCGTGCATTGATTTTTTTCCCGTCGGTCCCGTTTTTGTATCTGTGTCACTCGAGCTCTTTCCTTTTGAACCCGTGCCTGAGACGCACGCTGCATGCGTCTACATTCATTGTATCTGTCCATCTGGGCTCGTTTCTGTAGTTGTGTTAGTTGAGCTTTTCGTTTTTGAAGCCGAGACAGTTTTGCTTCCACGGTTTCAGACGCGCGTTGTAGGCGCCTATGTTTATTGTTTTTTTCCATGCGGGCTCGTCTTTGTAGTTCAGTTACTCGAGCCGTATCGTTTTGCACCCGTGATCGTGAATTCATGACTTGTCTGTTCTTTATCGTTAGTAATATGGATGATCGCACTTACTGTTAATATGGAGCATTTTCTGTGGTTGTACTGTCAATAGTGCATCACTGTAATAAGATTCACCTATGCTGTATTGTTTGTATGTGTTCGGATGATGTATGTTTAATACGGAGCGTTCGTTTATTCTTATTACCCATCAGGTGTTGCGCCCGTGTTATCTGTGGTTGTCCTGTTAATATTGTATTACTGTAATGTGATTCAGATATGTAGTGTAGTCCGGTTTTTTGTGGTTTATGTATGATGTCGGGCGTTTGCTTGCGGTTTTTTAGAAGTGCGTGGATTATGCTATGTAGTGTGTATGTTTATTTCAGATGCGTGTTGTAGGTGAATGCTCCTTTCGTAGTATCTGCTGTTTTCCGTACCACAATTCGCTTTCCGTAATATCTCGGGCTTGATGTGTGACCCTTTGTGGACTCCGTAGTCTGTCCCGTTTTACTCTGGTGCGGGGGGCTGACTCCTCTTTTTTGTGTGGCGGTGTCGTTGCGTATGGGCACGTTGACTCATTTCTTATTAATGTTAGTGGAGCTGTTTCGTTTTTAAGCCGTAACTTCTTCGTTCTCGGTGGATCGCGCGTTAGTTAAGCTGTGTCATGTTTGAGCCGTCATTCTTGCGATCCACCGGTGGATCGCGCGGTTTAGTACAATTCGCTTTCCGTACCCTCTCGGGCTTGATTTGTGAACCTTTGTGGACACCGTAGTCTGTCCCGTTTGTCGTTGCCTATGGGTGCGTGGCCTCATTTTTTATTTGTTAGTGGAGCTCTTTCGTTTTTGAGCCATAACTCCTTCGTTCTCGGTGGATCGCGCGTTAGTTGAGCTGTATGTGGTCTTTCCCGTTTCGCTGTGGGGCGGGGGGCTTTGTGTGGTGCCTGCGCACTATGTCTCCTGCGTCCACGGGCAGGTCCCTGTGTCCATATCCGGTTTCTCATTCTCGGTTAGTAATATGGATGATACTCC
Organism: Erpetoichthys calabaricus; assembly: GCF_900747795.2. Lineage (NCBI taxonomy): Eukaryota > Metazoa > Chordata > Cladistia > Polypteriformes > Polypteridae > Erpetoichthys > Erpetoichthys calabaricus. The sequence goes on along the minus strand of NC_041405.2, from coordinate 154,507,298 downwards.
CCTTTAATAGCCGTGCCCCGTGGCTCCACCCACGTAGGTAGTGCCACAGGGACAGTAAGGAGGGCCTCGCCCAGCTCCCTACTCCTGACATCATACTCCCCCAACCCCATCGGTCAGCAGTCTCAATCCCAGCAGGAACAAACCCCGGGCAGGGCACCAGCCCACCGCAGGGCACACACACCAAGCACACAGTCTACAGACAATTTAGGATCGCCAATGCACCTAACCTGCATGTCTTTGGACTGTGGGAGGAAATCGGAGCATCTTGAGGAAACCAGCGCAGACACGGGGAGAACATGCAAACTCCACACAGGAAGAACCTGGGATGGTCTCCTTACTGTGAGACCGCAGCGCTAACACTGCACCACCATGCCACCCTCTTGTCTGATTGGCATATACAAATACAAGTAGCCTCATTTACTGCGCTCCTAAGGAAATGAGTGTGATTAGTCCTGCTTAGTAATAATTGTGTAAGTACAGTGGAACCTCAGTTTGTGAGCATAATTAATTTCTGAAACGTGCTTGTAATCCAAAGCACTCGTATATCAAAGCGAATTTCCCCATAAGTAATGGAAACTCAAATGATTCATTTCACAACCCTGTGACGATGCGGGTTCAGCTCCATGCTCCCATCTTCTATTAGGGAGCCTTTGAACCCAACGCTGTCGGTAATGTGACCGATGAGCTAGACAGTGAGGCAACAACATTAGAGCAAGGGGATGATGTAAAAAGTGCAAAGTGCTTTAATTAAAATAAATCAAAACAGTGTTCAAATAAATAGTGCAGTGCTTTTCAAAGTTCCAATAAATAAATAAATCCATTAAAAGCAAGTGAAAATTGGAGGTTAAAAACAATAGAAAAATTTTCTAAAAACCACGAGGTAAAATATCACAGCAGTCTTTTAAAAACCAATGACAAGCCCGGTGCTGCTTTTCCATTAGCTGACCTTCCCTGTGCCTGACTCTACGACTGTCAGTTGCCTTACCGATCCTTGGCTCTGGTTGGCTCCCCTTGACAGTGACTTGGGGTTACCCAACGACCAAGGGTCCCACGCTGGGGACCTCAAGTCCCGACTCCCGCGGCCTTAAGCGGAGAGTCGCTCATCTCCCGGTCACTCCCGTCCTTCATACTAAACTCTGCGGAGTGACCGCCGCTACTACTTACCCGGGTGTCGGCCAAACACCCAGGCTGCCTGCTAAGCTGCCGCCAGCCTGCTCTCTCTTGCTTTCCTTCACTTGCTTCTTTATGCAACCTCCGTTTCCTTCTTTTCTCCTCCCTAACAGTCTTGGGCTTCTCTCTCTATATAATGGACGTGGCAGCTTTGGCAAGGATCAATTAGGCTACGGACCGTCCCTCATCTGTGCACTTAGGTGAGAAACGCCAGCAAGCACGGATTCAGCCACACTACCACGCCCCTCACTATGCCGCGAGCGCGGTGATTATTCATTTAAGCAAAAACTGGCATTTACTGGGAGAGCTGTGGACCCACAACACCACAAACCCACAAATATTTATATAAAAATGATTAATACAAAATATAAAGTAAAAATACATTAAAACAAATTAACCTGCACTTTACCTTTGAAAAGAATCGTGGCTGGTGAATCGTGGCTTTTTTTGCAACTTTAACAAGGACACCTATCCAATGACAGTTGCTTTTGCCTGAAGAGTCACTACACTTGGACACAAAATAAAAAAAAATAAAAGCTTTATGCACTGTAAGGTTTCTAAACTCCTTTTTGGATTTTGCTAAAGTACTGAGACTCCACCTCGTGTTTTGGGGTGCGTGATAAGGACTTTCACGTTACAACACACACACACACACACACACACACGTGGTCACCATGCAATAGTAAATAGTATTCGCTCGTACGGATGTTGACTATATGAGTGAGGCACGTTGACTGAGAACGAACATGGGAGATGATTACCCACAATTCCCACGTGATGCTCGGCGGACAAAGCGTATACCTACTGCTCATATTGCAAGACCTCGTTCATTTATCAAATTAAAATTTATTAAGTTTTGCTCTTCTTGCAAAACGCTCGCAGACCAAGTTACTCGCAATCCAAGGTTTTACTGTACTGTAAAAGAAAATGTACAAGGACAAAGAGAAACAGTTGGGGTTCTATCCAGAGATGCCGTTCCATGTCTGGTGTTGAAAGGTGGGGTGGGGGGGGGGAATCGCTTCGTAATGACCACGACATCATATTGAAGGCTTCTCTTTCTGTGGCGCTTTAGTTGCAGAGCTCCATCTTCTTCTAAAGCTGCTGCTGTAGTGAGTGATCATTTCCAGGAGATGTAGGATTTACATAAGGTGACAAGCAGCAGAGACGGGTTTGTGATGATCACACTGGAAGTGACATTAGTTCTCCATTTTAGAGTAAATTGACACAGCATTTAATTCTGGTGCGCCGCTTTTCTTCTTCCCACAGAATAAACCTCAACCATTACCCATGAGGCACTCATGAAGCTTGCGTGACTGCCAGTACACAGGAGGGTGACGTGGAGTGGTAAGTGTTGCTGCATCATAGCTCCAGGGTATTGGTCACTGGCTGCATGGTGTTTGCATGTTAACCCTGCATTTATATTGTATACTGGTTTCCTCCATCAACCCAAAAATGTGGATGTTGGGTTAATTGGGAACTCTTAGTTGATTCTGAATAAATGACTGTACCCAGTGATGGACTGGTAGGGGGTTCCTGGCTTCTTCCTGCCTTCTCCTTAATGCTTCTTGCCAACAACAACATCATTGCTTTCTAGAGCACGTTTTCATACAAGTGATGGAGCTCAAAGTGCTTTACAAGATGAAGAAAGAAAAGTCAGTCAGTCATTATCCAACCCGCAACATCCTAACACAGGGTCACAGGGGTCTGCTGGAGCCAATCCCAGCTAACAGAGGGTGTAAGGCAGGAGCAAACCCCGGACAGGGTGCCAGCCCACCACGGCGCACACACACACACACACACACACACAGCACACACTAGGGACAATGTAGGATCGCCAATGCACCCAACCTGCATGTCCTTGGGGTGTGGGAGGAAACCCACGCAGACATGGGGAGAACATGCAAACCCAGGTCTCCTTACTGTGAGGTAGCAGCGCCGCCACTGTGCCGCCCAGAAAGAAAAGTTTATATAAAAAAAATCGAAAATATAAGAATATTCTTTTTTGTTTTAGTATTGCCTAAACTTAAAGTAAGGTCTGATGGCTGGGGGGGCAGAAAAAACAAAAAAAAAAAAAACTCCAGAGGGTTGGAGAAAAAAACCAAAACAAATCTTCAGGGGTTCCGAGACCACCCAGCCAACCCCCTTTGGCATTCTACCTAACATAAATGAATTAAATCAGTCGTCCTGGTTTACAGGCTTCACATGAAAGGATTTGATGATGATGATGATGATGGCGATATTGGGCTAGAGCTGGCCATGACCATGGATTTGGGATGGGCAATCTAATAATGGAGGGATGGAGATTTCTTTTAGTTTTCAGACTGCCTTTATTTAATAATACATCATCACCACGCTTATTTTAACTTCACCTGTTTGTCTGGTACAAATCTTTTAATTTATATTTATCTCATTTCCTGTTGTCCAAATGACTTGAAATTTTGCACACTTACTCACTTCTGATGACAATACATGAATCAATAACCAATATCACTAATCAATTAATCCATGTTAATTAAGAAATTTTCATATGAAGAATAGTTCAAGATTTCACCTATAGATGGCACTAGTAACAGATAGAAATATTAAAGGAAGTGTTAAAATATTTACTACAAAATTATACTAAAACAACCCAAGACTAAAGTTAAATAATTTATATAAAATAAAAAATACTTTTTAATAACCACGCTTATATTAAGTTAAGTATACTAAAGTAAAAAATAAGTCTCTCATACATCACTAGTAAAATAAGTGTGGGCGCTTTTGCTAAGATTTTATTGATTAATGACAGTGCCTAAACTTTTATTTTACGAGTGATGTATGAGACTTTTTAAAAAAACCATTATAATTTTATATATGCCTCCCCCATGCTCAAGGTGCCTATTCACGGGCCTTTTAATGCCAATTAAACCCCAAAACAAGTTTGAAGAGACAACAAATGAAATTATTACTGTTTAAAAGTAGCCTTTCTCCTATGTGAAGTTGCTAAGGGGGCATAAACCCTTCACACCTTCTCCATTATTCATAGTGAGTGTGATTGAAATTAGTAGGTGCCGTTGAGGTATGCCCCTTTCCAGCGAAGATTACCAAATACGACCACTAAATAAAAAGCAAAACCTCCATTGCAAATTGCGCCCAGCCTCTTAATCATAAGCTATTTTAGGTCTGTAATTGAACTCCTTGTCTATTCACTCTCCTGGTTTAGCTCCATCTGCTTGTGAAGTTATCTAGCTGAGTCAGCTTTTAAATTTCAAGTTGGCGTATGAGCTTAAAAGACGCACAGGGTTTGAAGCAACTTATCAGGGAAGGCTGCTCCATCACTGGACGAACCCTGGGGGGGAAAAAGGATGGTGGGCAAAACTGGATGAAAAATCCTCTTCAGGAGGAGTTGGAGGACTCTAAACAGCGGTGTGCTAAGAAGTGCCTCTGGGGGTCTTTTCTGCCCACTGCAGCCAGGCAATTCAATGCTTCCACCTGATGTACTTGTTAAGTTCGTTTTGAAATTTGTCCACAATGCACATTGATTGATCGATTGATTGATTGATTGGTTGTATTATTTGCCCTGAATGTCTGTACTTTTGTTTTTATGCGTCTGCTGCTGTATACATATAAATTGCCCCCTGGGATTAATAAGGTTTATTTGCTCTAATGTATATCGGCACTAAGTTTTTTTTCAGTACTATTGCACATGATTATGGCCTTGTTAGTTTAAGGATGACCTTTTTATAATTTAATTCTTTACCCTGAAATGCATCTAATTTTGAAATGGAACATTTAAATGACAGCAGAGCTTAAAGGATACGTTTAGGAAGTCAACATCGTTTCTTCACGAATGGGGTGTATGTATGCATTTAACATGTGAAATTTATGTTCTAAAGTTAAGAGTTTTGTATATGCCATATATATATATATATATATATATATATATATATATATATATATATATATATATATATATATATATAATATTTAAAAAAAAAAAAAAAAAAAAAAAAAAAAAATTACCTGTCCTGGCATTTCATATTGGAAGCTATGGGGCACAGGGTGCCACCAGAAAGTGTAAGCCTAAAAACTTAGCGAATACATACATGAGATGTAGGATTTACAGCACGTCATTTTTCATTGTCAATCCACACTTTTACAAAAATAAGTATACACAACCACCCAGAAATTTTACACATTTTTTGATAGAAATATGAAATGTACCAATAAATGGACTTACAAATATAGCCAAGGCATTGCTAGTGTTTATAAAGGCTATTACTGCTTGACCATGGTGATTCCAACAATCCTAGACAAGAGCAGGCTGTTTCTGACTCACCCTCGTAATCTTCTTATATAATATGCTACCGTGGCCGTCCGTTTGTCTGTCCAGGATTTTAAATCCCCTGTAGCTTGCAAACTGTTTGACCGATTTGATCTGAAATTTGATACACATAAACTACGTGACGTCTACTGTTCGCTTTTGGGGTGATGATTGACCTCCAAGGTTATTCCTCTTTTTATTTTATTGTAGAATCAACTCTTGGCAGCGGCCAGCAGGGCGGCGAAGGGCGCCGTTCTCATCCCTACCACCTTCGCCGTCACTTCCCCATCTTCATAGCTTAAATTACTCTTGAGGCAGATTGAAGGGTGAAAAATTAAGAAAAACGTATTGAGTAATTGCAACACAAACACTGACTGACTTAATCAGTGTTAACGTGAAGAGACGAAGCGGGCCGCTAGGGCGGAGAAACGAAGATCTGCTCGGGAAGCAGCAAGCACGTCAACCTCTGAGCAAACGAGTGCTAAATGTACAGAGAGAGCATGAAAACTAGGAATGCTCAAGTGAAGTGTATTCACTTATATAATATTGTGCAGTGTGCCATTACTGGTATAATTTAAATCCAGCGTCTGTCTGTCTGCTTTTCACGAGAAAACTACTTAACTGATTTAGATCAGGGTTTTTTTCTATAATTTGCTTGAACATTCTGTTTTGATTTTGCGACTTCTCTCATTGCGCTACCGATTTATTTGTGCGAATCTGCGAGACACGGGGCAGGTCCCTCCTCACTCATGCGCCAGCCTCGGGGTGTTCCCTACCTCCACTTAACTAGCGAACAAGAAAACTACTTAACGGATTTAGATTCTTTTTTCTTTCTAGAATTTGCTTGAACAGTATGGTTGATTTTTGTGACTATCATCGCGCTAAGCATCATAGTTGCTAAACTGAGACAGAGGCTGCAGACCGAGGGGAGGAAAAAATGTGACGTCAAGAGTGGGGAGCCGGGAAGGGCCCTCCTCACTGTCCTGTTTCACTAGTACACGGGCAGAGCCGTAGGGAATGGCTAGTCTAAAATAACATCAAGTCGAAGTTTCCAGGTCCCTAAAGTCCTCCTGTTTACCACATGAATTGGTAACTTATTCCAGGTGTCTGTGACTCAGTGTGAAGAAAAACCTCCTAATGTTTGTGCGAAATTCACTGTTAACAAGTTTCCAACTGTGTCCCTGTGTTCTTGATGAACTTTTTTTTTTTTTTTTTTTAATGTCTGTCTCGACCCACCATATTAATTCCCTTAATAATTTCAAACACTTCAGTCGGGTCTCCTCTTCATCTTTTGCTTCAACTGAAAAGACCTCGGCTCTTTTAATATTTCCTCATAACTCATCCCCCGTAGCTCTGGAGTCCGCCTGGTCCCTCTTCTTTGGACTTTTTTTCCCTAGTGCTGCTATGTCGTTTTTGTATACTGGAGACCAAAACTGCACACTCCTTATGAGTAGGATTCAGGAGTCGTAATGGACTCGAGGCTATCAACGGCCAGACAGTGTTCAGAAGCCATTAAGAAGGCTAACAATGTCAGGTTATATAGCGCCTTGATGTGTGGAGTACAAGTCGCAGGAGGTTCTGCTAAAGCTTTATAACACACTGGTGAGGCCTCATCTGGAGTCCTGTGTGCAGTTTTGGTCTCCAGGCTACAAAAAGGACATAGCAGCATAAGAGAAGGTCCAGAGAAGAGCAACTAGGCTGATTCAGGGCTACAGGGGATGAGTTAGGAGGAAAGATTAAAAGAGCTCAGTCTTTACAGGAGATGAAGAGGAGACCTGACTGAAGTGTTTAAAATTATGAAGGGAATTAGTCCAGTGGATCGAGACGGTGACTTTAAAATGAGTTCATCAAGAACACGGGGACACAGTTGGACACTTGTGATGGGGAAATTTCACACAAACATTACGAAGTTTTTCTTCACACAGAGAACCACAGACACTTGGAATAAGCGACCAAGTAGTGTGGTAGACAGGAGGACTTTAGGGACATTCAAAAAGTTGTATTTTTTTTTTTTTATAAGAATTAAGTGGATAGGATTGGTGATCTTTGTTGGGTTGAATGGCATATTGTTCTGAATGGATTAAAGTCCCTTCCAGGTACAGAATCAGTGTGCCCTCATAGGCGAGTTCTTCTGTCCATCAGAGTTGTCATTCCTTGAGTTACAGCTCGCTCTTCTTGCTCAAATCCACTTTGCGCCTTCTGGTTCAAGAAGTCTGCAGTGGGGGGACCTTTGGAGAAATGTCACTTCATATGCGAACAAAGATATATAGCAGAAAATTCAAATGTGTTCCAGGCAGATGCTGGTACAACCTGAAATTCAGTCTTACTGTAGTTTGGAATGTCAGTCAGTCATTATCCAACCTGCTATATCCTAACACAAGGTCATGTAGGGGTCTGCTGGAGCCAATCCCAGCCAGCACAGGGTGCAAGGCAGGAACAAACCCCAGGCAGGGTGCCAGCCCACCACAGGGCACACACACACACACACACACACACACCCCAATTACACACTTGGGTCAATTTAGGATCGCCAATGCACCTAACCGGCATGTCTTTGGACTGTGGGAGGAAACCGGAGTACCTGGAGGAAAGCCACGCAGACACGGGGAGAACATGCCAACTCCACGCAGGGAGGACCCGGGAAGCGAACCCAGGTGTCCTTACTGCGCCACCATGTCGCCCACTTTGGAATGTAAAGGTCTTTTTTTGACAACTGGCTATCTACTAAATCTGCCACCTAAGCCCAGCAGAATGGGCAATGCCCAGTTTGTCCTACACAGTAATAGCCACTATAAATATTCATAATACCTTGGCTGTATTTTTAAAGCAATTTTGTGGTTTCTTGATTTTTAAAAAGACAGATTTCTATCAACAGCATAAATTCTGGGTGACCCCAAATTTGTGACGGATAGTGTAAATGTGGTAACTGATTCTTTGGTGAAGTAATTAACTTTCAGATCCATTAGCGAAGTCTCTGAAAGTATCTGAATGTTTGTGATGTGATGCACCATTTTCTAACACTTTTTTTTTTTTAATTTTATGAAACAGATTGGCATTTGTGAACGAATGTAATGAAGCCCATTTTGTCAACTGAACACACCGTGCAAATGAAGAACAAGTGTATTGATGAGTGCGGAAGTCTTGATGTGTTGGGCGGTCCATATGTTTATATGGCACGTCATTAGCAAAAATGGCTGAAAAGCAGGACCCGACCCTGGAGGATGCATTCCAGATACTATCCAAGGCACCGAAAGAGAGACTTTTGAGTCTGTCCTTCAGGGATGTGCAGTCTTGTGCCGACAAACTTATCCATTCCATGATTCTTATGAAACTCGGCCGAACTGTGGAAGCTCGGGTTGAACTCGAGAAACTTGATAACCAGACGGCCAGGTATATTACCAAAAGACTGGTCTGCGAAAGCCCGCCGATTGCCGAAGATGCCAGAATAGCGTCGTCTCAACGTGACCCGGACTTCCTAGTGGATGTGGCCCGGATCTTTAAGGTTCTGGTTGCTGAAAACCTGTGTGAGGCCTGCTTGCGGGATGACGCTTATGTGGCCGCTGTGAAAGCGTATGAACGCAGGCCTGGGAAGAGTCTGTCAAGTGTGGAGGAGCTGATCATGGAGAGCAGAAGAGAGTGTGGACCACATTTGAATTTTTTGGGGATAGGGGAGAGTGAAGGAGGGTTAACCTCCCAAATAAACAGTCTTTCCCCATCTCCAAGTCCAGCCCTGCTTTGTCCTTGGAGATCCTGCGATAATAGCTCTTTTTCTGGTATTAGTCATCTGGAAATCAGCCAGTCTCCCACGGTGTGCTTTGCATCCAAAAGATCTGGGAATGAGAATTTCAATTCCGGTGTCTCCTCTAAGAGTGAAGTAACAAATGCTGCTGGTTCTCCTTCAAACTGTATGTCTAACAGCCATGGTGAGTCACTGATATGCAGCACTCGGTTATCGGGTCTGTCCTCGCAGACATTTCAGTCTCAGAAGGTGGCATCTCACTCTGTTGCTGTCCCTTCCGGAGTGGTTCTTCAAAGCAGGAACAGCCCCCCTGTTGATTCAAAGTACGTGATTGCTAAAGGAAACAGTCAGCCGTGGATGAAAAACGGCATCCCTGTGCATCGCCCGCCTGTGCCAACCCCATCTGAAAGCGACGAAAGCTTAGGTGCCCTCAAAAACGGCAAAGAGTCAGCCACCAAAAGCGCACCTGAAGCCATTTTGACCCCAGGACCTCCAGACCTGCCATCTGATGCCCAAGGAGACGAAGTCCTGGATGCAGAGTTTTTTTCCTTTGTTTTACTGCACGCCCCAGAGGATGCTGAACAGGCAGAGGAAGTTCAGGAGACCCTGGAGCGACTGGGAGCAGGAAAGGGGGCCACTTTCAGCCAGGACTTTGAACAGCCGGGGAAGTGCCGTTTGAGTTGCCTTCAGGATGCCATCAACAACTCGGCCTTCACCGTCATCCTCCTAACAAGAAATTTTAACTCGCGCTGGGCCGCCTACAAGACCAACTCGGTGCTGACAGAGTCCATTGAGAACCGCCACAAGTACAACACTGTTATCCCCTTCATGCCCAAAAAAAGATGCGCCTCTCGTGATGACATCCCTTACGCGCTTCGCTGCATAAATGCGCTTGATGAGAAGAAACCAGGGTTTGAGAAGAAGGTGAAGAAGACGTTTGATAAGAATACAATCGAAAAGCAAAGGAGCCTCTGGCTACAAGAGCAAAGAATTTCTCAAAAAAATCAGAAAGAAGCTTTGATGAAAGACTCGAACCGAAACTTGCAGAGCTTGTGTGAAGCCGACCTCCGCCTTGCTGCTGAGACAAAGCGGACGCACGATCTATTAAATTCTTGGCAACAACAAATGTATCTTCAGTTCCAGCGGCCCCCTTTTCCTCCCTCGGCGCACTGTCCACTACCCCCTGGTATGCTGAACCCTTTTCTCAATAATGGCCAACCTTATTTCATCTCACCAGCCCCCTGTTTCACTGACCCAGCAGCTACACACACCCCAGGGGACAATCCAGAACTCGGGAGGCTGCACCCATCCTGCCAGCCGCCGAATATCATCCAGATTCACCATGCCCAGAACATTCAGATCGGGGATCATGCTCGGATGAGCGTCAGTGTGGCTACTGAGAACTTGGAAGACGATGAAAACGAGGAAGAAGTAGAGGACACTTGAACGGTCTGAAGACATGGAGACCTTTTATTGAAACGACTGTTGTTAATTTTCCGTTAACGGGTTGGTGGGAGCGGTGATGTGGTTTATAGGGTCGTTAGCGTTGTGTATACAGAGTACGGTGAAATTCTTACTTGCATGTGTTAATTAACATGCAGTACGTTGGCACCTTGATTATAGGATCCATATTGTCCTGGAGCGACATTCTTAGTTGCATGTGCTAATCCAGTATTTGCCAACCACGAGGTTGAGGGTGGGTTGTGAGTTTATATTGGTAGTGGGTCGCGCATTGGTGTTGTGCTTGAACCTTTCCTGCCCACCCTGCTTTGATGGTGGTGCTTGACCTTCCAAGGACTGAGCTCGACCCAGCTTCCGATGCTGCCAATGATTGGGCTCGATTCACCCAGGGGACACAGGTGCGTCTTGTAGATGCTTGTATGGGAAAACAGGAACGTGGGTCATGACCCCAAAAACCATTACGAAATACCGTACCAGTCCGTGCTCTCCAACACCATGATTAGTGAATACAGTGCCCTGCAAAAGTGTTTGTCCTGTTTTGTCTCAGTACAATCTGGAATTCAAATGGATTTTTGGGGGTTCGCACCATTTTTGATTGGCACAACATGCCTACCAGTTTGAAGGGGCAAAGTATTTTTGATTGTTACACAAATAAGACAAAAAAAATCAGAACTCTGGAGTGTGCATAAGTATTCACCCCCTAAAGTCAATACTTTGTAGTGCCCAGCCCCCCAGCTGCCAGTCTCTCTTGTTGAATGTCTCTATTAGCTTAGCACACCTGGGAGTTTCGCCCACTCCTCAAGGCCTAACTGCTTCAAGTTTTGATGGGTCGCATTTGATGCGATCGCCTCTCCATTGGATTGAGGTCTGGGCTTTGAAGAGGCCTTTACAAAACATTTCAGTGTTTCCCTTTAAGCCACTCCAGTGTCGCTTTAGCAGTCTGTAGAGCAGGGGTGTCAAACTCCGGTCCTGGGGGGGGGCCGCGGTGGCTGCAGGTTTTCATTCTAATCATCTTCTTCATTAGTGACCAGTTTTTGCTGCTAATTGTCTTCTTTTGTTTTAGTTTAACGTGACTCAGACCCCTTTGGCTGCTACTTAAGGAAATAGATGACTAAACAATACTGAGACACAAAACGAGCCGCACACATGACCAGTTCACCTGTGCCCATCACACAATATCTGAAAGTAACAAAAGGTGAAGGTCTCAGTAAGGTTGATCTCTCGGGTCACCAAAACATTGTGATGGTGTTCTTAGAAAAAGCAGAAAAATCAACAGTTTTGGAAATGTCTGCTGTGGCAGAATGAAAGCAGAAACAAGCCACGGAATTAAATAACGGGTTTAATTAACAAGAATGGGCTTCTCATTAAGAGATTGGTTGGAATGAATTGGTCTGGAGTTTGAAATCCCAGTTTAGCTGGTCATGTGTTGGCTCGTTTCACATCTCATTTCTGTTTGGCTGCCATTTTAAGAAGAAAATCGATTCAGAGGACTGAATCCTGAAAAACGGGGCTATTAAAATCAAAGGAAAATGAGTTAATTAGCAGTGAAAACTGATCACTGGTTATGAAAAGGATTAGAATGAAAACCTGCAGCCACTGTGGCCCTCCAAGCCCGGAGTTCAACACCCCTGCTGTAAAGGGTCATTCATTGTCCTGTTGGAAGGTGCAACTTTGTCTCCATCTCAAATCTCCGGCAAACTCAAACCGGTTTTCTTGAAAAATTACCCCGCGTTTAGTGCCATCCATCTTTCTGTTGGTCCTGACCAGTTTTCCTGTCCCCACAGTGTAATGCTGCCACCACCCTGCTTCATGGTGTTCTCAGGATGGTGGGACGTGTTGGGTTTGTGCCATACTTGATGTTTCTCATGATGGCCAAAAAGTTCAATCTGACCAGAGAACCTTCTTCCAGGTGTTTGTGGAGTCTGCCACATGCTGTTGGGCAAACTCCAAATATTTTTTTTTTTTTTATTTAAGCAATGGCTTTTTTCTCTGGCAGCTCTTCCATAAAGCCCTGCTCTGTGGAGTGTGTGCCCTAAAGGGGTCCTGTGGACAAATACTCTCATCTCCGCTGTGAATGTTTGTCGCTCCTTCAGTGTTCTCCTTGGCGTCTCTGATGAATGCCCTACTTGGCCGGTCTGTGACCGGTGGTGGGTGGCCTTCTCTTGTCAGGTTTGGAGTGGTGCCATATTCTTTCCTTTTTGTTCTCCTGGTTTTAATGGCATATTCAAAGTTTGGGGTATTTGTTTGTAACCCAACCCTGATCTCTACTTCTCCACAACTTTGTCTGTGACCTGTCTGAGTGCTCCTTGGTCTTTTAATGGTGTTGCAGAGTTAGCGGCCTTTCAGAGCAGGACATCATGTGACAGATCAGGTGGACCCTCATCAACTAATCATGTGACTTCCGAAGGGAATTGGTTGGCCCAGAGCTTAGTGAGGGGTTTCATAGCAAAGGGGGGTGAATACTTGTGTGCGCTCACAACTTTTCATATTTATATTTATACAAGGTATTTTATTTTCAATCCATTTCAACATTTTGGACTGTATTGTTAAGTCCATTACATAAAATCCAAATGAAAATCCATTTTAATTCCAGATTGTAAAAAAAACAAAAAAAACTGGACAAACACTGATGGAGATGAATGCTTTCCCAAGGTGCTATAGAGGTGTTTTTTTTTTTTGTTAGTTTAACCTTCTTAATACTCTTAAGAAATAAAAACAAAAAAAGGAATTGGTTCAGTGGAATATTTTCGTGTTGGGTTGGTTGCGAGATCCTGCTGGATGAATGTGCAGGTTAAAGTTGGACTTTGCACTTGAAGCTAAGCATCTTTGGGCCCAGCCAGTTTTCATTCATTTGGGCTGCAGGTTTTCATTCTTACCGTCTTCTTAATTAGTGACCACTTTTTGCTGCTGATTATTTCTTTTAATTAGCTTGACTCGGGTCCCATAGTTTGTTTCTCTTTACTTCATTATCAGCCAAACAATAATGAGACACAAAACAGGCCGCCATATGAGTGGCTCACCTGTGCCAATCACAAAATATATGAAAGTAAAGAAAGGCAAAGGTCTCACAAAGGTTGATCTCTGAGGTCACCAAAACATCTTGACGGTGTCCTTGGAAAAGACAGAAAAATCAACAATTTTGGAAATGGCTGCTGTGGCAGAATGAGAGCAGCAACAGGCCATGGAATTAAATAACGGGTTTAATTAACTGCAAGAATCCGCCTCTCATTAAGAGATTGGTTGGAGTTTGAAATCCCAGTTTCGCTGGTCATCTGTCAGTTCGTTTCACATCTCATTTCTGTTCAGCTGTAATTTAATGAAGAAACGAATACATTCAGAGGACTGAATCCTTAAAAACAGGGCGATTAAAATGAAGGGAAAGAGTTAATTAGCAGGGAAAACTGATGGCCGATTAGGAAAAGGATCTGAATGAAAAGCAGGCCCGGAGTTGGACACCCCTGGGGGGTATTTTTCGTACGTCGCTTAAACCATCCGAGATCAGGTGCCTCATCTTGAATGAGTTAATGCCGGTGAAACTCATCCAGATAAGTCGGTTTTTCAAACGCAGCCATGTATTAGATTAGTCTAGCTGGATCTAATCATACGAGATGAATGCGCACGCCCGCGCTGAGTGACAAGCCCATATATATTGAGTCTAGAAAACATGATCAGCAAGTCTTTGATAGGCTGCAACAAAATGACGAAAGAACGGGCGCATTTTTTTTCACACACGTGGCGCAAGACCTTTTATTCGAAGGACACGAAGAATTTCAAGATTTAATATGCACAAGCGGTAACACTGCAAAAGCAGCCCAGACCAGGAAAGACGGCTGGCAAAAAGTGGCCGAAAAAATTAAACGCTAAGTATTGTGCATTGTACTTACTGAATGCAGCGTTTCATTTCCTATGTGTCAGATTAATTATTATTTAATATGTCATAGTTCCAGATCAAACGTGAGCACAAGGAGAACATGGGAACAGGTTAAAGTGAAGTACAAGAATATACTTCAAACTGGTAAATATTGGTATATAACTATTTAAAGAATTGTTGACATAAAGAATCATATATAATATAAAAAACATTAATTTTAAAGCTAATAAGAAGGCAGACAAGCAAAAAACAGGTGGAGGTCCACGCGGTCCAGACCTAACCCCTGCAGAAGTGTTGGCTTTCCAGCAAAATGCCCATCGCCCTGTTTCTGAGGGCATTCCAGGGTGAAGCTCCTCCTCAGAACCAGTGGCAGGATGCAGTGGTCACTTCATTTCAGGTAAAGGATGGTCATTGCATATATTTGTCCTCCATGTGTGCCATAGGTATGTTCCATATAGCCCTCTTTTTTTGTTGGGTCAGTTGCAGGGAATGTCATATCCCTTGAACCTGTGTCTGACCAACGAGATATTGACGAAGGTCAAATATTTGATGAAGACACTGTGTCTGATTATTCATCAGGAGGAGAGGTACTTTTTCCAAATAATGTTTGATCAAACTCCACTCTGATCAGTCCCATGTGCCCCAATCAGATTTGGAAATCCTGGTAATGAGAATGTTAGGCTGATTGTGGATTCTTTATGGAACTGTGGGTGTTTTTGCCTGTGTATTACCTACCTGCAATGGCATGAAACGCCTCTTTTATTGTCTGCACACGCAGGTGTCCAGGAAACACAATAAAAACCTGAAGGAAATGTTTCAGAGCCAAACAGACTTTACGAATTGCCTGGCAAACTGCACTTTTAGTTAGATTTTCCGCATCGCCTACAGTATATAAAAAAGTGCCGCTTGCAAGAAACCTCAAAGCAATGGCTACTGTCTGTGTGGTTGTGAGAGCCCGACTTCGCCGAGTTTGACTTCGAATATACGGAGCTAATAAATTTTTGAGGTACAATATTCCCCCTCGGCTCCAGCGGTATCTTTCGTACAGAATTTCCTCCGGGAGCAATAAAGGATCTTGCCGATCGCGCAAAACCCTCTCTATATGAAATTTTCTTCGTATAATTTGCACACCAATATCAATTGGTCGCTCATTCATGAACGGCAAAGCCCTGACTGGATGACTTCCATGCACCGTCACTGATGACGTGTGTAAACTAATCCTTGTTTACGCAGAACAAACCTGCTCCGAGCAGGTTTGCGGATTTGGATGTGTTGCTATGACAACACTTCCAGCAAGAGTTTCAAAAAACTGACAGATCCAGGATCAGGCCAAATCGTCAACAATTACATCCGGTTAAGCGAGTAATCCACGTACGAAAAATACCCCCCTGATCTAGGAAAAGCTGGTGTTGCTGCTGGAAGAGGTGTTGGTGAGGTGTTCCGCCTAACCGTCAGGACTTTAGAAATTCCAGGACGTCCGTCTCATGGCCCAGGCCGCTTCGATTTTTCTTGGCTGTCCTCTCTCCCTTTAACACTAGAATTGCCAAAGCCTACGAACAAACTTGTAAATCCGTGCCACCTTAAATCCCTTTGTACCCCTCCGTCAGCGTCTTTTGTCTTGTAAATGTGTCAACAAACAGCCTGCTACCACATACCCCCACTGCCACACAAAGTTTTCTCAGCTCAAGTCTGTTTACCTGCGTGTCAGTTGCTTAGAGTTGTATTGAGTAAATACTATATCGTTATTTGGAACACATGCATTTCACGTGTGTTCCGTATCTACAACAATCTATGCAAAGACATCGTTAAAAAAGAAATGTTTTTCATGTTTTAGTAATAATGGAGGTAGCAGAGTTAAAGATGCTAAGATTTGCACTGGGTGTGATGAGGATGGACAGGATTAGAAATGTGGACATTAGAGGGTCTGCTCAGGTTGGACATTTTGGAGACGGTCAGAGAGGTGAGATTGTGTTGGTTTGGATATGTGGAGAAGAGAGATGCTGGGTATATTGGGAGAAGGATGCAAAGGATAGAGCTGCCAGGCAAGAGGAGAAGAGGAAGGCCTAAGAGAAGGTTTATGGATGTGGTGAGAGAGGACATGCAGGTGGTGGGGGGTGACAGAGTGAGATACAGAGGACAGAAAGATATGGAAGAAGATGATCCGCTGTGGCGACCCCTGACAGGAGCACCCGAAAGAAGAAGTAATAATTAACAAAATGTAGACATAAAGTGTATAATGTGTGAAGCCTGAACTCCAAATATCAAGTAAGCATCACAAAAGGTACAAGTATAACAAAGGAAGTGTGTTTCTTTCTATTCAAGAATATAACTGCAGAAAAAGAACCCGCGTTAGGGTGGGACATCGACACGCCTTTAATACGATTGCTTTGATGACGCAGTGGTAAGAACTGCAGACTGGTAATACTGGTCAACAAGCATGTTGCTACTGGGATTCTTCCACCTGTTCTTTAACAAATTTCACTTGCTGCCTGCAAGTCTGAAAACTGTTTTCGTCCAGCAGCACGTCCCATTTTTTTTAGTTATGATGTTGCAGGTCTTGGAAAACTGGACAGTAAAGATGGATAACCATTTTGATAAATACCGGGACTTCTACTAGGGATGCACATGCTAATAACAGCTGTGAGTTGTTTACCTTATTATTTATTTTATTTAAAAATTATTCATTTTTAATTATCGAAAAAAATATTTGTTACTGATTACCCAGTCTTCTATGACTGTTAAGAATAATGACACAACTCAGACTTGATGCGGCAGTAGGTTTTACTGTTTCCTTAACATAACGCTGCATTTCAGGACATTTTGTTCCTTAGATTCACCATTACAGTGAGGAACATAAGTATTTGAACACCCTGCGATTTTGCAAGTTCTCCCACTTAGAAATCATGGAGGGGTCTGAAATTCCCATTGTAGGTGCATTCCCACTGTGAGAGACAGAATGTAAAAAAAAAAATTCAGGAAATCCCATTGTATGATTTGTACAGAATTTATTTGTATTGCACTGCTGCACATAAGTATTTGAACACCTGGCAATCAGCAACAATTCTGGCTCTCAAAGACCTGTTACTTTAAGAAGTCCACCTCTACTCCACTTAGTAATCTTAATTAGTAGCACCTGTCTGAGCTCTTTAGAGACACCTGTCCACCTCACAGTCAGTCAGACTCCAGCTACTACCATGGGCAAGACCACAGAGCTGTAATCGCACCTCATGGTCGTAGTGCCATAACTGACACTCCTTCACAATGCAGGTCATGTGCCTTATTGGGGACTGTGAGCAACACACAGGCAAACCACTGGGACCCAAGGATTCTCTGAAGAGACACACGTGAAGGAGTCCAGTCTTCATCTCAGGTCACTGCATAGCGTCCATGTCTCACAAACAGGAAACACCAGGGCTAGGGCTGGGCGGTATGACCAAAATTCTATATCACGGTATTTTTCAAAATTATCCCGGTTTGACGGTATTCAATGGTATTTTTTTTCCCATGCATGAGTGGATGTTAACCACATTTTCCACTTCAATTACTGCAGTAGACTGGCTAAGAATAACCTACTCCACTGTCATGAGGATTGTACGTTGTACAAGAAAACATTTTAATGTGCACACAAGTATTAATATAGATTGGCATGGCCCCATAAAGTGATAGTTTTCAAGGGAGTGGCACTAATGAAGAGAAGGAATCCCATTGCATGACAGTTGCAGTGAAAATATAGAACCTTTTTATTGAACATATTTTGCAAACAACTTAAACTATAATTTTGACAACATATTTTCAACCATCTAAATAGGCAATTAGACTTAGTAAAATATCCAGAGGTGCTTGTCAAAAGTTGTATTGCACTGAACATGTCTTAGAAAAGGAATAAATAGTAAATATTTTTTGTAAACCAAATACACTTTCTGTTAATGTTAACAATCTATCCGCTGACACGTTAGCGATCTGGACTGTAATAATAATAATAATAATAATTCATTATATTTATATAGCGCTTTTCTCAGTACGCAAAGCGCAATCCACACAGGGAGGAACCAGGAAGCGAACCCACAATCTTCCACAGTCTCCTTACTGCAAAGCTGCAGCACTACCACTGCGCCATGGCGTTGGTTATCTCGATCCACCGCTTGCTTTTATTGTTGTAGGCACCACCTCCAGCAAACGTGTCTACAAGTGACGTCTGACTCGAGTGTCCTCTCGCTTTTTCAGTTTTACCTGAGGACGTGGCGGGTGCCAGTCTTAGTTCCATACAGTGCATCCAGAAAGTATTCACAGCACATCACTTTTTCCACATTTTGTTATGTTACAGCCTTATTCCAAAATGGATTAAATTCATTTTTTTCCTCAGAATTCTACACACAACACCCCATAATGACAACTTGAAAAAAGTTTACTTGAGGTTTTTGCAAATTTATTAAAAATAAAAAAACTGAGAAATCCCATGTACATAAGTATTCACAGCCTTTGCTCAATACTTTGGCAGCAATTACAGTCTCAAGTCTTGTTGAATATGATGCCACAAGCTTGGCACACCTATCCTTGGCCAGTTTCGCCCATTCCTCTTGGCAGCACCTCTCAAGCTCCATCAGGTTGGATGGGAAGCGTCGGTGCACAGCCATTTTAAGATCTCTCAACAACAACAACAACAACATTTATTTATATAGCACATTTTCATACCAAAAGTAGCTCAAAGTGCTTTACATAATGAAGAGAAGAAAATAAAAGACAAAATAAGAAATTAAAATAAGACAACATTAGTTAACATAGAAAGGAGTAAGGTCCGATGGCCAGGGTGGACAGAAAAAACAAAAAAAAAAACTCCAGAAGGCTGGAGAAAAAAATAAAATCTGTAGGGGTTCCAGGCCATGAGACCACCCAGTCCCCTCTGGGCATTCTACCTAACATAAATGAAATAGTCCTCTTTGTAGTTCGGGTTTTCACGGAGTCACTTGATGCCGATGGTCATACAGACTTCTGGCTTTTAATCCATCCATCATTGTTGGAACATCATGGTGCTTTGGGTAGATGGTGGTGGCGCACGCCACCACCAACAGGACACCGGAAAAGGAAACAGAAGAGAGAGTAGGGGTTAGTACAGATTTTGAATGAATAGTTATTATAATGAATTGGATATACAGCTCCAGAGATATTCAATCGGATTCAAGTCTGGGCTCTGGCTGGGCCACTCAAGGACATTCACAGAGTTGTCCTGAAGCCACTCCTTTGATATCTTGGCTGTGTGCTTAGGGTCGTTGACCTGCTGAAAGATGAACCGTCGTCCCAGTCTGAGGTCAAGAGCGCTCTGGAGCAGGTTTTCATCCAGGATGTCTCTGTACTTTGCTGCAGTCATCTTTCCCTTTATCCTGACTAGTCTCCCAGATCCTGCTGCTGAAAAACATCTCCACAGCATGATGCTGCCACCACCATGCTTCACTGTAGGGATGGTATTGGTCTGGTGATGAGCGGTGCCTGGTTTACTCCAAACGTGACGCCTGGCATTCACACCAAAGAGTTCAATCTTTGTCTCATCAGACCAGAGAATTTTCTTTCTCATGGTCTGAGAGTCCTTCAGGTGCCTTTTGGCAAACTCCAGGTGGGCTGCCATGTGCCTTTTACTAAGGAGTGGCTTCCGTCTGGCCACTCTACCATACAGGCCTGATTGGTGGATTGCTGCAGAGATGGTTGTCCTTCTGGAAGGTTCTCCTCTCTCCACAGAGGACCTCTGGAGCTCTGACAGAGTGACCATCGGGTTCTTGGTCACCTCCCTGACTAAGGCCCTTCTCCCCCGACCGCCCAGTTTAGATGGCCGGCCAGCTCTAGGAAGAGTCCTGGTGGTTTCGAACTTCTTCCACTTACGGATGATGGAGGGCACTGTGCTCATTGGGACCTTCAAAGCAGCAGAAATTTTTCAGTAACCTTCCCCAGATTTGTGTCTCGAGACAATCCTGTCTCAGAGGTCTACAGACAATTCCTTTGACTTCATGCTTGGTTTGTGCTCTGACATGAACTGTCAACTGAGTGACCTTATATAGACAGGTGTGTGCCTTTCCAAATCATGTCCAGTCAACTGAATTTACCACAGGTGGACTCCAATAAAGCTGCAGAAACATCTCAAGGATGATCAGGGGAAACAGGATGCACCTGAGCTCAATTTTGAGCTTCACGGCAAAGGCTGTGAATACTTATGTACATGTGCTTTCTCAATTTTGTTATTTTTAATAAATTTGCAAAAATCTCAAGTGAACTTTTTTCATGTTGTCATTATGGGGTGTTGTGTGTAGAATTCTGAGGAAAAAAATGAATTTAATCCATTTTGGAATAAGGCTGTAACATAACAAAATGTGGAAAAAGTGATGCGCTGTGAATACTTTACGGATGCACTGTAGATAGATAGATAGATGAAGGGCACCATATAATATATACTGCCTTTCATCTATCTATCTATCTATCTATTATATGGTGCCCTTCATCTATCTAATAGCAAAAGCACTATATAATACAGAGATAGATAGATGAAAGGGTGCGGGTGGAGCCGCCACGGGTGCAGATCTTGGTGGTCGTACCAGATATTCAAACGAGCGCTTTGAAGGCTGAAGTGGTGAAGGGTTCCATCATGTGATCAGCAGTTGAACAATGTGGTCAGTCGGTCCTAAGGGATGGGCAAGCGCCTTTCCAAATTGTGGGCTGATGGCCTCCGTCGCCCCCCAGGCCCATCGAAAGGGAGTCGGGTTCGGATCCGGGGTGGCAGAGAGGGACTCCCCCAGGGTCAAGGGGTGCCCAGTGCGGTGACACAAACGATCCTGGAGAAGCCGACGGGAGCCCTGGGGAGAGTGCTGTGATTATTTATTTAAAGACTGGCCATTCGTTCAGAGCTGCGGACCCTCTGTATCACACACCTGTTCTGTCACATTTGAGAGACGTTATCTTTCAGGGTCTACCACAAGAGTGGATTGTCCTGCCTGTACTTCCAGAATAATAATGTTTTATTTTGGGGTCTTGTGGCATCCCTCAGGGTGTAAGAGCCTGTCCCACCTCTAGATGGACATCTTGTTATGAGCTCATTGATGTCCGGCGTTTCCAAAACATTTGGTCTTTCCTGGGATCTGCCTGGACGCCATCCATCTTCTGGCGGCTCCTGAGCTCTCCTAAATGCTGCTGAAGTTCGGCACGTTGATCAAATTCTGACTCCCGGACTCTTAAGAGGAGGACCGAGTTTGGGTCACTCTGAGTCAAGTTTGGACCGTTGTGTCCTACTCTGAGAACCCAGCCCAGAATTTGAACCCAGGACTCTGGAGCTGGAAATCCCGAAGCTCTACCCAAGGACACATAAAATTGAATCTTTCTTGATCTCACTTTTGAGTTAAAAATATTTTGAGGAGTGCGAAGACGTCGCCTTTCTGCAGGCGTTTCATCTCGGAGCTCGGCTGATCCGGGACTGGAGTTCCCAAGAACTGAGAGCCAAATAAAGCAACGAGCTGATCTGAAGTATC
Source organism: Erpetoichthys calabaricus (assembly GCF_900747795.2). Taxonomy (NCBI): domain Eukaryota; kingdom Metazoa; phylum Chordata; class Cladistia; order Polypteriformes; family Polypteridae; genus Erpetoichthys; species Erpetoichthys calabaricus. The sequence goes on along the minus strand of NC_041405.2, from coordinate 154,485,249 downwards.
AAGTTAATGCAGCTATAGAATTGGAGTCCAGGACTGGCAGAGGCACATGAGGCCATTGCTGTCATACTGGAACTCTGCCCAGGATGCGATTATTGGGTTTTGGGCGGCACGTGGGGTTTTCTCTAACTGGAATGTCTTTCGGCCCCTCAAAGCTTGACATGCCATCTGTATTACAGAAAGTCGAGAATTTCTTCAAGGGGTGACCCTGCAGGTTGGCACAACGCGCAACATGAAATACGATCTCACATTTTTGGCAGCTTGCTGTAGAACCCAAATGGTGCTGACCTCATCTTCTGCTTAAAAAACTCGACAAAGCCAAGCGGTTTGCAGCTGTCGGTGAGGAAGCCCCCCGCTTTATTGTGACTGACCGAGCACTGACCTCTCACGCCAGCCTCTCTAGATTTCACAAAGCAAGACCTTCCTCCTGTAAGGGGGTCTACAGCCCAAGGCAAAGGGCATCAGTTCGGCACAGGGCTGATTTATGTCTATTAGGGATGGCTGGCTTACCTGTGAAATGTCGGCCTGATTGTCGCACCATTCTGAATCCGTTAGTTCGTCTTGTGTGGAGTTCGAAAATTGGCTAAGTGTCTTATAAAGAGTAACAAAATAATAGCCAGACAACATTCTAGTACTAAGTAAGAGTTTCCAGAACATTCCAGTAGTAAATGGAAGGTTCAAGAACATTCTAGAAGTTTCCAAAATCGTCTGGAAGTATGTGGAATTTCCAGAACATTCTAGTGTTGAGTAGGACTTTCAAGAACATTCTAGAAGTAAGTGGGAGTTTCCAGAATAGTCTAGAAGTATGTGGAAGCCTCCTGGATATTCTTGTACTAAGTGGAAGTTTCCGGAACATTCCAGTATTAAGTGAGAGTTTCAAGAACAGTCTAGCAATTTTGTGAATTTGTGAATTTCCCCTTCTGATTAATAAAGTATCTATCTATCTAACAGTAAATAGAAGTTTCAAGAACACTGTAGAAGTTTCCAAAATATTCCTGTAGTAAGTGGAATTTCCAGAACATTCTAGTATTGAATAGGAGTTTCAATAACATTCTAGCAGTAAGTGGAAGTTTCAAGAACATTCTAGAAGTGAAAGTTTCCAAAACAGTCTAGTAGTAAATGGAAGCTTCCAGAACATTCTAGAAGTAAATGGCAGTTTCCAAAACATTTTAGCAGAAAGTAGGAATTTCCAGAAAATTCTAGGGTGGAGGTGGTGCACTATTACAAGTATTTGGGGGTCAACATAATGACAAGTTGGACTGGTCTTGAAACACAGAGGAATGCTAGAAGAAAGAGCAGAGCAGACCCTTTTACACCTTAGGAGGCTGCATTCCTTTAATGTGGGCAGTGACATCCTTCATACTGTCTGTGACTCTGTGATGGCCAGTGTGGTGTGCTAGTCTAGTAACATCACTTCAAGGGAAGACCCCCAAATCAACAGGCTTATTAAAAGTGTAGGCTCAGTTATGGGACACACTCTGGACACCCTGGAGGTCGCAGCGAAGGAGAAAATTGAAACAAAACTGAGTGCCATTATGAACAATGCTGCACATCCTCTCTTTGAGACTCTGAGGACGTCCAGACAATAAATCATTCAGAAGAAGTGGGGCCTGGAAACATGATGGGGGGCTCCCCTTTACACCAACAGTTATATATCGATATAGCGCCTCACTGGGACTACCAAGTCAAATATTTTCATTTTTTAAATTTTTAGTTTTTTTTAGTCATTCTGGTGTGTGTTCAGACCATAGAGTGTGTGTGTGTGTGTCTATTTATAATATATCTGTAATATAGTGCCTTTCATTATCTATCTATCTATCTATATCTATCGTGCCTTTCACATCTATCTATCTATTATATTGTGTCTTTCCTATCCATCTATCTATTTATGTAGACATGAGGATAAAAATGAAAACTTTCTCCATTTGAAAAGATATTGACACAATAAAGTGCTCAAAAAGTGAAGGGGTGTGAAGACTGTGAACTCACAGTAAGAACACAATTTCTGTGGCATATTACTGGATACCATGATTATGAGAACATACATTTGATTTGAAAAATGCCAAGATAGATATGAAAGGCACTATATAATAGAGAGATAGACAGATGAAAGGCACTATATAGATAGATGTGAAAAGCACTAGATAGATAGATAGATAGATAGATAAAACTTTATTTGTCCCCAGGGAGAAATTTGTCTTTTTACACAAGCCCTTTAAATAAATAAAGACCCACAAACACACTTTGGCCTGAATTCATACCAGAATGGCTATAAAGCAAGAAGATTCAAAAGAAAGAAAAATTTTGACTTGGCTGTCCCAGTTCCCGGTAAGGCGCTATACAGGTGTATTTCTCTGATTAGACAGGACCCCTGTTGCATTTCCTGCCCCAATTCTGCTGACTGATTTGTTGTCTGAAAGTCCTTAGTGTTGGTGTGAAACACAGAGAGAATGTGCAGCGTTGTTCATAATGGCACTCAGTTTTGTCTTCATTGTCTCCTCCAATACGACCTCCAGGGGGTCCAGAGTGTGTCCCTTAACTGTGCCTGCCCTTTTAATGAGCCTGTTGATTTAGTGGGCTTCTCTTGACGTGATGTTACCAGCCCAGCACACCACACAGGCCATCACAGGGTTATAGAAGATGTGAAGGATGTCACTACACACATTATAGGAACACAGTCTTCTAAAGAAGAAGAGCCTGCTCTGCCCTTTCTCCTAGAGGTCCTCTGTATTATGGGACTAGTCACACCTGTCATCAAACTTTTTCTGATCCCCCTTATTAATACCCCCCCGCCCCCCCATAAGTGCAGAATCATGTGAGGATGTCTGCAGATGACCTGACCTGCTGTTTTATTTCTAGTTTGAGATTCACAGAGTGAAGAGTGAGGCAGACCGGCCTGTTCCTTGTGGTGCTCACACAGTCCTTCAGCCTCTTAAATGGTGGTCTCTCCCGCACAGATTGTTCATCATCAGGACACCACAGGCTCCTCCACCTGCACATTTCTGAGTTGACCCCTTAACAGGGATGGCCAGATGGCATTGAAGGTGCTGGAGAAACCAAAACACGCCATCCTGTTAACAGCCGCCACTGTGTCCCTTGTGGTGTGCATTACAACAATATGGAGACGCACTTGAAAAACCAAAAATATGGCAGCAGCTGAAACACACAACTTCTAAACTTGATGACAAAAAAAGGCCCGGAGCAGCTGCTGAGCTACACCTGATATGCACAGAGGTGTCAAAGTCCAAGATGGTGCTGAAAGGGGCAGACCTCTTAAAGAGGATCAGCAAGCGGTCCTGTCAGCAAGAGTGAGACACGCAGGGGCCACCGACCCCCTCGGCTCGAAATGAGGCCCAAGGACACTCGCTGCAGTTTGGCAAAGCCCCAGAAGTGACATCAAGCATCGGTGTGCGTCTGTAGAGCTCGAGGTCCTTAGGGGAGGCAGCTTCCAATTATTTTATGTTTGATTTTTTTACCCGCGTATCACTCAGCTCAATGGCTGACACTCTACTGTGTTCTGTGAACCAGAATGACTTGGAGAAACGGATGTTCAGTCTTTAGCAGCACGGGCGGGATGCTAACATGTACCCCCGGGATTTAATTAACCTTTGATACCTGCATTAAGAAAGACCAGGGCCCAAAGTTATCAAACGTCTCAGAGGTACTAAGGAGTCTGAGTGGGATTAGAATTTGCATTTTAAGGGTCTGACTGCGTCTTTGTATTGAGAAAAACAAGAAGAGAAGAAACAGGCCTGAAGATAAACAGAAAGAGGAAGAAGAAGAAGAAGAAGGAGAATATGTGATGTTTAATGATGATCAGGACTCAGAAGTCAGCCTGCTGGGAGATCAACTGAAAAGAGTGGAGACATTTAAAATATCTGGGAGCAAATCAACAATCTGATTAACAGGGCAGACACCCTCTGCACCCCCTGGTGGTCGTAGTGTTGGGGGGGGGACAGAAAAAACCAAACTGAGTGCCAACGAATCATTCAAGAAACACAACTGGGGGCTCCTTTACACAAACAGCAATACGTCTATAGAGCGCCTTGCAGGGACGGGGCCTGTGAAATGACAAGTGTTTCTCTTTTTAAATTGTCTTCCTTTTTAATAATTGGTGCGTGTGTGTGTGTGTGTGGATATTTAAAAATTTATTTGTCTACCTATTTACTATTGTTGTATTTAAAGAACTTGGGTAAAAGGCCAAATTTCCCCTTGGGGACAGATTAGATTGACAGAACTTTGTTTTATAGTGCCTTTCATATCCACCTGTTTATCTATCATGAATTGTCTATGTGATATACACTAGTGTCACAGTATGCATCTATTTTATAGAGCCTTTCACACCTGTCTAGCTATATGATGGTGTCACCATACCTAATTTAAAGTGCTTTTCACGTCTATTATAAAGTGTCACTGTATCTATTTATCATAGCGTCTATATGGTAGTGTTATTATATCTATTTTATTGTGCTTTTCACATCTAACTACAGTATAAGAAAGTGTCTATATGATATCACCATATTTATTTATCTATCATATAGTGCCTTTCATTTCAATCTGTCTATCCATTATATAGTGCTTTTCACATCTATCTACCTATCTATTTATCTATTATATGGTGCCTTTCACATCTATCTATCTATCTACAGTATCTAGTGCCTTTCATATGTATCTATTATATGGTGCCTTTCATCTAATTATTATATAGTGTCTTTCACATCTATATACAGTTAGGTCCATAAATATTTGGACAGAGACAACTTTTTTCTCATTTTGGTTCTGTACATTACCGCAATGAATTTTAAATGAAACAACTCCGACGCAGTTGAAGTGCAGACTTTCAGCTTTAATTCAGTGGGGTGAACAAAACGATTACATAAAAATGTGAGACAACTAAAGCATTTTGTGAACACAATCCCTTCATTTCAGGGGCTCAAAAGTAATTGGACAATTGACTCAAAGGCTATTTCATGGGCAGGTGTGTGAAGTCCGTCGTTATGTCATTATCAATTAAGCAGATAAAAGGCCTGGAGTTGATTTGAGGTGTGGTGCTTGCATGTGGAAGATTTTGCTGTGAACAGACAACATGCGGTCAAAGGAGCTCTCCATGCAGGTGAAAGAAGCCATCCTTAAACTGTGAAAACAGAAAAAACCCATCGGAGAAATTGTTACAATATTACGAGTGGCAAAATCTACAGTTTGGTACATCCTGAGAAAGAAAGCAAGCACTGGTGAACTCAGCAACGCAAGAAGACCTGGATGTCCACGGAAGACAACAGCGGTGGATGATCACAGAATCATTTCCATGGTGAAGAGAAACCCCTTCACAACAGCCAACCAAGTGACCAACACTCTCCAGGGGGTAGGCGTATCGATATCCAAGTCTACCATAAAGAGAAGACCGCATGAAAGTAAATACAGAGGGTGCACTGCAAGGTGCAAGCCACTCATAAGCCTCAAGAATAGAAAGGCTAGATTGGACTTTGCTAAAGAACATCTAAAAAAGCCAGCACAGTTCTGGAAAAACATTCTTTGGACAGATGAAACCAAGATCAGCCTCTACCAGAATGATGGCAAGAAAAAAGTATGGAGAAGGCGTGGAACAGCTCATTATCCAAAGCATAGCACATCATCTGTAAAACACGGTGGAGGGAGGCAGGGTGATGTCTTGGGCGTGCGTGGCTGTCAGTGGCACTGGGACACTCGTGTTTATTGATGATGTGACACAGGACAGAAGCAGCTGAATGAATTCTGAGGTGTTCAGAGACATACTGTCTGCTCAAATCCAGCTAAATACAGCAGTCAAATTGATTCATGATACAGATGGGCAATGACCCAAAACATACAGCCAAAGCAACCCAGGAGTTTATTAAAGCAAAGAAGTGGAAAATTCTGGAATGGCCAAGTCAGTCACCTGATCTTAACCCAACAACAACATTTATTTATATAGCACATTTTCATACAAAAAGTAGCTCAAAGTGCTTTACATAATGAAGAGAAGAAAAATAAAAGACAAAATAAGAAATTAAAATAAGACAACATTAGTTAACATAGAAAGGAGTAAGGTCCGATGGCCAGGGTGGACAGAAAAAACAAAAAAAAACTCCAGAAGGCTGGAGAAAAAAATAAAATCTGTAGGGGTTCCAGGCCACGAGACCGCCCAGTCCCCTCTGGGCATTCTACCTAACATAAATGAAATAGTCCTGAGTAGGCATTTCACTTGTTGAAGACTAAACTTCAGACAGAAAGGCCCACAAACAAACAGCAACTGAAAGGCCTGGCAGAGCATTAAAAAGGAGGAAACCCAACATCTGGTGATGTCCAGGAGTTCAAGACTTCAGGCTGTCATTGCCAGCAAAGGGTTTTCAACCAAGTATTAGAAATGAACATTTGATTTCCAGTTATTTCATTTGTCCAATTACTTTTGAGCCTCTGAAATGAAGGGATTGTGTTAATAAAATGCTTTAGTTGCCTCACATTTTTATGTAATCGTTTTGTTCTCCCCACTGAATTAAAGCTGAAAGTCTGCACTTCAACTGCATCGGAGTTGTTTCATTTAAAATTCATTGTGGTAATGTACAGAACCAAAATTAGAAAAAAGTTGTCTCTGTCCAAATATTTATGGACCTAACTGTAGCAGGTTGGACAATGACTGACTGTCTAGTCACCAAGAAGATAAAGCTGAAATCAAGAGATGAAGTGAAAAAGCTAAGTTGGGCAGACATGGACTATTCTCGTCAATATCTCTGTTGTTTACTACTGGAATTGAAGTGAAGATTCTGGGAGAAAACAGTGCGCGCATGACTTCTGCAAAACACTGACTGGTGTACAGCTTTCAAATTTTTACCAACGATAAGAATATGGAGATTTTCAAATGTTTAAGAGCTAAAATTCCAGACATTTTCAAAATTTTATAAATTCCTCCTGGACAGTCCATGGCGCGTTAAAAATGAGGACACGTCCAGGAAAATGAGGACGGTTGGCAGTCCCACGCGCACAGAACCTTTTAAAGGTGTCTGAGAGTTCACAGTAAATGGACGTGTTTGCAAATTGGGCAGAGCGAACATTTCACCCTCCTGTTTCCTTGATTATCTCGCTCGGTGCCACACGCTATATAGTTTCATTCTTTTTTGTCAGCCAGAACACGCAACAATGGATTAGGCAAAGTGTCGGTAGCAATTCCGCATGAGCAAGAGCCGCACGCTGAGCAATAAGAAAACATGAGCTGTTTTGGTGCTTTCAAATCTCATCTTTTTATGGCACGTAGCACCGTTTGTGGAATTGTAACAAGACCCCGTTTTCGCAGATCACTTTAGAATGGACATTTAATTGTGGCTTCTGTTGCACATTTTCGAGTCAACTTCTTCAGGCAGGCTGTAATTAAGGCCTCAGTTGCCTCGAAAGCCTTACATATTTTAATCGGTTCAGTCAGCCAATAAAAGATGTCACTCTGCTCGACTCGACTCATTGCATACAAAACGGCTAACACGGTACCACACCCTAATACTACTACTACTGTTCTTCAATGTTAAATTTATGGGGAAAAGATCCCACTCAATAACTCAAACTCAACTTCTCCTTCCTTGTCTGCAGGATCCATGAGATTTGAATTGAAGTGCAAAGACAAAATGGAAGTATGTGGTCAAATGCTCGTGGACTTGTGCAAGAACGATAACCTGACCCTGAATGTCGATAAAACAAAGATGATCACCGTCGACTTCAGAAAGAGATATGCCACCCTACCTTCCATCTATCAATGGCTCCGGTGTGGAGTCGGACAGAAGCACAAAGTTCCTGAGAGTGGAGATAACAAATGATCTCTCCAGGTCGCCCACCACATGTGACTGCACTTCCGGCGGCACACGAGGTGAACTTTTCTGCCCAATTTCCAATCTCAACTCTTTCTACAGAGGCAGCATCGAGAGTGTGTCGACCACCATGCATCTCTGTCCGATGTGGGGTCCGTACCTCAGACCAGACTTCCCTGTAGAAAGTGCCGAGAGCAGATGAAGAAAGCACCAGGACACACAGGATGTCTCCAGCAAACGCTACCACAACAGGGTCACCAACATTATCTAAGACCCCACCCCCCCCCCCCCCCCCCCAACAGTGGCGCGTTTGCCCTTCTGCCCTCTGCAAATGGCACCATAGTGTGGAATTGCCAGGTTTCATCAAAAGGACTCCCGTATTCCACCTGTATAAAATTAAAGACTTCCTGACAGACCGCACTGGTGCTCCTCAGGGCTGTGTGCTGAGCCCCCCTGCTCTTCACACTGTACACACATGACTGTACCCCCCCCGCCCACCACAGCAACACCATTGTTGAGTTTGCAGATGACACCACTGTGGTGGGGCTCATCTCTGGGGAGGATGAGTCCGCCTAACAGGGACGAAGTGGAGCGGCTGACAGCGTAGCGCACTAACAACCTGCTCCTGAACACAACTAACACCAAGGAGCTCATTGTGGACTTCAGGAAAAAGAAACACTCTAAATCAGAGGGGGCCGTGTGGACTTCCTGGGAGTCCGCATCATGGAAGACCTGTCCTGGGGTGTGAACACAGCTGAGCTGGCGAAGAAGGCTCAGCAAAGAGTCGTCAGAAAAAATAACACCCCCCAAAAACTGCTGGTGTCCTGCTCTATCGAGAGGATCCTGTGCTACTGCCTCTGCGTGGGGTTTTCCAGCCGCACAACAGCGCAGAGGAAAACACTTCTAAAGACGGCCCAGCAGATCATCGGCTGTTCTTTACCCTCTCTGAATGAACTGCACAGCTCTCGCTGCCTCAGGAAAGCGGAAAACATCTTAAAAGACTCCTCACACCCCGCTCATGACATCAGGCAAAAGATAAAGGAGCATCAGAACAAAGACTAAGAGACTGAAGAGCAGTTTCTACCCACTGCTATTAGGGCACTGAATGCCACCTCATCACCTCCAATGCAGCAGTGAATTAGATGGCATCTTGTGCGACAGTGTTCATGTGCAATTAAGGCCTTATGTTGAATGTTTGTGTTCTACGTTATTTCTTCTTATCCTTTTGTAATTATAACTCTACATATAAAAGGCAAAGCCCTCACTGACTCCTCACTAATTCTCCCACTTTCCATAAAGGTGGGAAGCTGACATTTCGTGTGCTCATTCGTTGCAGTGTACTTACCAAAATTTAGGTCCGTTTCATGTCCTATTGCAACACCCATAGGGGGGAAACAGGTGTACAGTGATCCCTCGCTATATCGCGCTTCGCCTTTCGTGGCTTCACTCCATCGCGGATTTTATATGTAAGCATATTTAAATATATATCGCGGATTTTTCGCTGCTTCGCGGGTTTCTGAGGACAATGGGTCTTTTAATTTCTGGTACATGCTTCCTCAGTTGGTTTGCCCAGTTGATTTCATACAAGGGACGCTATTAGCAGATGGCTGAGAAGCTACCCAGCTTACTTTCTCTCTCTCTCTTGCGCTGACGTAGGGGGGTGTGAGCAGGGGGGCTGTGTGCAGCTGCTTCCTGAAGGACATGCTGCCCGGTGCTTCGCATACTTAAAAGCTGAAAGGGCACGTATTGATTTTTTTATCTCTCTCTCTCTCTGCTCCTGACGGAGGGGGTGTGAGCTGCTGCCTTCAACAGCTTTGTGCCGCGGTGCTTCGCATACTTAAAAGCCAAACAGACATATTGATTTATTTGCTTCACTCCTTTGAAGAGGAAGATATGTTTGCATTCTTTTAATTGTGAGACTGAACTGTCATATCTGTCTTGTCATGGAGCACAGTTTGAACTTTTGAAAAAGAGACAAATGTTTGTTTGCAGTGTTTGAATAACGTTCCTGTCTCTCTACAACCTCCTGTGTTTCTGCGCAAATCTGTGACCCAAGCATGACAATATAAAAATAACCATATAAACATATGGTTTCTACTTCGCGGATTTTCTTATTTCGCAGGTGGCTCTGGAACGCAACCCCCGCGATGGAGGAGGGATTACTGTACCCCCTAAACTGTATATAAAGATAAGGGAAACCCCTCCTCACTATTTCTGCGACTTCCAATATACGTAAGAAGCCCAAATTTCCCATGCTCATCCTTTACACTGTACTTACAAACGTTAACAAGCACCGTGCTCCGTAACGAACTTTCGAAAATAACGTCCTTTTTGGCGGTGCTCACCATTATGCCGTAAGGAACTTTCAGAGCTGACCTGTTCTTTTGGCGGTTTCATTCCTTATTTCCATTAACAGACGATTTATTTCACTTCAGAGACGCACAAGGGCTGCCCCCTGGCCTCCCTTCCTGTCCGCACACCTACCACGTGGTTGGCTCCCTAACTGTATACATTAACGACATCCAGCGTTCGTGTGCCTCCTCACTCGCTTCCTTACTTTCCTCAGCTGTTCGTCGTGCTCACTGCTCCCTTCTTCTTTACTCCACCACTTCAAGTCTGTTATTGTTGGCCTTGCTTCACGTCTTCCTGCTGGCGACTTTCCATTTAGTTTCTTCACACTCTTAATCCTCTGGGCAGGCCTCCGCATATTCTACTTTTGAAGTTTGGTGCACCAATGATGTTACTACGAAACTTACAACCACCAAAAACTGTGCAACGGCACCAGGCTTCGGATCAAATCTCTGCACAAGAACCTCAACTGTCTTCACTGGCACTGGCTCAGGGGAGACTGGATTTATTCCTCGCATCCCACTCATACCCTCTGACCTCCCATTCCAATTCAAACGCCTAAAATTTCCAGTAAGGGTCTGCTTTGCTATGACAATAAATAAGTCACAGAGCCAGACTCTAAAGAAGGTCGCCATTGACGTGACACAAGATGGCTTCTCACATGGCCAACTGTACGCTGCATGCTCAAGAGTGAGATCAGCAGACAGCCTGGTCATTCTACAGCCCGAGGGCAGAACTGCAAACGTCGATCTTTACATCCTAAAAATGTGCATTTCTCATACACGACATTTACAATCATAAATTAAACTCTTTACAATCATCAAATTCACTCTCAATACTAAAATAAGCCTACGACAATTACATTGACAATCATGTTACATTATTTTTAAAATGTTTCCTTTTCTTTTTCATAACTTGTTTAAAACACTACTTCTCCACTGCAAAGCACGGGTACATTGCTAGTTTATTTATTTATTTACATATTTATATATATATATATATATTTATATATGTATAATATATATACTAGACAAAGAGCACGTTTCGACAACGTAAGATGAAACGGGCATGAGTGGAATAGTAATAAGTATAAGCACCACAAACCTGATATAGGTGTATTGAATGAATGCGTAATTGAATCAGAATGCGTAATTAGGCCTCGTGCTGTAGTCGAAATCGGCTTTCAGGCCTCTAGAGCTTTAATCGAAGTCGCCTTTCTATTTGAATTTTTGCGGCAGTAATTTCCGCCACCTGCCGCAATGTTGGGGTTGGATGTCGGTTGAAGTCGCCTTTCTCTTTGAATTTTCGCGGCCGTAAATCTGCCGCCTGCCACGATGTCGGTCCTGTAAGGTTTTTCGGGCAGCTGCGCAGAAGGCGACTGCGCATTCGGCTTCAGACGGACGTGAGTGAGTGAGGAGGAGGGCAAATTATGTATTAAGATGTTACCGGCAATGTGTAAAACGCGGCATTGTATAGAATACCTAGGCAATATATACCGTAGAATTCCTGGTGTTTTTGGACAAAGTATGAAATTTCCAAATTATTTTAATATATATATATATATATATATATACTTTCCCTACCAGCATTTCTCAACCTTTAAGTATCTGCGACCCAAGTTTTCATAAGTTTTTTTTTTAAATTTTATTAATTTTATTGTAATCATTCATACAAATTGATCAATTTTTACAAATACAATAGGATTGAAAAACAAGTTGACCCCCACAGTTTTAATTGCGTCCCCCTAACGTTTTTTTGAAAGGAGCCCACTAATACCAATTTTGTTCTTTTTAAATTAATGATATATCATAGATGCATATTTTATTATACCTACTTAACTTTTTTCGACATTTATCTAACTCTGTTTATTTTTCTAGTATCAACATGTAGTTTAAGTTAATTTGTTTTGGTTTCAATAGATATATTTTTCATATTTTTGATTCTTGTTTTCTTTTTTTCATATCTTCGCGCCCCCTTTTTTGTTGAGAGCCGCTGCCCATGGCATTGTATGTAATACCTAGGGATTATATAGAATGACAAATGCTATTTAGGCAAAGTATTAAAAGAGAGTCATGAAAAGGCTTTTATTCAAAAGACGTATATGAAAAAGAAAGAAGTAGGACTTTCTTATTGAGGAAAACAAGAGAAAATATGAACCTACTTGTTGCAACAAGGAAGGAAAAAATGTTATTTTAAAATGCACTAAATTGTGTTTCGCACAAAAAAGTAAAACTTGAAGCGAATCATAAAAAGGCCTTCATTAAAAATACATAAATGAAAAAAAAGAAAATATCAAATAAAATACAGACCTTGGGGCGGCACGGTGGCGCAGTGGGTAGCGCTGCTGCCTCGCAGTTACGGGTTCACTTCCCGTGTCCTCCACGTTTGCATGTTCTCCCCGTGTCTGCATGGGTTTCTTCTCACAGTCCAAAGACATGCCGGTTAGGTGCATTGGTGATCCTAAATTGTCCCTAGTGTGTGCTTGGTGTGTGTGCCCTGTGCCTGGTATTTGTTTCCTGCCTTGCTCCCTGTGTTGGCTGGGATTGGCTGCAGCAGACCCCCATGATCCTGTAGTTAGGATATAGCAGGTTGGATAATGGATGGAGTGAAATTGGTTGGAGTTTGAGGCCCTGACTGAGTTGGTCTTCTGTTGGCTCCCTCACTTCACATTTCATTTCTGTTTGGGTGCCATTTAAGGAAAAAAAATGAAGCAATTCAGGGGAACAAATCTTAGAAAAGCAATTCAATTAAAATTGAAAGTTAATTAGTAGCACAAATAGGGCACTCATTAAAAAAAGGGCTCGAATGAAAACCTGCAACTACGATGGTCTTCCAGGACTGGAGTTGGCCACCCCTACTTTAGACAGCATGTGGGGAGCCATTTCAGCCCCCACCAATGTGTGGCATCCACCTGGATTATGTGATGGCAGCCATTTTGCACCGGTCTGCTCAACACACATTGGCTGTTAGGTGGTGAAGTGGTGAGGGAGAGAACCAATTACAGAGAGGGGATGATTAGGTGCCCAGAATGACAAAGCTGTGATGGGCAAATTAGCCAGGACATCAAGATACACCCTACTATTTACGAAGGATGCCCAGGGATCTTTAATGACCACAGAGAGTCAGGACCTCGATTTTACATCTCATCAAAAGGACGGCACCATATTGACAACACAGTGTGCTGTGCCATCACGATCCACATTCAGACCAAAGGGTAAGTGCCCCCTACTGGCCTTGCCAGCACCTCATCCAGTAGCAACCCAAACCTTTTTTTCCCAAGTACTGGCTGGGCCCAAACATGCTCAGCTTCAGGTGGATGACCTGTTCTGAAGAGCATATGGTATGGCAGGTTGTAACTCCACTTGGACAAAGGTGTCAGTTAAGTGTATAATAAAAAGCAAATGACATGTACAGTTTAACCAGAGAGTATATGGAAACCCGTTCACTTTCTGTATTTCTAAATTTCATTTGAAACGGATAAATTTACCATTTTTGCCCATCAATCTACACCTAATAACCTCTAATGAAAAAGTGACGTCAGGTTATCAGAAACGTTTGCAAATTTATTAAAGATCAAAAACTGAAATCTCTCATTCATAGAAGTATTCAGACCCTGTGTGGCGGCCCAATGTTTTCTGTTTACTTTAATTTTCCTTGAAATGTGTGAAGAATGTGTTGGGCATCAAATTAAAAGAAGTGGGAGTTCAGGGTGATGTTTTTAGATGGGTGCAGAATTGGCTCAGACACAGGAAGCAGAGGGTGATGGTGCGAGGAACCTCATCAGAATTGGCCAATGTTAAGAGTGGTGACCAGCAGGGGTCAGTGCTGGGGCTGCTGCTATTTTTAATATATAGAAATGATTTAGATAGGATGCCATTAGGGACTCTGCTCTGTTGGGCCCTTAAGCAAGGCCCTTAACCTGCAATTGCTGAGCGCTTTGAGTAGTGAGAAAAGCGCTATATAAATGCAAAAAATTATTATTATTATTATTATTATATAAGGAACAAGCTGGTTAAGTTTGCAGATGATACCAAGATAGGTGGATTAGCAGATAATTTGGAATCCGTTAGATCATCAAAGAGGGACTTGGACAGCAGACAGGTTTGGGCAGATGAAATTTAATGTCAGTAAATGTAAAGTATTACACATAGGAAGTAAAAATGTGAGGTTTGAATACACAATGGGAGGTCTGAAAATCGAGAGACCACCTTACGAGAAGAATTTAGGAGTCCACTAGAATGTAGTGGACTCAAAGCTATCGACTTCCTGACAGAGTTCAGAAGCCATTAAGAAGGCTAACAGAATGTCAGGTCATATAGCGCCTTGATGTGTGGAGTACAAGTCACAGAAGGTTCTGCTCAGGCTTTATAACACACTGGTATTGCCTTATCTGGAGTCGTGTGCAGTTTTGGTCTTCAGGCTACAAAAAGGACATAACAGCACTAGAAAAGGTCCAGAGAAGAGCGACTAGGATGATTCAGGACTACAGGACATCACTTATTAAGAAAGATTGAAGGAGTTATGACTTTTAAGCATTTAATGTCAGTAAATGTAAAGAATGACACATGGAAATAAAAATGTGAGGACTGAATACACAGTGGGAGGTCTAAAGATTGAGAGAACACCTTATGAGCATTTAGGAGTAGCAGTGGACTCGATGCTATCAACTTCCTGATAGTGTTCAGAAGCCATTAAGAAAGAATGTCAGGTTATATAGCGCCTTGATGTGTGCAGTACAAGTCACAGGAGGTTCTGCTCAAGCTTTATAACACACTGGTGAGGCCTCATCTGGAGTTCTGGGTGTAGTTTGGGTCTCCAGGCTACAAAAAGGACATAACAGCACTAGAGAAGGTCCAGAGAAGAGCGACTAGGCTGATTCAGGGCTACAGGGGATGAGTTAGGAGGAAAGATGAAAAGAACTGAGCCTTTACAGGAGATGAAGAGGAGACCTGACTGAAGTGTTTAAAATCCATCCATCCATTTTCCAACCCGCTGAATCCGAACACAGGTCACGGGGGTCTGCTGGAGCCAATCCCTGCCAACACAGGGCACAAGGCAGGAACCAACCCCGGGCAGGGTGCCAACCCACCGCAGGACACACACAAACACACCAAGCACACACTAGGGCCAATTTAGAATCGCCAATCCACCTAACCTGCATGTCTTTGGACTGTGGGAGGAAACCCACGCAGACACAGGGAGAACATGCAAACTCCACGCAGGAAGGACCCGGGAATCGAACCCAGGTCCCCAGGTCTCCCAACTGCGAGGCAGCAGCGCTACCCACTGCGCCACCGTGCCGCCCTGAAGTGTTTAAAATGATGAAGTCAATTAGTGCAGTGGATCGAGATGGTGACTTTAAAATGAGCTCATCAAGAACACGGGACACAGTTTGGAACTTGTGAAGGGTAAATTTCGCACAAACATTTGGAAGTTTTTCTTTACACAAAGAACGATAAAACACTTGGAAAAGTGACCAAGTAGTGTGGTAGACAGTAAGAACTTGATTGGAGTCCACCACTCATAGAAGTAGTCAGACCCTTAATTCAGGAATTTGTAGAAGCCCCCTTTAGGCAGCAATTCCAAATTTGGGTCTTCTTGGATAAGACTCTACAAACTTTGCACACCTGGGTTTTGGGCAATTTATTGTCTTCTTCCTGGCAGATCTTTTCAAGCTCCCATTAGACGCGGCAAGTGTCAGAGTGTCCTTGAGTGGCCCAACCAGAGCCAAAAAGAACAGGCATGAGGAGACTGGAAGAAAGGGATAAACAGCTCAAATCCAGGTGTGCAAAGCTTGTGTAATGAACAGATACCATAGGAAACTTTAGGAGTTGATGAAACTGTAGCCTCAAAAACATTCCAATAATGTTTGATTTTGTAACCATTTAAAAATCAAGGAGTGTTTTTGTGGGCACCCTGTATAGTATCTAAAACTGGAAAAAATCAAATTCTCACTTAGAGGATCTGTGCAAAACTTTTTCAAAACCTGGCAGGACCTAATTAATGACATTTTAGAATAAGCATTTAAATTGAGGAAGTGGATTCTCTCCCCTCTTTTTTATTCCATTCATTTTTATTCATCTATTAAATGTACTTACTTTTACGAGTTTAAAGTTTTACTCTGCTGGACTAGTTCTCTTTCTCGGGGGTGGGGGCTGATTTGTTTCTAACCTAGCTTTGTTAAACTTGACTTGTTTGTATGGAATGTTATTTGACTTTAATAAAATTAATAAAATACAAAAAAAAAAAAAAAAAAGAAGCACAACCTCACTGTGTAAAAGCATTCTGAGTTGTGGGCTACTTAAATTACAATGGAGGGTTCAATATTTTAGCAGAAAATGCATGCGTTTTGCATGTTTTGAGCTGGATGATGCGATGCGAGTAACGTGAGAATTTTTTTTTTACGGACGTCCTGATACTGTTTGCAGTTTCCAGCATTAGCCGCCCTTCAAATTCTATTGAAACAAAGTTTATTAATAATTAGAAGAATAATTCTTTACATCTATATAGCACTTTTCTCACTACTCAAAGCTCTTTAGACCAGGGGTTGCCAACTCCGGTCCTGGAGGGCCCCAGTGGCTGCAGGTTTTCATTCTAACCCTTTTCTTAATTAGTGGCCTGTTTTTGCTCCCTTTAGGCAGCAATTCCAGATTCGGGTCTTCTTGGGTAAGTCTCTACAAACTTTGCACAACTGGGTTTGGGCAATTTATTCTCTTCTTCCTGGCAGATCTTTTCAAGCTCCCATTAGACACGGCAAGTGTCAGAGTGTCCTTGAGTGGCCCAACCAAAGCCAAGACTTAATCCCTTGTAGACGGCTGTTGCAAAACCGCTTCAGACCTGAATGCAGCCAAGGTGGTTGATGCGTTTTCGATACGTACCAAGGATCGTATTGGAAGCACTGGTCACGCCATCTAGCAGTCTTCATGGAAACTATATCAGCCTGATGGAAGCGAAGTGTTGGTGTGGCCGTGCATGTGGATTTTGGCTGTTAATTTCGAGAGATTGTCCAAATTTGAGGTAAGTTATGCTAAGATAAAAATATGTACCAGCTTATTTTTTTGCTTGTGTGCTATATTCAAATTAACAATCTCCATTTAATTTAGCATCTGCTTGACAGCAAAAACACAAATAATTTCTTTTTTTATAGAACTGTAAATAAATTTAGGCAACAAGGGGTTAAAACCAACAGACTGGAAGAATAGGATAAAGCACCCAAATCCAGGTGTGCAAAGCTTGTAGAGACTGACTCAAGAAGCTGGACTTCCTGCCAAAGACGCTTCTACAGACTACTAAATTAAGGGTATTTTAATTAAGATTAAAAATTTGTCTCGGCCATCTCCTTACAAAATTAACCGGGGTAATAAAAACAAACATAAGATTAAAATTTTGTCTCGGTCATCTTTACAAAATTAACTGGGGTAATAAAAACAAACATTTTTTAGGTAAAATATTCCTTTAACCTCACTGTGCAAGTCACAATCACACACACACACACACACAATGGGTGCCACCGAGTGGTTTCCATCACTCACATCAGAACCAGTGGCCCAGCTGAACAAAATCAGCAGCCCCACCTCAGATGCGCTCCTGCAGTGTAAAGCTGCTGCTGTCCGGGTAGGCTATGCATCCCGTTAACCCTAAACTGCAAGTAGCGAGTTAGAACCTGGCAGTCTCGGAGATGCAATTCTTCTGTCTGCCACAAAACAGATTAACATTACAGTAACAGTAATACCTACTGTACATCACCCACCTGTATGACCCTCACGACTTCTAACGGGTTAGAGATGAACAAACTTCATAGGCCTCACTGTCCATGTTCAATCACCCCGGGTAAAAACTTCTCCTGGTCATTTTTTTTTTGGTTCCTTAAATCATACATAAAAAGAATGAATCCATTATCAGATTTTTCTGAATTTTATTCAAGCATCATAATTTCTATATCACTTGGAATAAGAGTTTGTTTTGTTGTAGTTTTGAACACAAGTAACTAAAGTTGAAAAAAATGAAAAGTGCTTTAAATTAAAATAACAAAAAAAAACACAAAACAACCTGGGCAGTTCCTTGCTTTGATGAGCTTTGAACTACATGCAGAATTTTGAAAACTGGGTCTGCCTACTCACCTCCTTGCCTTCCAAAAAATAAAAGTGCAACATTAAAGTGATGTCCTGCGAAGCTGGAATCTCACAACCCATCGGATCAGTTGGTTTTCATTGCAAAGGAGCTTTAAATCCATTTTAAAAAAAAAAAAAAGGACTAATTAAAATGGGGGGACTGACCTGACACCCTGATATTACTCACGGGGTAATGTGGCGCCTTAATATTTGTATTTTGCTTGATGTGCTTAGACGACTGGTTCTTAGAAATGCTATCAATGGTTCCGTGTGCATCATTTTCATTGACTTTGTCTTCATAAACTTCAAATAAAAGCATCAGCAGCATAAATATGTGCAGTGGGTGGAATGAGCTGCCCACCTCCATCTGAACTGCTGACTCCCTCGATGTATTTAAGACGCGACTGAAAACCTACCTGCTCTGTGAACATCTGTCAAAAAATAAAAATGACTCTCTGATCTTTCATATTGTTGGTTAATTTGTGGACATCCTTTACTGATTGTTAATCCATGTGTGAAAATTTATTAGATATGACATCTTTTCACTTTTGTTACTTGGCCTACCACACTTGCTGAACAAACAGGGTCCCGGCCTAACGTCACTCGATTAGGGTTTACCTGTTTTGTAAGTCGCTTTGGATAAAGGCGTCTGTCAAGCAAATTAATGTAAAACGTAAATGTAAATTACTAGCCCGGGGTCCTAGAAACTATTGATATTGTCAGAAAAAAAAATTTGAAATGTAGAGATGTCAGGTAACTGAAAGGAACTGCTCTGGACGTCTCTCTTCTAGGAGGATTTGTGCTGCTCGCCTCGCTTCTGCATTAGCGGTGGGAGGAAAAGTAAAAGGGATACCGATTTGCTGACGTGCTCGCACCGTTTGTGCATTAGCAGCACAGTGACTTTGTGTTTCTTCTGAGGTTTCGTTTTGTTGACGTGCTGGCCTCGCTTCTGTATTAGCGACTAAGCGAGTTTTGTGTTTCCTCCGAGGTGGAGCTCTTACCCCGACTCCACCTCTCACTTCCGGGCTGGACAGACAGACAGACAGACACACACACTTCCACACATAGACGTTTATATATAAGACTAGCTGTGTGAGCCTGTGTTGTTAAAAGGCCGGGGTCCTAGAAACTATTGAATTTGTCAGAAAAAAAATTTGAAATGTAGAGATATCTGGTAACTGAAAGAAACTGCTCTGGGCGTCTCTCTCCTAGGAGGTTTCGTTTTGCCAATGTGCTTGTGCATTAGCGGCGAAAGGAAAAGTTAAACGGATACCGATTTGCCGATGTGCTCGTCATGCTTCTGTAGTAGCGACTAAGCGAGTTTTCTCGTTTCCTCAGCGGTGGACCACTTACCCAGACTCCACCTCGCACCTCCGGGCTGGACAGACAGACACACGCGTCCACGCATAGACGTTTATATACAAGACTAGCTGTGTCAGCCCATGCTGTTAAAAGGCCGGGGGGGTCCTAGAAACTATTGAAATCATCAGAAAAAAAATTAAAACGTAGAGATGTCAGGTAATTGAGAGGAACCACTCTGGGCATTTCTCTGCTAGGAGGATTCGTTTTGCCGATGCGCTCGAATCGCTTGTGTATTAGCGGCTAAGTGAGTGTCTCTCTCCTAGGAGGTTTCGCTTTGCCGATGTGCTCGCCTCACTTCTGTACTAGTGGCTAAGTGACTTTGTTTCCTCGGAGGTTTCATTTTAACGATGTGCTCGCCTCGCTTGCGTATCCCTTACCCCAACTCCACCTCTCACTTCCGGATCGGACAGACTGACACACACACACACACACACTTCCACGCGTAGACGTTTATGATGTGAGCAGATGGGTGCTGCTGCTATTTAAAAATCACATTTGCACTGTATCAATATACTGGGACCACCCCGAGAAACCAGAGATTTTTATGAAATGACGTGCATATCAGTATGCTGCTGCTGGAGTATGTGAATTTCCCCTTGGGATTAATAAAGTATCTATAAATAAAAATAAAATATCTGTGACCCACTGCTAAAAACAACAGTATGGCTGTTAACTTAAAAACTAAAGAGCACCTTCAGCCGGCAGTGTGACCCTAAGCAGTGATGTCTCCCCTTTAAAGGGCCATACCTCCCAGTTAAGGAGTTTTCTGCGTGAAATATGCATTTTGTTCAAGTGTTTGGTGTCCCTAGACCAATAATAAAAACACATGCCGTCAGGTTACAACCCCCAATATAACCATAAGGCACGGGTGTCAAACTCCAGGCCTAGAGGGCCGCAGTGACTGCAGGTTTTCATTCTAACCTTTTTCATAACAAGTGACTAGTTTTCACTGCTAATTAACTTCTTTTCTTTAGCCCTGTTTTAAGGATTCAGTCCCCTGAATTGATTCTTTTCTTCATTAAATGACAGCTAAACAGAAATTAGACGTGAAACGAGCCAACAGATTATCGTTTAAACTGGGGATTCAAACTCCAACCAATTTTACTCCAACCAGTTTCTTAATGAGATGCTGATTCCTGCTATTAATTGAACCCGTCATTTAATTCCATGGCTTGTTGCTGCTCTCGTTCTGCCACAGCAGACATTTCCAAAACTGTTGATTGTCTGTTTTACTAAGACCTTCACCCTTCTTTATTTTCAGCTATTGCGTGATGGGCACAGGCTAGCTGGTCATGTGGCGGCTCGTTTTGAGTCTCATTATTGTTTGGCTGCTAATTAAGGACAAAGAAACAACGAAGGGGTCTGAGTCACGTCAATTAAAACAAAGGCAAAAGAAGTTAATTAGCAGCAAAAACTGATCACTAATTAAGGAGATGGTTAGAATGAAAACCTGCACCCACTGCGGCCCTCCAGGACCGGAGTTCGACAACCCTGCCCTAAGGTGTGCGTCCCGTGTAGAATAATGTCTCCTTTAGGTTGGTTCCTGCAGAATCCCAGCGGCCAGAATCATCTCCGCCACTCGCTAGCCCTTTGTTTAAGGTTAAGAAATGAAAGGATTTATTAATTTAGTGATCATCATGAAAACCAATTTATATCACGAGTCCCAAGAACCACACAAGCAGGACACTACTTTAAAAGATTCTAAAAGCTTACGTGGGCATAATTAATAAGTTACTGGTTTCTTTTCAGTTAGGCGCTATTTCTTTTTCAGGTTCTAACAATGCAGCGGGAAAGCCAAGGGTGAGTCTGTCTGTGTTTAGTTAATGCAGTTCTATGAAGGCCTCCATCTCTTCTGGGATCAATCCTTTGTAGGGCAGTTTATGTTTCTCAATGGCTCTGGCAGCGAGGCACTGAAGTGTGATGTGGTTCAACGGGTGCATCAAGTTCCTTGCGGTGGCTTTTTCATCCAGCAGGTCACTGGCTGTCTTACGAAGGGAGTTGGTGGCATCAAAGTGGGCCCCATATTCGATAAGCATCCTCATAATATCCAGGCTGCCGTTCATGGCAGACACGTGCAAAGGGGTGTTGTTATCGTAATCCCGAGAGTCCACGTCGGCACCGCACTCATGGAGGAGCAGTGCCACTTGCAGCGAAGGGAACTTGCCTACAGGGTAGCGTCCCACGGTAGTCGTGTCTTTGTCCACGGCCATGTGTAGCGGGGTGTAGCCGTTCTTTCCCCGTGGGTTCAGCTTCAGGAGCTGGTAGATCGTCTGTTTTTTCTGATGTTCTTGTTCTGGGGTACATTCCACCTTCTCTAAGAGAAAGATCAAGTGCAGGATTATGGAAAGGGCTTTGGTGAACTGGGGTACATCCGGAGGGTTCTCTGGCTGAGTGATGGCCCGCTCCACCTCTCGCACACTTTTCCGGAGGATGCCCATCAAATCGCTGAACGTCACTTTAGTGGCAAGCGTCCCTTTAGTTCGGTCCTGGAGGACAAAGGAGAAGAGCTCAGCAAAAGAGAGAAAGCTGCTCGTGGTCATGGGGCTGAGCGGGTCCAGGTTGTTCTGCTGCATATCCAGGGCATACTTCCACAAGCTGATGCAGCGTTCAAAATTGCCAGAGTCGGCGTAGACAGCCCCCCGGTAACGGATATAGTAAGAGGTGTCAGGATGTGAAGGCCCCAGGATACGTTCCCGGATTAACAAGGCCTGCATACGCATCTCATCTGGATCTGTGATCAAGGCCTCCAGCTCGTCACTGTTTGTCACTTCCTTGGTGTAATCGTACGCTGGCACCAGCTGTCCGGGTTCAGGCTTCTGAACGATGCTGCATTTGTCGCTGTGTCTCATCTCCATCGCCCTCTTCCAGTATTTCATAGCCCCCAACAAGTCTCTCTTTTTATCCACAAAGGTAGCCCCCAGAAGCTCCAAAGAATCAATTCGCTCCTCTTTGGAAGTATGGGGCTGGTGGATCAAATACTCAACAATGTTGGTGTGGCCAGTAACACTGGCAGCCAAAAGCGGCGTCATACCATAGCCATCCTTTTCCATTTTAGCACTGCATTTAAGCAGCATCTTCATGATCTCCAGACTGCCCGACTCGGCACAATCGTGCAAGGCTGTGTTGCCCTTCACACTTTTACGGTTAACGTCAGCCCCCTTCTCCAGTAGATATTTGGCAATTTCCTTGTGCCCTTTGTAGCAAGAGATCATCAGGCAGGTGTGCCCATGCCGGTTCGCTACCTCCATATCGGCCTTGTGCTCTATGAGGTACCTGACAATCTCCAGATGGCCATCAAAGCACGCAGCTCGCAGTGGGGTGGAGTTAGTGAACGTGGTGCTGTTGACAGAGGCACCATGCTTCAGCAAGCTCCTCACCACCTGCAGGTGTCCCGCCGCAGAGGCTGCCCAAAGTGGAGGCGCACCCTCGATGGTCTCCCCGTCGAAGTTCACCGAGCCTCCCAGCTCCACATTTGCCCTGCAGTGTTCCAGAAAATACTCCACCACTTCCAGGTGCCCATACCTGGAGGCTATTAACAGCGGCGTGCCCCCTTGGGTCTGCTCCAAAGCGAGAGCTTCCAACTCCTCCGGAGTTTTGTTGCTCAGCAACTTCTGGATAAGTTTCAGTTTCCCATCCCTGGCAGCATTAAAAACAGCAGTTTTAATATCCATAGTTTCGCTGTCGCGGCCTACCGCGGGCCATTTAAACGTCGAGGCTAGCTTTCAGTATGAATACATATAAAAACGTAAACAGCTTGCAAAGAAAATCACAATTTATAAACCTGCGTCTGCCGCCCGATCATATTTTCAACCATTTTGAGGCTACCGACAAAATGGAGACTTAGCTATTTGACAGTTCTCGGTTTACGCCAATCGCAATGCACTGTAGGTCTTGTAGTTACTGGGTCCTGGCATCTACCGTTGGGAACAACGGCTGGCGCCCACCGTGAAAGACTGCAATTCCCAGAGATCAACGCGAGGAACGAAACGCTACTTTTGACGTCACCAAACCCGTGCGCTGCTGGGAATCTAATTTCGCAATAGCTGAGCGATGCTTTTACAGTGACTCTTTATTCTTATAAGGAAGCGCGGAACGCTCCCTCCGATCACTACATACGTCCCACTGCACTACAAATTCCGTGATCCATCAGCGGCCGGCGAACGTTTGCGGAGCCTGTTGCTGGGCGGAGCAACGGTGACGTTTCAGCAAGCAAAAGATTTGGGTGAGGCAGTGGGAAATGAATGCAGTGAAGCAGAATCGCCGTGCTGGCTCTGGGTAAATTTAGTTCGGCTTAATCCACATCTCGGACATGTGCGTATTAGCTTGACTGGCGACTCTAAATCGGGCCTGTGTGTATGTGTGCGTGTGTGTTAATGTGAGCGAAAGAGTGAGCGCTGTGATCTGGCGTCCCGTCCGGGTAGGGCGCCACCATAAAGTCATTCAGAGCCTACGGCAGAAGTATTCAATTAAAACTCCGGAAGGTCCACACGCCCGGATTTCAATAAAAATAACGCACCTAACCATTAGCATATATCTAAAAATTTAGAATAATTCATGCCAAAAACTGTATACTCAGACTATTAAGCATCATTTGAAGCCAGGTATATTTCCACATTTTGTATTGTGAACAATTCTTAATTTTTCCGGGTATCGTAAGTGAACATTTTAATTGTTCAGCGGAAAAAAAGGCACAACGAATAAATAGTTGTTGTTTTAGAAATCTCAAAATTCAAATGTTCTGAGTAACACGAGAAAGCAGAAAGTAAGTAAAGCTAAGGTATAAATAATACTGATGGCGTAACAGACACGTCTCTCAAAAAAAATGCTTGCTGAACTTAAACTGTATTGCCAGGCAAGGAATTTCGCTTGGTGTTCCATCCATAAACTAACAAGGAACATAGAAATAAACAATAAATTATACAATACATGACATCATCCCAACATTATGTACAGTAAACGCAGATATATAAAACAATATCCATCCATCCATCCATCCATCCATATTCCAACCCGCTGAATCCGAACACAGGGTCACGGGGGTCTGCTGGAGCCAATACCAGCCAACACAGGGCACAAGGCAGGAAACAATCCTGGGCAGGGTGCCAACCCACCGCAGTAAAACAATATCGTAAAGTAAAATTGTACTCTCGCCCAGTAATATATTAGATAGGTCCAATATTACATAAACATAAAATAGACATTTATGTTCAATGAAGGAAAATATAAATCAGGAAAAGACAGAAGAAGCAGAGGCTATGCTTGACCAAAGTGACTGCACACAAGGAGGTCTGCCAGGCTCGCTCCTCGTTCTCCAGCCGCTCCGTGTCTACTGTACATGCTTCTCCTCGGCCCTATTATTTGTAGCTTTGGACTGGGTTATCATTTTTATGTGGATGATACTCAGATCTATTTCAGTGCTAAAAGTGAAAGTTCATAGATAGATAGATAGATATGAAAAGCACTATATAAAAGATAAATAGATAGAGGGCGGCATGGTGACACAGTAGTAGCGCTGCTGCCCTGCAGTAAGGAGACCCAGGTTCACTTCCTGGGTCCTCCCTGCGTGGAGTTTGCATGTTCTCCCCGTGTCTGCGTGGGTTTCCTCCGGGCACTCTGGTTTCCTCCCACAGTCCAAAGACATGCAGGTTAGGTGGATTGGCGATTCTGAAATTGGCCCTGGTGTGTGCTTGGTGTGTCCTGCGGTGGGTTGGCGCCCTGCCTTAGGTTTGTTCCTGTGTTCCAAGGTTTGCACCCTGTGCTGGCTGGGATTGGCTCCAGCAGACCCCCGTGACCCTGTGTTAGGATATAGCGGGTTGGAAAATGAATGGATAGATAGATAGATGTTTATGTGTCCCCAGAGGGAAATTTGGCTTTTTACAGAAGCTCTTTAAATAAATAATTAGTTTTAGTTTTATTTAGATAAACTTTATTAAACCCAAGGGGAAATTCAGAAGCATACAGCAGAAGAAAGATAAAAAAAAACAAGGATACAGACTCACAGGATAAATAATACAGCTAATCAATCAATCAATATTGTGCAGAAATTCCAAAATAAACTGAAAGAGTACATTGGGAGGAAACATTGAAATACCAGATATCAATGGGCAGATAGGACCCACAAGAGGTGCTTCTTACCTCACTGTGATGGAATGAGCCTGTGGCTAAACGTGCTTTAAGAGAGCGCCTCCTGGAGAGGATTAATCATGATGGCATCTAATTTTGCCACCATTCTTTTTCACAGCAGCTTCAAGTGTGTCCAGGATTTGTCCTGTGATGGTGTTCAGATGTTGTGCTCAGGTTGCTTCCCCAGGAATCGAAAAAGCATTGAACAATACACATGCTCCTATGGACTGATGGAACATCTCCTGCAGCTTGCTGCACACATCAACAGACCCGAGGCTCCTCAAGAACAGTTCTGTCAAATAGTTAAAATATTAAAATGTCTGCCTCAATTTAAATGTTTAAAGTTTAAATATGGTTGATTGTAATAGAAACTTGTCATTTATCATCCTTTGATAAAGAATCCATAGAGGGCTAAATTACTAGTAAAGGAACAAAAATCAAAAGTAACACCATATTCATAATCACTGACCATAAAATAGTCCAAAATGATACCCCACAGGTCACATAGATAGATAGATATGAAAGGCACTATATAATAGATAGATAGATGCACTATAATAGATAGATAGATAGATAGATAGATAGATAGATAGATAGATAGATAGATAGATAGTGTAGTTGGCAGGATTAGATAGATAGATAGATAGATAGATAGATAGATAGATAGATAGATAAATAGATAGATAGATAGATAGATAGATAGATAGATAGATAGATAGATAGATACTTTATTAATCCCAAGGGGAAATTCCCATACTCCAGCAGCAGCATACTGATAAAGAACAATATTAAATTAAAGAGTGATAACAATGCAGGTATAACAGACAATAACTTTGTATAATGTTAACGTTTACCCCACCGAGTGGAATTGAAGAGTCGCATAGTGTGGTGGAGGAACGATCTCCTCAGTCTGTCAGTGGAGCAGGACGGTGACAGCAGTCTGTCACTGAAGCTGCTCCTCTGTCTGGAGATGATCCTGTTTAGTGGATGCAGTGGATTCTCCATGATTGACAGGAGTCTGCTGAGCGCCCTTCGCTCTGCCACGGATGTCAAACTGTCCAGCTCCGTGCCTACAATAGAGCCTGCCTTCCTCACCAGTTTGTCCAGGCATGAGGCGTCCCTCTTCTTTATGCTGCCTCCCCAGCACACCACCGCGTAGAAGAGGGCGCTTGACACAACCGTCTGATAGAACATCTGCAGCATCTTATTGCAGATGTTGAAGGACGCCAGCCTTCTAAGAAGTATAGTCGGCTCTGTCCTCTCTTGCACAGAACATCAGTATTGGCAGTCCAGTCTAATTTATCATCCAGCTGCACTCCCAGGTATTTATAGGTCTGCACCCTCTGCACACAGTCACCTCTGATGATCACGGGGTCCATGAGGGGCCTGGTCCTCCTAAAGTCCACCACCAGCTCTTTGGTTTTGCTGGTGTTCAGTTGTAGGTGGTTTGAGTCGCACCATTTAACAAAGTCCTTGATTAGGTTCCTATACTCCTCCTCCTGCCCACTCCTGATGCAGCCCATGATAGCAGTGTTGTCAGCGAACTTTTGCACGTGGCAGGACTCCGAGTTGTATTGGATGTCCGATGTATATAGGCTGAACAGGACCGGAGAAAGTACAGTCCTCTGTGCTGCTGACCACAATGTCAGACCTGCAGTTCCCAAGACGCACATACTGAGGTCTGTTTGTAAGATAGTCCACGATCCATGCCACTAGGTATGAATCTACTCCCATCTCTGCCAGCTTGTCCCTAAGGAGCAGAGGTTGGATTGTGTTGAAGGCGCTAGAGAAGTCCAGAAACATAATTCTTACAGCACCACTGCCTCTGTCCAAGTGGGAGAGGGATCGGTGTAGCATGTAGATGATGGCATCCTCCGCTCCCACCTTCTCCTGGTATGCGAACTGCAGAGGGTCGAGGGCGTGGCAGACCTGTGGCCTCAGGTGGTGAAGCAGCAGCCTCTCCATGGTCTTCATCACATGTGACGTCAGAGCGACAGGCCTGAAGTCATTCAGCTCACCAGCACGTGATACCTTTGGGACTGGGGTGATACAAGATGTTTTCCAAAGCCTCGGGACTCTCCCCTGTTCCAGGCTCAGGTTGAAGATGTGCTGTAGAGGACCCCCCAGCTCCAATGCACAGGCCTTCAGCAGTTGTGGCGATACTCCATCTGGACCTGCTGCTTTGCTGGCACAAAGTCTTCTCAGCTCTCTGCTTACCTGCGCTGCTGTAATTGTGGGTTGGGGGGAAACTCTGTCCTATGCTGGTATCAGCAGAAGGATGTGTGGAGGGTGCAGTACTCCGAGATGAGAGTGAGAGTGGGTTAGGGTGGTCAAACCTGTTAAAGAAGTTGTTCATTTGGTTTGCTCTCTTCACGTCTCTGTCAATGGTGGTACCCCGCTTCGAGCTGCAGCCAGTGATGATCTTCATCCCATCCCACACTTCCTTCATGCTGTTATTCTGCAACTTCTGCTCCAGCTTTCTCCTGTACTGCTCCTTCGCCGCCCTGAGCTGGACTCGGAGTTCCTTCTGCACGCACTTGAGCTCATGCTGATCACCACCTTTAAAAGCCCTTTTCTTCTGATTCAAAAGGCTCTTGATGTCACATGTAATCCATGGCTTGTTGTTAGCAGAGCAGCCTACTGTTCTTACTGGAACTACACTGTCCATACAGAATATATACTGTAGATAGATAAGAAAGGCACTATATAATAGATAGATAGATAGATATGAAAGGCATCATATGATAGATAGATAGATAGATAGATAGATAGATAGATAGATAGATAGATAGATAGATAGATAGATAGATTAAAGGCACTATATGCTAGATAGATAGATAGATAGATAGATAGATAGATAGATAGATAGATAGATAGATAGATAGATAGATAGATTAAAGGCACTATATGCTAGATAGATAGATAGATAGATAGATAGATAGATAGATAGATAGATAGATAGATATGAAAGGCACTATAAAATAGATAGACAGATAAGATAAGTTTCCTCCGGGTGCTCCAGTTTCCCCCCACAGTTCAAAGACATGTAGGTTAGGTGCATTGACGATCCTAAATTGTCCCTAATGCGTGTGCTTGGTGTGTGTGCCCTGCCTGGGGTTTGTTTCCTGCCTTGCCCCCTGTGTTGGCTGGGATTGGCTCCAGCAGATCCCTGTGACCCTGTAGTTAGGATATAGCAGGTTGGATAATGGATGGATAGATAAGATAGGCATTATATAATAGATAGATGGATAGAAAGAGTGATAGATAAGAAAGGCACTATATCATAGATAGATGAAAGACACTGTATGATTGATAGATAGATTAAATAGACACTATATAATAGATAGATAGATGGTAACCCCAAAAAGCCTGAAGTCTTGTATAACTAAACATCAAGACGAGTTTAATGGTATATCACTCATGAGGTTTTTTTTTTCTCATACTGGTAAGTCAGGAGACGGAGGACATGAAAAACCTGAAAAGCTTTCGAAACATTCCGAAGTAATCTCCCCTGAACACAAAAGTAAATAAAAGGAATAAAAATGAACGAACCAGATAAGAAGTCTCCTCGTGTTGAGCATTCGCTCGAAATCAAAAGAAAAACTTGGACTTTATCGCCCCCTGCAGGGCAAAAAAAACAAAAACCCAGCAAGCACTCTGTAAAGCAGTGCTTCCCAACCTCTCCCAAACCATGGCACCTTTAGTGAAATCTTTTCAGCTAACGGCACCCCTTCACTCTGATATGTAACTACTCAAATTAACAATTTAATCTTAACTCATCAGATGAGTAGAATGAGATTCCTATTTTTATAAGGCGTACCAACTACACATTTTTGCATTTACAAAGGTAACAAAAATAAACTGCCAGTAAACCAGTCTCAAATGAAAACGTTGCAATTTGCTTGGAACCATGGCTTCATTTGCAAGGATATCACCACACAACAAACATCGCGGGTGCTGAATACCTTTTTTGTCAAGAAATGTAAACCCATAATTCAAGTAACTGTCCTGATAGTATCGTGTTTTCGTTTTTGCAACTTTACTGCTCCCCGCATTGTCATTTTCATTGAGGTCGTTGATGCTGCTGTTGTTTTTACGTTTACGACTTTCACTACAGTCGGCAATTTTCGGCGCAAAAAAAACAAACAAACAGAAAACAGGAAGCAACGTCACTTACCCTGTGGCAAGTAAGTAAATTAGAGCTATCCATCCATCCATCCATCCATCCATCCATCCATTTTCCAACCCGCTGAATCCGAACACAGGGTCACGGGGGGGTCTGCTGGAGCCAATCCCAGCCAACAAAGGGCACAAGGCAGGAACCAATCCCAGGCAGGGTGCCAACCCACCGCAGGACACACACAAACACACCCACACACCAAGCACACACTAGGGCCAATTTAGAATCGCCAATCCACCTAACCTGCATGTCTTTGGACTGTGGGAGGAAACCCACGCAGACACGGGGAAAACATGCAAACTCCACGCGGGAAGCGAACCCGGGTCCCCAGATCTCCTAACTGCGAGGCAGCAGCGCTACCCACTGCGCCACCGTGCGTAAATTAGAGCTAATATTTATTAATTCGTCAGACTGCAGTTGAAATAGGATGCACGCTGGACTGTATTAAAGCACACAGGTAGCATGACTTTAGTCTTGAGGTGTAACTGGTATTATTATTATCAGTTCAAATCAATTTTTTTTTATGTTCTGACACCTGGCAACGGCACCCTTACTCCGTGCTCACGGCATACCAGGGTGCCGCGGCACACAGGTTGGGAAGCACTGCTGTAAAGGCTTCATTAACTTCTCAAGTCACCAACTAATCTTGTTTGTAATGTCTTGAGCGTCCATTTTTAAAACCTCTTGATATATCGATTCTTGGGGTGTCGGGTTTTGCCACAAATCTGCCCAAGCCTGTCTGCTATGCAAGTCCCTCTGTGATAATATAACGGATTCCAAATGATCTGCTAATCCACCTATCTTGGTATCATCAGCAAACGTAACAGCTTGTTACTTTTATTCCTATCTAAATAGTTTATATATTAAAAATAGCAGCAGCCCCAGCACTGACCCCTGCTGGTCACCACTCTTAACTTCACCCAATTCTAATAAGGTTCCCCTCACCATCACCTCTAATGTCAATGTCAATTTATTTATATAGCACATTTAAAACAACATAGTAATGCTGTGGCCAAAGTGCTTTACAATAATAGAATAAAAGAAAAACAAAACAAATTAACATAAAACATAAATAGAAATAAAATATATGAACATAAAATAAAGTACATAATAAATAGAAGTAATGTTATATAATCACAAAGAGGAAACCGTCAGTATTACTGAAGGGCATGGAATGCAAGTGAATAGAAATGAGTCTTTAATCTCGTTTTAAACAGTCCAATTGTAGACGACTCCTTTATATGATGAGGTAAAGAGTTCCACAGGCGAGGTGCAGCAGCTGCAAAAGCCCTGTCCCCCTTGGTTTTACACTTGGTACGAGGGACAACAAGAGACAGCTGACCAGAAGATCTAAGCACTCTAGATGGCTGATGTAAAACACATAGTTCAGATAAATAGGCAGGAGCAAGCCCATGTAAAGATTTAAAAACTAGCAGCAAGATTTTAAAATGAATTTGAAAACTGACAGGCAGCCAGTGTAAAGAAGCTAAAATAGGAGCCAATTCTGCACCCATCAACACACCACACCCTGAACTCCCACTTCTTTTAGTTTGAACGACTAAGCCTTATTTGAACCCGGGACTGGAGTTGGTGCAATTGTGTCGTATTGGGCCGTAGTGGCTACAGGTTTTCATTCTAACCATCTTCTTAATTAATGACCAATTTTTGCTGCTAATTACTTCTTTTAATTAACTTGACTCTGGCTGCTAATTAAGGAAAAAGAAACAACTAAAGGGCCAAACAATAATGAGACACAAAACAAGCCGCCACATCACACAATATCCGAAAATAAAGAAAGGTGATGGTCTCAGTAAGGTTGATCTCTCAACTCACCAAAACACTTTGACGATGTTCTTATAAAAAACAAAAAATCAACAGTTTTGGAAATGTCTGTTGTTGTAGAGGGCGGCATGGTGGCGCAGTGGGTAGCGCTGCTGCCTCGCAGTTGGGTGACCTGGGGACCTGGGTTCGCTTCCCGGGTCCTCCCTGCGTGGAGTTTGCATGTTCTCCCCGTGTCTGCGTGGGTTTCCTCCGGGCGCTCCGGTTTCCTCCCACAGTCCAAAAACATGCAGGTTAGGTGGATTGGCGACTCTAAATTGGCCCTAGTGTGTGGGTGTGTTTGTGTGTGTCCTGCAGTGGGTTGGCACCCTGCCCAGGATTGTTTCCTGCCTTGTGTTGGCTGGGATTGGCTCCAGCAGACCCCCGTGACCCTGTGTTCGGATTCAGCGGGTTGGAAAATGGATGGATGGATGGATGTTGTTGTAGAATGAGAGCAGCAACAAGCCATGGAATTAAATAACGGGTTTAATTCACAGCAAGCATCGGCTTCTCATTAAGAAACTTGTTGGAGTTTGAAGCCCCAGTTTAAGCTGGTCATCTGTTGGCTCGTTTCACATCTCATTTCTGTTTGGCTGCCATTTAATGAGGAAACAAATCAATTCAGAGGACTGAATCCTTCTAACGTGGCTGTTAAAATCCATCCATCCATTTTCCAACCCGCTGAATCCAAACACAGGGTCACGGGGGTCTGCTGGAGCCAATCCCAACTTTTGTTATAATGTTTGAATTCTTCTTTAGCTTCTGTAAAGTTTTAAATATACCTTTGGGGACAAATGAAGTATCCACCTGTCTATCAACACCCACACACTAATATGGCACAAAAGAAATCTTAAAAAACAAAAAATGCATAAAGTGACAGAAGAACAAAATTACTAATTGCTGACAGGCATACATGTTGTATGTTTATTTTGATTGTGGGACTGTTACACATTCATATTTTAATTTTTTAATTGTCCTTCGTCCATTTGGTTAGGGCTGTCTTTGAACCCCACACTGTTTCTATAATTTGCCTGAGTGTTTCTATTACCTTCTTTTGAATTAATTGTAATTGACTTGTTTTTTTAAGATTTGTTCCCCTGAATTGCTTCATTTCTTTCTTTAAATGGCACCGAAACAGAAATGAAATGTGAGGCAAGTGAGCCAACAGAAGGCCAACTAAGTCAGGGCCACAAACTCCAACCAATTTCATTCCAACCAGTTGCTCAATTAGGCGCTGATTCCTGTCATTAATTAAACGCATTCTTTAATTCCATGGCTTGTTGCTGCTCTCATTGTGGAAGGCACTGTATAACAGATACAAAACTGTCAGAAAAAACAGGGTATACAGTACATAATATACAGGCAGAGAAGCCACTAGATAGGTAGATAAATAGACAGACATGAAAGGCATTATATAAGACAGATAGATAGGAAAGGCACTATATACTAGGCAGAAAGGGAAACCAAAAAGTAATAATACTATTATTACTACAGTCATTTGTTCCCAGGCTGTCACTCAAGAAACATCTCACGATGGCTACAGTTGAAGAGCTCTCACATGACATTTGCAACAAGATTGTTGAGTGTCATTGCGGTGGCATTGGTTACCGACGGATGTTTCAACTCCTAAATAAGCTCTACTGAGGTCATTATCTGCAACTCCACCATCACCTAACAGGAGCGGTTCGACTGGACAGTAAGAAGGCTAGTCAGTAGAGGAGCCCATGAGCTAAGGACCACTCGAAAAGAATTCTGTCACAGAAAATACAACAGGCGACGCTCTCCACTGCCACGGCCTATGCCCAAAATCCATCCATCCATCCATTTTCCAACCCGCTGAATCCGAACACAGGGTCACGGGGGTCTGCTGGAGCCAATCCCAGCCAACACAGGGCACAAGGCAGGAACCAATCCCGGG
This sequence comes from Erpetoichthys calabaricus, assembly GCF_900747795.2. Taxonomy (NCBI): domain Eukaryota; kingdom Metazoa; phylum Chordata; class Cladistia; order Polypteriformes; family Polypteridae; genus Erpetoichthys; species Erpetoichthys calabaricus. The sequence continues at coordinate 154,451,583 of NC_041405.2, read as the reverse complement.
CAGGGTGCCAACCCACCGCAGGACACACACAAACACACCAAGCACACACTCGGGCCAATTTAGAATCGCCAATCCACCTAACCTGCATGTCTTTGGACTGTGGGAGGAAACCGGAGCGCCCGGAGGAAACCCACACAGACACGGGGAGAACATGCAAACTCCACGCAGGGAGGGCCCGGGAAGCAAACCCGGGTCCCCAGGTCACCCAACTGCGAGGCAGCAGCGCTACCCACTGCGCCACCGTGTTAATTAAACGCATTCTTTAATTCAATGGCTTGTTGCTGCTATCATTGTGTAATAGCAGACATTTCCAAAATGGTTGATTTTCTGTTTTCTAAGAGTAGCTCTGTTCAAATGTTTTGAGGATCTGAGCAGGTCAGCATTCTTGAGACCTTCACCTTTCTTTATTTTCAGATATTGTATGACGGTCACAGTTTGCTGTTCATGTTTTGGTTCATTTTGTATCTCGTTGTTGTTTGGCTGCTAATTAAGGAAAAAAAACAATTAAGGGGTCTGAGTCTTCAAGAGCAAGTCAAATAAAATTAATTCAAAAGAAGTTAATTAGCAGCAAAAGCAGATCACTAATTAAGAAGACAGTTAGAATGAAAACCTGCAGCCACTGCGGCCCTCCAGGACCGGAGTTCGACAACCCTGCCCTAAGGTGTGCGTCCCGTGTAGAATAATGTCTCCTTTAGGTTGGTCCTGGAGGGCCGCAGTGGCTGCAGGTTTTCATTCTAACTGTCTTCTTAATTAGTGATCTGCTTTTGCTGCTAATTAACTTCTTTTGAATTAATTTTAATTGACGGGACTCAGACCCCTTCGTTCAGGGGTCCCCAACTCCAGTCCTCAAGAGCTACTGTGGCTGCAGGTTTTCATTCTAACCCTTTTCTTAATTAGTGATCTATTTTTGCTACTAATTAACTTCTTTTGAATTAATTTTATTTGACTTGCTCTTGAAGACTCAGACCCCTTAATTGTTTTTTTTCCTTAATTAGCAGCCAAACAACAACGAGATACAAAATGAACCAAAACATGAACAGCAAACTGTGACCGTCATACAATATCTGAAAATAAAGAAAGGTGAAGGTCTCAAGAATGCTGACCTGCTCAGATCCTCAAAACATTTGAACAGAGCTACTCTTAGAAAACAGAAAATCAACCATTTTGGAAATGTCTGCTATTACACAATGATAGCAGCAACAAGCCATTGAATTAAAGAATGCGTTTAATTAACACGGTGGCGCAGTGGGTAGCGCTGCTGCCTCGCAGTTGGGTGACCTGGGGACCCGGGTTTGCTTCCCGGGTCCTCCCTGCGTGGAGTTTGCATGTTCTCCCCGTGTCTGCGTGGGTTTCCTCCGGGCGCTCCAGTTTCCTCCCACAGTCCAAAGACATGCAGGTTAGGTGGATTGGCGATTCTAAATTGGCCCTAGTGTGTGCTTGGTGTGTGGGTGTGTTTGTGTGTGTCCTGCGGTGGAGCTGGAGACCCCTGTTCTGCACCATTGTGACTACCAACAAATGCTTTTCACGTTATTATAAGGTCACATTGACAACAAATTGAAAAGAGGGAGAGTCATTTGAAGCTTTGCTTTTTAACAGCGTGAACGCAGCAGTCACCTGTCATTGTTTTAATTACAGAGGAGGATGCAAGTATTCAACATGTCAACGTTTTTCTTATTGAATTTATTTCTAACGCAGCGAATCCCATGAAATTCAGACCAGACATCGGTTTTAACTCAGCTGAGCGATGTTGCCAAAGTAAGCGTAACATGCCAATCCGTTAAAAAGTTATGTGCAACAAAAAGTAGTAAGAAAAAGCACTAAAGCAGCAAATTTGCACTCACGACTTCTCCTACCTGCACATGTTGGTAGGTTTGTCATCCGCCCTTTGGAAAAGGGTTACCCCCCTCAGGACGCAAGTTACAGCCTTTTTATTAATCAACAGATACTTTAGGAAGGCAAGCAGATAGTGAGAGTACATGTAGATGTGAAAATCACTAGACAGACAGATAGATATGGAAGGCACTGTATAACAGATACAAAACTGTCAGAAAAAACAGGGTATACAGTAAATAATATACAGGCAGAGAAGCCACTAGATAGGTAGATAAATAGACAGACATGAAAGGCATTATACGTATAAGACAGATAAATAAGAAAGGCACTATATACTAGGCAGAAAGGGAAACCAAAAAGTAATAATACTATTATTACTACAGTCATTTGTTCCCAGGCTGTCACTCAAGAAACATCTCACGATGGCTACAGTTGAAGAGCTCTCACATGACATTTGCAACAAGATTGTTGAGTGTCATTGCGGTGGCATTGGTTACCGACGGATGTTTCAACTCCTAAATAAGCTCTACTGAGGTCATTATCTGCAACTCTGCCATCACCTAACAGGAGCGGTTCGACTGGACAGTAAGAAGGCTACTCAGTAGAGGAGCCCATGAGCTAAGGACCACTCGAAAAGAATTCCATCACAGAAAATACAACAGGTGACGCTCTCCACTGCCACGGCCTATGCCCGAAATCCATCCATCCATTCATTTTCCAACCCACTGAATCCAAACACAGGGTCACGGGGGTCTGCTGGAGCCAATCCCAGCCAACACAGGGCACAAGGCAGGAACCAATCCCGGGCAGGGTGCCAACCTACTGCAGGTATCAAAATATGTCATTAAATAAATAATCCATAAAAACAGGTGATGAGCGGAGGTTAAAATCCAATAGAAAAAATCTTTAAAAACAACAAGGTTAAAACAATGGCTGGAAGCAGTCTCTTAAAATCCCAAAGCACGGTGCCTTCTTCTTTCTATCTGGCGGCTCCCCTGCTTCTCCCATCGGGCTTCACAACAGGGGAGTTGCCCTACCTGCAGTTGTAGCTGCCTTCCACTCTGGTCTGGTAGCCCTCCGATCCCTGGCTGCGTCGGGCTCCAATGCGGACCGAGAACTTGGGTTCTGTCTAGGGATGCACCGATACCGAAACGGGTATCTGGTATCGGCCTCGATACCACATTTTCTAAAGTACTCGTACTCGTTAAAAGTCCCCCGATACCGGGGACCGATACCACAGTCTGAGAAATGTCTATGTTTGAGCGGCGTGTAAGGGGTTAATCACAGGCGCCGAGTGCCCGCCCCCAGGCCCCGGCTGCAGCTCAGAGCGGGGAGAAGGCGAGGCGAGACATGTCAGCCGTGTGGAACTATTTCAAAGTGAATGAAGACGACAAAACAAAGGCAGACTGCAAATTGTGCTCAGCGAAATTGTCCAGAGGAGGCTCAAAAGGTAGCGCATTTAACACAAGTAATTTAATCAAGCACCTAAAATCCCAACACGACAACGAGTACAAAGAGTTTACCCACGCTTCTAAACCAACACAACCCACGCTGCAGCAAACTCTTGCAAGACGAGAGAAAATGTCCAGAGACAATCCACGTGCTGTGAAAATAACACAGGCAATTATCGAGTACATTGCATTGAGTGACCAGCCACTCTCGGAGGTAGAAAATGTGGGATTCCTGCGTCTCCTCCATGTTCTGGAGCCCAGATATGATATCCCAAGCCGCCGCTACATGACTGACACGGAGCTGCCTAAACTACACGATTCCATGAAAAAACATATCCACAGCCTACTGCAAGCCTCCTCTGCGTTTAGTTTCACCACGGATATTTGGACAAGCAGTGTTAGCCCCGTGTCGCTAATTAGCCTAACCTCCCAGTGGATAGACGAGAGTTTCTTGTTTTTTTTGTTAAATTATATGACTAAAGCTGTTACCTGTAAATTTAAATCATGTTTTTATTAAGTACTCGGCATTGGCAAGTACTCGGTATCGGCAAGTACTCGGTATCGGCGAGTACTGAAATGCAAGTACTTGTACTCGTACTCGTTTTACAAAAAAGTGGTATCGGTGCATCCCTAGTTCTGTCCCCAGTGGCCAGGGCGCTCACGCTGGGCCTAAACCTGCCCAAAGCCTCCACGACTGCTGCTGCCTTTCGACGGCCAGTCGTCTTCAACACCGGTCACTCCAGCTCCGTGATCGCTCAGCTGGAGCGACCGCTTTCTTCAGCCCCACCGAGTATCAGTCAAACACTCTTCTGCAGTGGTGGCTCTGAGGCTAGGGATCTACACTGGCAATCAGAAGGTTGCCGGTTCGAATCCTGTAAATCACAGGTGTTGAACTCCGGTCATCGAGGGCTGCAGTGGCTGCAGGTTTTCATTCTAACCATCTTCTTCATTAGTGAGCCATTTTTTTTTGCTAATTAACTTCTTTTGCTTTAGTTTTAATGAACTTGTCTCAGGCCCCTTAATTATCTCTTTTTCCTTAATTAGTAGCCAAACAATAATGAGACATCAAACAAGCCACCGTATGACCAGCTCACCTGTGCCCATCACACAATATCTGAAAATAAAGAAAGGTGAAGGTCTCAGTAAAGCTGATCTCTCAGGTCACCAAAACATTTTGATGTTCTTAGAAAAAACAGAAAAATCAACAGATTTGGAAATGTCTGCTGTAACAGAATGAGAGGAGCAACAAGCCACGGAATTAAATAACGAGTTTAATTAACAGCAAGAATCAGCTTCTCATTAAGAGACTGTTTGGAATGAAATTGGCTGGAGTTTGAAATCCCAGTTTAGCTGGTCATCTGTTGGCTTTTTTCACGTCTCAGTTCTGTTTGGCTGGAGATGACGAAAACGTCCAGGAGGACAAACATCACGCAACACTCCAACTGATACCAGCTGTCCCGTCCATCTCCACCCGTGTAGTACTGAAACAGGACAAACTTTAAAAATCACTAAACCAAAAAAAAATAGTCACTCTGGCCAAGCGGAAGGGAGGTGAGCTCTAACGTCAGACGTTGGCACTGTATCTGATCGTGTTCAGCTCTGACGGGAGAGCGCCCCCCGCGTGGGGAGAAAACCAGGTGGCCATTATATTTCAGCCAATTACCAGCTACCCTCTAAAACACACGTAGCTCTGATCTCTCCATCAAAAACGTCAAACGTTACTCCTTAACAATCTCTAGATGATGATGTCTCCTGAACAAACAGGTAACACTAGCTAAGCAGAGGCGAGGTGCGCTCCAACACGTGGCGTTAGGTAAAGCGACTTGAATGGAGAGGCGTGAGTGAGGAGGCCTTGCCCAGCTCTCCTTGGCCCGCTGCCTCTCTGTCGGATTCGTGTAAATAAATTGCAACCGCAAGTGAACTCTGACACTTAGCAAGATGAGTGAAGTCACAAAATCAACTGGCAAATTATAGAAAAAACTTGATCTGAATCCGTTAAGTAGTTCTCTAGTGAAAAGCGGACAGACAGACAGATGTTGGATTTTATATATATATATATATATATATATATATATATATATATATATATATATATATATATATATATATATATACATATATATATATATATATATATATATACTTGAGGGCCTTGCCACTCTTGCTCGCTTCGTTCGCCATTCCCCGGGTCTGCGCTACATATTAGCCTCTTTGCGGTTCTGCCGCTCGCTTATGGGGATGCAGATGTACAATTTAAACAGATTTTAATTTTCATGGGAATTGTTACATTTGCATAATAGAACTATTTTACATTACAGTGAGTAATTAACCATATCATAAAAGAGTAAAACATAATAATTTGAAAATGAATTATGTTTCATGTTGCGTTAGAGTTATTCGTTGCGTAAAACGATTTTGTTCTGTTTGGCTTTGAAATTAACACGCATATACTTTTTAAACTTACGGTTTAACTGTAAAACTTCAGTAAAAACATCCATCCATCCATTTTCCAACCCGCTGAATCCGAACACAGGGTCACGGGGGTCTGCTGGAGCCAATCCCAGCCAACACAGGGCACAAGGCAGGAACCAATCCCGGGCAGGGTGCCAACCCACCGCAGGACACACACAACCACACCCACACAGCAGGGCCAATTTAGAGTCGCCAATCCACCTAACCTGCATGTTTTTGGACTGTGGGAGGAAACCGGAGCGCCCGGAGGAAACCCACACAGACACGGGGAGAACATGCAAACTCCACGCAGGGAGGACCCGGGAAGTGAACCCAGGTCCCCAGGTCTCCCAACTGCGAGGCAGCAGCGCTACCCACTGCGCCACCGTGCCGCCCCTTCAGTAAAAACTATTTTTTGAATTAACTTTTCATCAGTATCGCATTGAATTTTGGTTCTGTGTTTGGACTTACATCGTGACAACGCAACGTATAACTTCCCGTGAGTGAATTTCGCTTCTTTCTCGCTAATAAATAAAACAACTTTTTCTAAATGTTTGTCCCTGTGATTTGTTAATTGTCTTTGCAGAAGCTATTCTAACGGGAAACTGCAATCGTTTTAATACGAATGGCATATCAAGATCTCCTTTGGTGTCTAATGTCATTAGTGAAGATGGACTACATGACCTTTTTTGGATACATCCTTCTTTCTGCAGTAATTCATGTGGTGGAAGACCAGACGGTTTCTGTTTGGCTGCCATTTAATGAAGAAAGGAATCAATTCAGAGGTCTGAATCCTTAAAAACAGGGCTATTAAAATGAAGGGAAAAGGAGTTAATTAGCAGTGAAATCTGATCACTGATTAGGAAACGGGTTAGAATGAAAACCTGTAGCCGCTGTGGCCCTCCAGGACCGGAGTTCGACACCCCTGCCGTAAATGCCAATAGGGACTCTGCTCTGTTGGGCCCTTGAGCAAGGCCCTTAACCTGCAATTGCTGAGCGCTTTGAGTAGTGAGAAAAGCGCTATATAAATGCAGAGAATTATTATTATTATTATTATTATTATTACAGGGCGGCACGGTGGTGTGGTGGGTAGCGCTGCTGCCTCGCAGTTGGTAGATCTGGGGACCTGGGTTCGCTTCCCGGGTCCTCCCTGCGTGGAGTTTGCATGTTCTCCCAGTGTCTGTGTGGGTTTCCTCCGGGCGCTCCGGTTTCCTCCCACAGTCCAAAGACATGCAGGTTAGGTGGATTGGCGATTCTAAATTGGCCCTAGTGTGTGCTTGGTGTGTGGGTGTGTTTGTGTGTGTCCTGCGGTGGGTTGGCACCCTGCCCGGGATTGGTTCCTGCCTTGTGCCCTGTGTTGGCTGGGATTGGCTCCAGCAGATCCCTGTGTTCAGATTCAGCGGGTTGGAAAATGGATGGATGGATTATTATTACAGGGGCTCACCTCCCAGCTGCCTGCCTTTGCTCCATCGAGCCTGCTCTCTCGCTCTCTCGCTCACTCTCACACCGGCTATCCTCTCCATGTTTCCTGCCTCCTTCTTCCCTGCAACCTCGGTCTCTTTTCTTATTTTTCTTCATCCTTTCTACTAGCTGCCTCATGCTTCTATTTATCACGGAGACGTGGATCAGCTGTGGCAATCAGCAAGTCCCGGGAACAATTACGGATGCGGACGACTCCTCACCTGTGCACTTAAGTGAGAACCGCCCGCATCACTAATCCACCGGGAACCACACACACACACCATGCCCCCTCGCTAAGGCAATTATTTATTTTAAAAACTGGCCCTTTTGATATGAGCTGTGGACCTGCTTATACCACAGAGTTACAACAGAATATTCGGGGCCTCTTTCGAGTGAATCTCCCTGTATTAAAAAAGCAATGAGGCTGTAAAATGTCCAATAAGCTCCTGCTTCACTCTGGGACACAAGTTGAAATGTTCTTACCAAAAAATAAAAGCAGCCACCTAAGTGCCCTCTCACCGTGGATTCAGACTCCTTGACGCCTTCATTTTTCTCAACACCCAATACTCCAGAATGACAACGTGAAAACAGAATTTTATGACATTTTTGCAAATTTTTAAATAACAGAAAACCTGAAATATTACATTGACACAAGTATTCGGACCATTTTGTGTGAAGTTCTTGATTTACCATTGGATCTCTGCCTCTACGCTCACCTATGCTACTGGGTCCAGAGGAGCAGCCATGGGATGCATACTACGTCCCCCAGAACGCGTGGTGGCAGCCCTCGTCGGTTACATTGGGGCCACAGGTGTGGGACTTCATGGCTCAGCCCTGTTGGTCTCCTTAGCCACCACCAGGAGGAGCTGCACTGCTTAATGAGCCCCTGTGGGCTATAAGAAGAGCCTGCAGCCACTACTCGAGGCACCAGAGTCGGAAAGAGGAGGACAAAGCTTCCTGGGAGGAAGAGAATAAAAGGAAGAGGAAGAGGAAGAAGAAGAGGAGGAGGAAGGGGAGGAGGGGGAGGAGGAGGAGGGGGAGGAGGAGTGTGTTGGTGTTTTTCTTTTGTGTGTTTTGGGGACTGTGTAGGGCCTGTGGGACACGGGGAAGATGTGTCCCACGGTTGAAGAAAAGTAAATCATTTGTTTCATTTTTACGTGCCTCCGTTGTCAGTCTGTGTCGGGTCGACGCCTATATAGCACCTTTGCCACAATGGTCATGAGCTTTGGGTATTTACCTACAGAATGAGGTTGAGGGTACAAGTGGCCGAAATGTGCTTTCTACGCAGGCTGGCTGGGCTCTCCATCAGAGATATGGTGACTTCCAGGAGTGCCTCGGAGGAGAGCCGCTGACCTTCTGTATCAAAAGGAGCCAACTGAGGAGGTTATCAGACACCTCCTTGTGGAGATTTTAAGGGTACGACCAGCTGGGGGGAGACCCCTGGGAAGACCCCTGGGCTCGCTTGGAGGATTAAATGTCTCAGATGACCTGGGAATGCCTCAGTATGAGTTGGCAAGTGTGGTTGAGGAAACGGATGTTTGGCCCTCAAGATCGTTGCCCCCCACAACCCGGCTTCGAATAAGCGGTGGAAAATGAATGAATGACTGAATGAACACACCTGTCCACAGAAGGCCTCATAGCTTAGCAAAAACCAAGCAATGAAGTCCAAGTCAGACAGGATTGTGTCGAGGTACAGATTTGGTGAAGGCTATACAAAAGTTGCTGCTGCATTGAAGGCTCCAAAGACCAAAGTGCCCTCCATAATTCTTAAATGGAAGATGTTGGGAACAACCACGACTCTTCCTAGAGCTGGCCACCCGGTCAAACTGAGCAAATTGTGGAAGAAGGTTCTTAGCAAGAGAGGCGACCAAGAACCCAATGATCACTCTGGCGGAGCTCCACAAAACCTGTGTGGAGATGGCGAAAACGTCCAGGAGGACAAACATCATGCAACACTCCAACTGATACCAGCTGTCCCGTCCATCTCCGCCCGCGTAGTAGTGAAACAGGACAAACTTTAAAAATCACTAAACCAAAAAAAAAAATAGTCACTCTGGCCAAGCGGAACGGAGGTGAGCTCTAACGTCAGATGTTGGCACAGTATCTGATTGTATTCAGCTCTGACGGGAGAGCGTCCCCCGCGTGGGGAGAAAGCCAGGTGGCCATGATATCTCAGCCAATCACCAGCTACCCTCTAAAACACATGTAGCTCTGATCTCTCCATCAAAAACGTCAAATGTTACTCCTTAACAATCTCTAGATGATGATGTCTGCTGAACAAACAGGTAACACTAGCTAAGCAGAGGCGAGGTGTGCTCCAACACGTGGCGTTAGGTAAAGCGACTCGAATGGAGAGGCTGCTGCATGAGTGAGGAGGCCTTGCCCAGCTCTCCTTGGCCTGCTGCCTCTCTGTCGGATTCGTGTAAATAAATCGCAAGTGAACTCTGACACTTAGCAAGATGAGTGAAGTCACAAAATCAACTGGCAAATTGCAATGCATTTTATTACTACAAATATATATGATGTGCCATCTGTTGGAATGAAAAACGCAATGTGTTTTATTATTACAAATATATATGATGCGCCATCTGTTGCAATCAAAAATGCAATGTATTTTATCAATACAATTATTTATGATGAGCCATCTGTTGAAATGAAAAATGCAAAGTTTTTTATTATTACAAATATTTATGATGTGCCATCTGTTGGAAAGAAAAACGCAATGCATTTTACTACAACATGCATTACAAAAAAATTTCCAATAGATGGTGCACTGCACATGTTAACACTGAATATGTCCAAGAGAGTGTACAGATGTACAGAAATCAGCTAATCACCTTAATAAAGTGTGTGTCTGTGTATGAATGACTCGTTGGTTGAAAGTCCTCGGTGTTGTTGTGTCACAGAGAGAAGATGTGCAGTGTTGTTCATAATGGCACTCAGTTTTGTTTTCGTTCTCTCTTTTGCTATGACTTCCAGGGGGTCCGCATTGTGTCCCATAACTGAGCCTGCCCTTTTAATTAACTTGTTGATTTGGTGGTCTTCTCTTGAAGTTATGTGACCAGCCCAGCACACCAGCCCGACCAGCATAGAGTTGTAGAAGACATGAAGGATATCACTTCCCACATTAAAGAAAAAATATGAATCACAAAACTGCTGTTTAAAATGCTCCCCAATCAGCTGGCCATACATGTGGTGATCTTTATACAGTCGTGCCTCATGGGAAAGACAGCCCCATCGATGTCCACCTAACTATCCTCAAAATGGAGGCAAAATTTGGCAGTGAGCAATAATAAAGTTTTCAAAGTAATGTCTGAAGCTGCACCACTGAGTTTCTGGTGTCTGAAAATCTCCAACCAAAAGTTCACTAAGCAAGGTGGACTTGTGTGCTTGGTCGAGAACAACAGCAAGAGTGACCTTCGAGCTCCTGTGATGGCATTGTGGGCTTGTAAGACAGTTCGTTCAACATCCTGGGCTCTGTTCTCAGGTTGAACTGGGCAGGCTTGGACAAGATGGCGGTTATTGGAGGTCTTCTTCACTTGTGGATGATCTGCCAGCCAGCTGAGTGGGGGATTTCTGATTGTTTGGAGATCTTGTTAAATCAACAACACCCCCCATTACCCCCCACCCCCTCCTCCAAGGACTCCTAAGCATCTCCAAGCTTCATTCTGAAGGCCTCAGTGAGCTCTTTGAACCTCAGCACTTCAACAACAAAGAGGAAACCAAAGCAAATGTCTGAGGTCTGAATAAGAGGGCAGAGTCATATGATCGCCTTTCTAAGGGTCGATTTCTCACAAACATTATGAAGTTTTTCTTCACACAGAGAACCACAGACACATGGAATAAGCGACCAAGTAGTGTGGTGGACAGGAGGACACTAGGGACCTCCAAAACTCGACTTGATGTAATTTTAGAAGAATTAAGTGGACAGGACTGGCGAGCTTTGGTGGGCCTTATGGCCTCTTCTCGTCCAGATTGTCCTAATGGTCTAACGAGATCTCCTCTCATGATGTTCTAATCATTTGCACCTTATCGTAATATGAGGTATTTGAGGTTGTGATAAATGGAGGGGTGGATTTTGTTTTTCCACATGTGACATTTTCTTGTATGTTTATTTTCCTTCTTTGTTTTTTGTTTAATTTAAAAAAAAAATGATTTTATTGATTTTATTAAAATCAAATAACATTCCATACAAATAACTCAAGTTTTACAAAAAAAAAAAGGGTCAAAAAAAATCAACCCCCACCCCTGAGAAAGAGAGCTAGGCCAGCAGAGTAAAACTTTAAGCTAGTATAAAATAAGTAAATAGATAAGTTAATAAATGAATAAAGATAAATGGAGTAAAAGAGGGGAGAGAACCTGCTTCCTCAATTTAAATGTCAGTCAGTCATTGTCCAACCCGCTATATCATAACACAGGGTCACGGGAGTCTGCTGGAGCCAATCCCATCCAACACAGGGCACAAGGCAGGAACAAATCCCAGGCAGGGATCTGATCTCTCTCTCAAAAACGTCAAATGTTAATCCTTAACAATCTCTACAGTGGTGTGAAAAACTATTTGCCCCCTTCCTGATTTCTTATTCTTTTGCATGTTTGTCACACAAAATGTTTCTGATCATCAAACACATTTAACCATTAGTCAAATATAACACAAGTAAACACAAAATGCAGTTTTTAAATGATGGTTTTTATTATTTAGGGAGAAAAAAAATCCAAACCTACATGGCCCTGTGTGAAAAAGTAATTGCCCCCTTGTTAAAAAATAACCTAACTGTGGTGTATCACACCTGAGTTCAATTTCCGTAGCCACCCCCAGGCCTGATTACTGCCACACCTGTTTCAATCAAGAAATCACTTAAATAGGAGCTGCCTGACACAGAGAAGTAGACCAAAAGCACCTCAAAAGCTAGACATCATGCCAAGATCCAAAGAAATTCAGGAACAAATGAGAACAGAAGTAATTGAGATCTATCAGTCTGGTAAAGGTTATAAAGCCATTTCTAAAGCTTTGGGACTCCAGTGAACCACAGTGAGAGCCATTATCCACAAATGGCAAAAACATGGAACAGTGGTGAACCTTCCCAGGAGTGGCCGGCCGACCAAAATTACCCCAAGAGCGCAGAGACGACTCATCCGAGAGGTCACAAAAGACCCCAGGACAACGTCTAAAGAACTGCAGGCCTCACTTGCCTCAATTAAGGTCAGTGTTCACGACTCCACCATAAAAAAGAGACTGGGCAAAAACGGCCTGCATGGCAGATTTCCAAGACGCAAACCACTGTTAAGCAAAAAGAACATTAGGGCTCGTCTCAATTTTGCTAAGAAACATCTCAATGATTGCCAAGACTTTTGGGAAAATATCTTGTGGACTGATGAGTCAAAAGTTGAACTTTTTGGAAGGCAAATGTCCCGTTACATCTGGCGTAAAAGGAACACAGCATTTCAGAAAAAGAACATCATACCAACAGTAAAATATGGTGGTGGTAGTGTGATGGTCTGGGGTTGTTTTGCTGCTTCAGGACCTGGAAGGCTTGCTGTGATAGATGGAACCATGAATTCTACTGTCTACCAAAAAATCCTGAAGGAGAATGTCCGGCCATCTGTTCGTCAACTCAAGCTGAAGCGATCTTGGGTGCTGCAACAGGACAATGACCCAAAACACACCAGCAAATCCACCTCTGAATGGCTGAAGAAAAACAAAATGAAGACTTTGGAGTGGCCTAGTCAAAGTCCTGACCTGAATCCAATTGAGATGCTATGGCATGACCTTAAAAAGGCAGTTCATGCTAGAAAACCCTCAAATAAAGCTGAATTACAACAATTTTGCAAAGATGAGTGGGCCAAAATTCCTCCAGAGCGCTGTGAAAGACTCATTGCAAGTTATCGCAAACGCTTGATTGCAGTTATTGCTGCTAAGGGTGGCCCAACCAGTTATTAGGTTCAGGGGGCAATTACTTTTTCACACAGGGCCATGTAGGTTTGGATTTTTTTTTCTCCCTAAATAATAAAAAACACCATTTACAAACTGCATTTTGTGTTTACTTGTGTTATATTTGACTAATGGTTAAATGTGTTTGATGATCAGAAACATTTTGTGTGACAAACATGCAAAAGAATAAGAAATCAGGAAGGGGCAAATAGTTTTTCACACCACTGATGATGTCTGTTGAACAAACAGGTATCGCTAGCTAAGTGGAGGCGAAGTGCGCTCCAACATGTGGCGCGAGGTAGAGTGACTCGAATGGAGGCTGGCGTGTGAGTGAGTGAGGAAGGCCCACCTGGTTTCCTACTCCTGAGGTCTGGCCCTCCTCCTCTCAGCCCGCTGTGTCTCTCTCGGATTAGCACAAATAAATCTGGACCGCACGCGTGTCTCTGGGTGTCTCCTCCGGCCGCTCCGGTTTCCTCCCACAGTCCAAAGACATGCAGGTTAGGTGGATTGGCGATTCTAAATTGGCCCTAGTGTGTGTTTGGTGTGTTTGTGTGTGTCCTGCTGTGGGTTGTCACCCTGCCTGGGATTGGTTCCTGCCTTGTGCCCTGTATTGGCTGGGATTGGCTCCAGCAGACCCCTGTGACCCTGTGTTCGGATTCAGCGGGTTGGAAAATGGATGGATGGATGGATGCTAAAGGGAGGCGCATCACTCGACACACAATTCGCATTTGGTTGTATTTGGCTGCTTTTACTACACAATTAAGTGGTGATGCATCACAGACTTGTCTGCAGCCCATTTGGGTTGTGACCCATAGCTTAAGAAGCGCTGATCCAGAGTGATTGGAGCAGTAAAGTAAGTATTGGGTGTCTGGCGTAGGGGAGATTGCCACTTTCTCTTTTCAGACAGGGTTAGCAGGCCCAATAGAGTAGCCATCATGATGAGAGTATAAAGCAGTGTTTCTCCACCCATTTTGGTGTTGCAACCAACGTTGTCTCACATACTGTAGGCGTCTTCATGACCCCCAGTGGCAAATCATCATGAGCAACAACAAGAACATTTATTTCTAGAGCACGCTTTTATACAAGTGGTGTAGCTCAAATTGCTTTACAAGATGAAGAAAGAAAAAAGAAAAATCTAAAAATAAGATGGGCGGCACAGTGGTGATGAGACCTGTGGTTCACTTCCCAGGTCCTCCCTGTGTGGAGTTTGTATGTTCTCCCCGTGTCTGCATGGGTTTCCTCCCACCGTCCAAAGACATGCAGGTTAGGTGCATTGGTGATCCTAAATTGTCCCTAGTGTGTCTGTGTGTGTGTGTGTGCGCATGCCCTGTGGTGACTGGGATTGGCTCCAGCAGACCCCCCGTGACCCTGGGTTAGGATATAGCAGGTTGGAAAATGACAGACTGACTGACTAAAAATAAGATTAAGCAATGCTAAGTCTCTCTGTTATAAAAAAAAACTTGGAACTAGACAATGACAAGACACGATCTTTTGAAGAGAGATCTTTGAGAGACAAGAGGGACAAGACACCATTTAACAGGGGTTTTCGGAGGAGCGAACACGTCTACTTGGTGTGCGTTCAGCCGACCCCTAAACAACAGCGCGTAGCTGTAGAGAAAAGGCCGCATTAGCGCAAACAAACAGAAAATATTACTTGGTGAAATAACAGAACAGCGAAAAGAGATCAGATAGTGTTTGAGGATGTCTGGTGGAGAAGAGAGACAAGGCAGTGAGTTTAAAATGTTTGAAGCGCCACACGAAATGCAGATCACGCCACACAGGAGCAGCAAGCCAGCAGCTGATCAAGCAAAGACGAGGTAAAAAAAAAGGAATTTGTTTCCCCATTGTATGCTATACGGATGACATGGTTCTGTTGGCTTCATCGGACAGTGACCTCCAGGTCTCACTGGAGCGGTTCGCAGCCGAGTGCGAAGCAGCTGGGATGAGAGTCAGCACCTCTAAATCCGAGGCCATGGTTCTCAGCCGGAAAAGGGTGGAATGTTCTCTCCGGGTTGGGAGCACACTACTGCCTCAAGTGGAGGAGTTCAAGTATCTTTGGGTCTTGGTCATGAGTAAGGGAAGAATGGAACGGGAGGTCGACAGACGGATCGCAGTAATGCGGTCTCTGCAACGGTCCGTCATGGTGAAGAGAGAGCTGAGCCAAAAGGTGAGGCTGTCGATTTACCAGTCGATCTACGTTCCTACCCTCACCTATGGCCACGAGCTTTGGGTAGTGACAGAAAGAGCAAGATCGCGGATACAAGCGGCCGAAATGAGTTTTCTCCACAGGGTGGCTGGACTTTCCCTTAGAGATAGGGTGAGGAGTTCAGTTATCCGGGACAGACTCGGAGTAGAGTTGCTGCTCCTCTGCATTGAGAGGAGTCAGTTGAGGTGGTTTGGGCATCTGGTTAGGATGCTCCCTGGACGCCTCCCTGGGGGGGGTGTTCCGGGCATGCCCCACTGGGAGAAGGCCATGGGGCAGACCCAGGACACGCTGGAGGGATTATATCTCCCGGCTGGCCCTGGAACGTCTCGGGGTCCCCACAGAGGAACTGGAGGAGGTGGCCGGGGAGAGGGAGGTCTGGACTTCTCTGCTTAGGCTGCTGCCCCCGCGACCCGACCTCGGATAAGCAGTGGATAATGGATGGATGGATGTATCACCATTTATAAGGGGGTTTTGGAGGAGCAGCCGCATCTCTTTGGGGTGTGTTCAGCCCTCCTCTTCACAAGGGCGCGTAGTGCTTGGCGACGGGGAGAAAGGAGTTGGAGATCGAAGCGAGCAGGGGGTGAAGCTCCCTAGTAAGAAAGAATAAAGTAAGGTCTGATGGCCAGGAGGACAGAAAAAAAACAGAAAAAATTTGTATGAAAGCAAGCTGTATCCTCTTTAATGGTGAAGTGCGCATGCGCGGGGCGCGGTGCGATGCGTGATATTACTGTCAAAGAAAGTTAGAGGCGTTTTACGGAAATACAAACCAGTATTACTGCGAGAGGAAATTAAAGGTACACAATACAGTGACGCATATTACAGCCACATACAAGCCAGTATTACTGTCAGAGGAGACTAAAGGCATATCACTGACGCGCACGCCTGTATTACCGCCAGAGAAAATTAAAGGTATATTATGGACGTACAAGCTAGTGGACGTACAAGACAGTATTACTGTCACAGAAAATGAAAGACACACAATACACGGCGGCAGCCCACGAAGAACGGTCAGCTCAGCAAGTAAACATCAAGAAAGGAAAGGCTGAAAGAAAGAAAAATACGACCAACAAACAGAATGAGGTCAAAGTCCCTTGCCATTTAATATAGACTGTTCCTACTAATGTTTATGCACTACTGTTCTAGCGCCCGTTATTGTAACGGGCTAAATGACTAGTAAATAAATAAATGTTGTTGTTGTGAAGGTTCTGAGTTGAAGTGTAAGGTGACATGCATTCCAAAATAGAGGATGGGACGAGATTATTGAAGGCTTTGTAGGCCATCAGCAGTATTTTAAAGTCAATTCTAAATGGCACAGGTAACCAGTGTAGTGACGCTAAAACTGGGGTGATGTGCTTGGATTTTCTTTTCCTAGTTAAGATTCTAGCAGCTCCATTCTGCACTCGTTGCAATCGATTGATGTCTTTTTTTTGGGTGGTCCTGAGAGGAGTGTGTTACAGTAATCTAGTCGACTGAAAGCAAAAGCATGAACTCATTTTTCAGCATCTTATCAGGTCTAACTTTTCCGATATTTCTTAAGTGAAAAAATACTGTCCTAGTAATCTGATTAATATGTGATCATGATCACAATCATCTGGATGGTGGAGGCTGATGGTGGTGGTGGGGTCATCCCCTTGGTGAACCCAGTGTAAGGGGGATTGAGCATGATCATTGGGGTGGCGACCCACCAGGACCCTCTTCTCAACCCACTGTGACTCATTACCAATATAAACAATTGTCTACTCGTGACCCACTGGTGGCGGGCGTCAACCCAAACGTGTTGTGGAGAAACGCCGCAGTAAAGCATCGCTAGATGCTCACTGGTTTTAACCACAAAGTATGATAGCCGCCAAATGTTTTGGTTATTTTCATGTATCAAGCTGTGTCCATCTTTAGGTTTAGGTTCTATCCTGGGATGTTGGTTGTGTTTAGGTTACCTCTGGGCACTAAGGCAGCCTTAGGTCAGGGGTGGGTGGCATCGGACCTGGAGAGCAGCAGTGGCTGCAGGTTTCTGTTCCAATCCAATTTCTTAATGAGAAGTCAATTATTGCTGATGAAGCACTTTCTTATTCACGTGACATTTTGATGTTTCACTTTAGTGGTCTCGCTTATTAAGGTTCCCCACTCTTAACTCTTTTAGGCCTGATTTTTTATTGTTCCTTTTCTCCCAGGGCTGAATATTTTTCCAAAAATATTTTCCGAAAAGCACACAAAGCACTGATGAATGAACAAACAAGTATTGCAGATTCCATCGTCTGCTTACTAATTAGAGTCCCATCGGTTGTGATAACGAAGGCGCTCACTCCAATTAGCCACGTGAGGAAACAGGGAAGGGGGTGAGCATTCCTTGGCCCCCTCTTCCTAATGAATGTCTAATTGATATTAATTAGCAATCCCAAAGCGCGGTGGCTTCGTGAGACACAGTGGGCTGCTTTTGTGTTGTGTCTCGAGACCCCCCCCCCCGAACACACTCCTGTGTGACTACAGTGGGAGTTGGACCA
Organism: Erpetoichthys calabaricus; assembly: GCF_900747795.2. Taxonomy (NCBI): domain Eukaryota; kingdom Metazoa; phylum Chordata; class Cladistia; order Polypteriformes; family Polypteridae; genus Erpetoichthys; species Erpetoichthys calabaricus. The sequence goes on along the minus strand of NC_041405.2, from coordinate 154,433,754 downwards.
GCTGGGGTATTGGTTTCCATGTCTTTACCCAGTCATTCCTACAAATGAGGGAATAATTAAAGCTTTGCTGAGGTGGTGGTGGGGGGCCACTCACCACCATGATGATGGCAAGTAATCCACAGGCTTTGGGGAAGCAGAAGCCCCTGCTGAAATGCAGGCACATTTTCAAATGTTGCCATGGCGCTACTAACCTTTTCCAATTTTTATTTAGAAAGCCCGCTAATAGGATGTGTGCACAGAAGAGAATCTCTCGTGGTGGGTACTGCTGGCGTCATGGCGCAATTACTACGTGGCCTCCTTCAGCCCACACATTCAGGGGGCTGGATTGTCAGGCGGACTCCTTATGTACTCGAATGACAAAGAGCTGCCTGAGTTTTCAATGAGTGGCAAAAATTTTAAAGAGATTTATATTTTTGCTTTTTATTTTAAGATCTATCCTTACCTTGGGGCTGGGGACTGTTTGGACACAATTGGCACTTTCTTACATAATTGAGTGGGTTTACTTCCAGGATGCCATTTAGGCGCCATGAAGTAATGAGGCCCGGTATGAGGCCAGCATTCTGCCTTTAGGACATCGTCAGACACTTTCACTTTTTTTTACTCCCTTACAGGGCCGGATTTACACATTCATTTCTACACCCGAAGCCAAAGCACATTATTCTGCGACCCCAAAAAGTTGATTTATAATTTTCAATTTAATATGTAACAGACGGCACGGTGGCACAGTGGGTAGCGTTGCTGCCTCGCAGTTAGGAGACCCCAGTTTGCTTCCTGGGTCCTCCCTGCGTGGAGTTTGCATGTTCTGCCCGTGTCTGCGTGGGTTTCCTCCCACAGTCCAAAGACATGCAGGTTAGGTGGACTGGCGATCCTGAATTGTTCCCTGTGCGTTTGTGTGTGTGCCCTAGTGGTGGCTATCTATCTGGCTGGCCCAGCGCTGTCTCAGCTGTGGAATGGCCAATAGGGGGAGGCCGCTTGATGGCCAAGGTCTCCAGGACTCTGAACAAATTCAAATCCTATTATGTGATATGATCTACTGTTAAATTCTGCCCTGTACTTGTAATACGGTACTTCTATTGTACTATTGTATTGTTGTGAGGATTACTTGTGTTCTGTTCTGTGTATTGTGTTGTATTGACCCCCCTTTTTTTGACACCCACTGTACGCCCAACCTACCTGGAAAGGGGTCTCTCTTTTCCCCCTTTAAGAGGTTATTGTGGGAGTTATTCCTTGTCTTCTTAGAGAGCCAAGGCTGGGGTTCTATCAAAAAGGAAGGGCCTTTTAAAGCCGATTGCAGCACACCTTCTGTGCTTTTGGGCAATACAAAAATAAATTGTATTGTATCTTTAAGCCCTGCAGTGGGTTGGTGCCCTGTCCAGGGTTTGTTCCTGCCTTGCGCCCTGTGTTGGCTGGGTTTGGCTCCAGCAGACCCCCCGTGATCCTGTAGTTAGGATATAGTGGGTTGGATAATAATTTAATAACAATTTTTTGCATTTATATAGCGCTTTTCAATTGCAGGTCAAGAGCCTTGCTCAAGGACCCAACAGAGCAGAGTCCCTATTGGCATTTACGGGATTTGAACCGGCAACCTTCTGATTGCCAGTGTAGAGCCTTAGTCTGAGAGCCATCACTCCACCTGTTAATGGATGGATGGATGGATGTATCTTTAATAATCACAGAGAGTGAGGGTTTAAATCTCATCCGAAGGAAGGCACCATTTTAACAGCCCAGTATCCTCAGCACTGCACTGGGCCATTGGGATCCACACACAGACCATAGGGTAAGCGCCCCCTGCTGGCCTCACCAACATCTTCATCTTCTAGCAGCATCCCAAGCTTTTCCTAGATGGTCTCCCATCCAAATACTGGCCGTGCCAGAACATGTTTAGCTGCAGGTCGATGACCTCTTCTGAAGTGCATGAGGTATGGCTGCTTCCTAAAAAAAAACAGGATTACCAAAATTTTTGCAAATGTATTAAAAATAAAAAAGTGAACTATCACATGGACACAAATATTCATACTATTTGCTATGACACTTGAAATCTGAGTTTCTTGATCATCATTGAGATGTATGGAGTTTGGGACCACCTTCCTGGGTCTAATGAGGTAAGCATGGGGTTATGGGCAATGTTTCCTCTAAGCTGAGCGCGTGAGCGATCGCTCACACGAATTCAGAGCGTCGCTCATACTTCCCGCACGATCGCTCATTCCGACGGCGTCGCTCGTACTTATCGCACGATCGCTCACTCCGACCGTCGGAGTTGGTGCTCATAAATTTTTGGCTTAAACAAAATGTCCCTCATAAACAATGTTTTTTGCTCACTATATGCTACTCCTTAGAGGGAACATTGGTTATGGGACGGTCCGGGTCGGCTCCACTCTCCCTGAGGCTGTCGATAGTAATAGTACTGAGATGAGCCAGACAGGTGAGGTCACGTACATGCAGCAGGGATCATTCATTGTTAAATTGATTTTGCCGTTATTGGGTTTATTCTTGTTTGGTGTGCATGTTCCGGACCTTCCATGCAATGCACAGGTCTCTGTAGTAAGCCATTTGTAATGGGATTCATGAAAGCAGTGTTAATGTTTGTGATGTGCCATCTGTTGGAATGTCAAAACAACTGGATGGACGCATAGACAGACACACAGACACTTATCCTTTTATTAAGGTGGATGGACACATTACTATAAATATTGTAAGGCACGGTTATTGAGGAAAGCAAAGTGCACATATTGTGGGGTGTCATTCAGAAAATTATTCATGTTTTGCTTGTAACATTTACAGTAATTGTGTATAAGTTCAGATATACTGAAACTGCCCTTAAATATTCATTGTCTCAGGCATATATTGTAATAAAGGAACCACAAAAATGTGTGGAGAGTGTGGGGGTCCAAGACGGACTGACCCTATTTAATGTTGTTAAGCAAAAAAATAGAAACAAAAAAAAACAAGGGAATAAATATTCATCTTTGAAAGCTTGTGTCTCCATCACTCTGGTGAGCTTCTGTCACTCTCTGGTCTCTCGACAAGTTTCGGGTCATTCTTCAGGGATATATTTTAGGAGAACTGGAAGTGGCAGAGTTAGTCTGATGAGGAAGGTGAGGCGACAGGAATTCTCCGGAGTCACCGCAGCTGTGGAGGAAGAAGGAAGAAGGTTAGTTTCAGGTGATCCCCTCAAACCGGTCCTCGAACGGCAAGCAGTGCAGAAAGGATTGAGACCCCCTTCACTTTTTCACATTTTGTATGTTGTAGCCTTGAACTAAAATCATTTACATTTTTAACCTCATCACTACATAGAAAGAAAACAGGATTTAGATAGATAGATAGATAGATAGATAGATAGATAGATAGATAGATAGATAGATAGATAGATAGATAGATAGATAGATAGATAGATAGATAGATAGATAGATAGATAGATAGATACTTTATTAATCCCGATGGGAAATTCACAAATTTTTTGTGGAACTTTTATAAATTTCTGAAAAAAAAAAAGAAATATCCCACTTCTGACACAAATATTCAGATCTTTTACTCGGGACTTAGTTGAAGCCCCTTTGGCTGCCATTCCAGCCAGTGGGTCTGACGTGACAAGCTTCACACACCTGGATTTGGGGATGTTCTTCCATTATTTTCCACAGATTTTCTCAACCTCTGATAGGATGGATGGAGACCATCAGTGGACAGCTGTTTTCAGGTCTCTCTGGAGATGTTTGAAAGGAATTCAAGTCTGGGCCACTCAAGGGCATTCACAGAGTTACTACTTTAGAACAATCTGGATGAGAACAGGCCATTGAGCCCAACAAAACTTGCCAGTCCTATCCTCTTAATTCTTCTAAAATAACATCAAGTCGAGTTTTGGGGATCCCTAAAGCCCTGCTGTCCACCACGCTTACTTATTCCATTTGTTTGTGGTTGTCTCTGTAAAGACAAACTTCCTAATGTTTGTGAGAAATTTCCCCTTTACAAGTTTCCAACTGTGTCCCCATGTTTTTGATGTACTCATTTTCAAGTCTCCGTCTCGATCCTCGATCCCTTCATAATGTTAAACATTTCAGTCAGGTCTCCTCTTAATCTCCTTTAAAGGCTCAGCTCTTTTAATCTTTCCTCCTAACTCGTCCCCTGTAGCCCTGAATCAGCCTAGTCGCTCTTCTCTGGACCTTTTCTAGTGCTGCTGTAGCCGACTGCAGTCTGTCTTTCTCTGCGTCGTATAAACAACGGTCAAGTCAGAGGCACATAGAGTCGAAACAGAAGTTTCTATTTTCCTTTCCAAAAACAAAAAAGGAAAAAAGAAGAGGGTGTCAGATAAGTGGCTTCTTCCCTATGTCCCAACAGCGTCCACCGTGCTTCTGTCAGTCAGTCATTATCCAACCTGCTATATCCTAACACAGGGTCATGGGGGTCTGCTTGAGCCAATCACATTCAGCACAGGGCAGGAACAAATCCCGGGCAGGGTGCCAGCCCACCGCAGGACACACACACACTAAGGACAATTTAGGATGGCCAATGCACCTAACCTGCATGTCTTTGGACTGAGGGAGGAAACCCACACAAACACGGGGAGAATATGCAAACTCCACACAGGGAGGACCCGGGAAGCGAACCACAGGTCTCCTAACTGGGAGGCAGCAGCACTACCACTGCACCACCATGCCATCCACCGTGCTTCTGCTTTCCTTTAATTACGCAATAAACACATCTCTCTATTATATAAAAAAATCCTGCGAAGAGACAAGACTTTTTGGAAGATTTTTTTCAAATCCTGCGAGATGAGACTTTGCCCATGAGATATTTTTCAAGTCCCGCCCTCCTCTCACTTCTCATATTCACCCGCGCCTGCGGTCCTCTCACCTCTCATTCATGTGAATGCTTTTGTCAGACAGAGTCCCTGCTCTTTCAGCTCTTATATATTTTTACGTTTTCCTCACTTTAAGTTCCCAATTAAAGAAGACGTATTATGTCCAAATCTTATTGAAGAATTTCATCACAAAGGGTTATCAACAGAAGATATGAGTATACGGGCAATCCTAGCACCGAGAAACGATGAAGTCAAAACGAATTAACACCAAAATTGTCAATCAGTTACACGACAAATTGGTTAAATGCGTATCAGTAGACTCTGCTGAAACAGTTGGTGGTGATGGAGCAGAAGATGAAAACATCAACTTACAATATCATGAAGAATATCTACAAGTGTTAACACCATCCAGTCTTCCACCACACGAATTACTGTAGGAAGAAGGATGTATCCAAATTTAGGTAATGTAGTTCATCTTCACTAATGACATTAGACACCACAGGAGATCTTGATATGCCATTCCTATTAAAACGTTTACAGTTTCCTGTTAGAATAGCTTTGGCAAAGATAATTAAAAAATCTCAGAGCCAAACATTCGAGAAAGTTGATTAATTTATTAGAGAGAAAGAAACGAAATTCAATCAGGGGCAGTTATACGTTGTGTTGTCACGATGTAAGTCCAAACACGGAATCAAAATTCAATGCGATATTGACAAAAAGGTAATTAAAACATTGTTTTTACTGAAGTTTTACAGTAAAGGTGTAAATTTTAAAAGTATTTGAGTGTTAATTTCAAAGCCAAAAAGAATACCTCTAACACAACATGAAACATAATTTACTTTCAATTTATTACGTTTTACTATTTTTTACTATGGTTAATTACTCACTGTAATGTAAAATAGCTATTTCTATTATGAATATGTAACAATTGCCATGAAAATAACAATCTGTTTAAATTGTACATCCACATCCCCAAACGTGAGCGGCAGAGCCGTGAAGTGGCTACGTGTAACGCCCGCCTGGGATTTGGCAAGCAAAGTGAGCAGGGGGCAGAGCCCCCTAGTTGCATATAAAACTATGTACAAACAATTACTCAGATTTTCCAGAGAGAACTATTTACAATATACATAGCTTCATACAATAAAAAAATCCTAACTTTATAATCATATATTCTTAACAAAAAGAAAACAAAATAGAAAAGCGTAGCTTTCTAAAAACAAAAAGGGAAAAAAAAAAAACAAACAGGGCGTCACATAAGCGGCTTCTCCCCTATGCCTATTAAACAAAAAATTAAATCGATTACCAATGATTTTAAACAAAAGTCAGCCATTCTCCAACCTGTTATATCCTAACACAGGGTCACGGGGGTCTGCTGGAGCCAATCCCAGCCAACACAGGGCACAAGGCAGGAACAAATCCCGGGCAGGGTGCCAGCCCACTGCAGGACACACACACCCACTAGGGACAATTTCGGATCGCCAATGCACCTGACATGCATGTCTTTGGACTGTGGGAGGAAACCCACACAGACACGGGGAGAACATGCAAACTTCACGCAGGGAGGACCCGGGAAACAAACCCAGGTCTTCTTACTGCGAGGCAGCACTGCTATCACTGCGCCACCGTGCCACCCTCAAAAAGTATTAATACAAAATAAATACAATAAAGATCAAAAGCTTTGGGAGAGCTGAAAACACCACATACCCCAACAGCATCCACCGGGCTTCTGGCAGCAGAAACAAGAAACGAGGGGCATGTGTGGTGTGAGGTGTACCGCTAATTATCGCCCGTACTACAACATATTATATAATCGGTATATCCATCCATCCATCCATTGTCTCCCTCTTATCCGAGGTCGGGTCGCGGGGGCAGCAGCTTGAGCAGAGATGCCCAGACTTCCCTCTCCCCGGCCACTTCTTCTAGCTCTTCCAGGAGAATCCCAAGGCGTTCCCAAGCCAGTCGAGAGACATAGTCCCTCCAGCATGTCCTGGGTCTTCCCCGGGGCCTCCTCCCAGTTAGACGTGCCCGGAACACCTCACCAGGGAGGCGTCCAGGAGGCATCCTGATCAGATGCCCAAGCCACCTCATCTGACTCCTCTCGATGCGGAGGAGCAGCGGCTCTACTCTGAGCCCCTCCCGGATGACTGAGCTTCTCACCCTATCTTTAAGGGAGAGCCCAGACACCCTGCGGAGGAAACTCATTTCAGCCGCTTGTATTCGTGATCTCGTTCTTTCGGTCACTACCCATAGCTCATGACCATAGGTGAGGGTAGGAACATAGATCGACTGGTAAATTGAGAGCTTCGCCTTGCGGCTCAGCTCCTTTTTCACCACGACAGACCAATGCAACGCCCGCATTACTGCGGATGCCGCACCGATCCGCCTGTCGATCTCACGCTCCATTCTTCCCTCACTTGTGAACAAGACCCCGAGATACTTGAACTCCTCCACTTGGGGCAGGATCTCGCTACCAACCCTGAGAGGGCACTCCACCCTTTTCCAGCTGAGGACCATGGTCTCGGATTTGGAGGTGCTGATTCTCATCCCAGCCGCTTCACACTCGGCTGCAAACCGATCCAGAGAGAGCTGAAGATCACGGCCTGATGAAGCAAACAGGACAACATCATCTGCAAAAAGCAGTGACCCAATCCTGAGCCCACCAAACCGGACCCGGTATACTACTAACTATTTACAAGAATTAATTAATTTTGGGGAAGTTCATAACTAAAACAAAACAAAATTATAAGTAACATATTACACTTTGCTACTCTGCTATGTCCTCTTTTGTAGCTTGGAGATCAAAACTGCACCCAGTCAACCTTCAGCCATGGCCGTGTTGTCTTTGCTTTGCACTGAGGGCCTTTGTTCTGTTGGACATTGAACCAGTCTGAGGTCCGGAGAAGACAAATTGGAGCAGGTCCTCATTACGGCCATCTCTGTACTTCGCTCCATTCAGCACTCCTTCGGCCCTGACTAGTCTCCGGCCCCCCCCCCCCCCCCCCCAACTCCACAGGGTGACTCCACCACCACCAGGCTTCACCATTAGAGTGGCATTGCACAGGCGCCTGATTTCCTCCAGATGTGACCCTTTGCATCAAATTTGCACATATAGTATCTAAAATGATACAGTGGCGTAGCCATTGCTGTTGAATTAATTGATTTATTTCAAAATAGTAAAGAGCTTGTTACAAAATGTTGCTTGAATTAATTGCAACATATAAAACTAAAGCGCTGCGGTGAATTGGCACCCTGCCTGGGATTGGTTCCTGCCTTGTGCCCTGTGTTGGCTGGGATTGGCTCCAGCAGACCCCCGTGACCCTGTGTTCGGAATCGGAAAATGGATGGATGGATGGAAAACTAAAGCGTATTAAGATTAGATTTGATAAACTTTATTAATTCCATGGAGAAATTATATAAATAAACAAGAAAACAGACGGGGCGGCATGGTGGCACAGTGGGTAGCGTTGCTGCCTCGCAGTTAGGAGACCCCGGTTTGCTTCCCGGGTCCTCCCTGCGTGACGTTTGCATGTTCTCCCCGTGTCTGCTCCGGTTTCCTCCCACAGTCCAAAGACATGCAGGTTAGGTGCATTGGTGATCCTAAATTGTCCCTAGTGTGTACTTGGTGTGTGGGTGTGTGCCCTGTGGTGGGCTGGCGCCCTGCCCGGGGTTTGTTTCCTGCCTTGCGCCCTGTGTTGGCTGGGATTGGCTCCAGCAGACCCCCATGACCCTGTAGTTAGGATGTAGCAGGTTGGATAATGGATGGATGGAAGAATGCAGTCTTACAAGACAGATAATACAGACAATCAATCAATTGATCAATACAAGTACATTGTACAATGCTGTTTAGAAACAGTTGTGGTATAGCGGGTCCACGGCTTCCGAAAAAAAAAAAAGGTCAGTTTTTAAATCAGTATAGCCGTGCCGTTTTCTGTGGGCGTGATTGCACGAACGCGGAGAGTTAATGAGGTGATGGGAGCGAGTCGCCCCTGCACGCAGGCCCGGTCTTAGGTATTATGGGGCCCTAGGCGAAAGGGGGGGTCCAGGGGCCCCCTGGAAGCTCTGTGAAATGCGTGAAAATTAGACCAAGGAGTCGATCCGGGGCCCCCCGGATGCCTAAGCCTAAGGCCGGGCCTGATTGGGAACAAATAATGCTGTAGTATATTTAAGTATATATGACAATTGCTCACTCGGACAATTTGTTTTGGGGGCCCCCAAGAAGGCGGGGGCCCTAAGCTATAGCTTGTGTAGCTTATACGTAAATCCTGCACTGCCTGCACGTGTGGGTGCAGTTGTTCTTGTTTGCCTCATTGGATTCCTGCGGTATGTAATTAAGGCGCTGCGCCCATGGAGGCACCCGTCGGTGTGTGTGTGTATATATAGACGGATGTATACAAGAGTGGGGTGGAAAAAATCGAAGAGAGAAATGGAAGGAAAAGAGAGATGACTCGAGAAATCAGTAGGGATGGAGGAAGAAAAAGGAAGTTAAAGGACTGGAAAGAGTAGTCTTACTGGGTACAATCTGGCCACCTGTAATGAAGAGACAGAACGAGCTGGGGCCCCGCGAAGGAGCGTTAGATGGTGGCGCGCTAGGGGCTAGTTCGCCCCACTGAAAATTAGCGAGTGGGGTGAGCAGAGAGGTGTCCTCCCGTGGGATCTGAGGAGCGACTGCAGGTGTGCGAAGGATCGAGGGAGGAGAGCTGACCTCGGCAGTCTGGCAGTGACATCCGGAAGGGGGCCAAGACGGAGGTTAGCTGAAGGAGCTCGTGGCTGTTGGTCTCTGCCGGGAGAAAGATAGATAGATAGATAGATAGATAGATAGATAGATAGATAGATAGATAGATAGATAGATAGATAGATAGATAGATAGATAGATAGATAGATAGATACTTTATTAATCCCAGGGGGAAATTCACAATGGATGGAGGTGGGCCGGAGAGTAAAGGGAGTGAGAGACTGATTTTTAACTTCTGCATTTTTACCTCGGATTTTAAAAGGATGTATTTATTGAATGGTGTTTATCCCCACTGGACACTTGGTTTTATGGATTTATTTATGGAACTTAGGACACTGCACTTCTGCCCTTTGTTTTGATTGTTTTAATAAAAGCACTTTTTCACCTTTGAATATATCCCATGGCTTCATGTGAGGTTTGTCCCCATTTGTCAGCTCAACTCGGTGACATTACTGACAGTGTTGGGTTCAGGGCTCCCCTACGGACATTGGGAGTTGAAGAGAACACGCATCGTCACAACAGTAACTTGTGATTTATTTCTTAGAATTGAAAATGAACAAAATTTGGAGGAAACTTCTTACATTTCTAAAAATTTACAATGGCAAGGCAAGTACAGTTGAATTTTTCACTTTATATATCCCTCTATGTAAACCCAGTGGAAATGTAAATTACCGTATATACTTGCATTTAAGTTCTCCCACGGATAAGTCGGGACTTGATTTTACCGTATAATTTCTGGTATTTTAGAATGTTGGTTATGTAAGTCGAATGCGGAAAAATCTCACGCTATTGGTCTAAGAGATTACGCTATGCTAATGTCCACCTGAGAGAGTCACCACGGAGCACACGGCCCTTTGTTTCTCTATGTATTGTGCCTACACGGTGATACCCGCACTATTCCACAGTGACATTTGCACTGATTTGTGTTTTTTGTATCTCACACCTTCATACACCTTTATCGTAAGAGCATACCTTATCTACGATGGAGTGTTCGATCAGAAGAAAATATGAAGCTGGATTTAACTTAAAAGTCGTTGGTAACATGTGCTGATGCAACAAAATTCGATGTGTCTGAGAAACTGGTGTGAGATTGGAATAAGCAAAAATTGAAGTGTCGTATTTTTGAATGGGCGTATAAGTCGGCGTCTGATTTTATGATTTCGGGTTTCAAGACCCGACTTATACGCGAGTATATACGGTAATTAAAAGAGCGCACATTGTAACCATCCCGGTTGTATTAATGAGTGTCTAACCATCAGCCCAGTCTTTCGTGAGCACAGCCGGCCGATTGATCCTGGAAAGCTTTGCAGAACGATCACAAAAATCCACGCATCACTAACAGAGTACGACTTGGATGTCATTGCAGTTTATGCAGCCTCCTTTGTGTCATGTTTACCGCAGAAAAGATGGGCCAAAAATTTTTTTTTTTAAACAAGAAAAGAGAAGCACGTAAATACCAAAATGTGAACATAGATAAAATAGGAAAGGCCTGCCGAGAGTCCACTGCTGTATGACCGAAGTGCACATCCTTGGTGTGACATATTTCGAAACTGTCACCAAGTCCCCTCTGTCACCCTCTTTTCTTATATTTTTTTTCAGTTGCTCATGCATGAGAGGGTAGAATGTCAATGCCTGACTTACACAATCGATGCGCTACCACAGTGCAAGTGCTTAGCGACTTCCACCTTTCCCTTGACAGTTGTGATCAGTGCTTAGGGGGCTAACGTCTTGCATGGCCTTACACTTGGTTATAAATGTTTGGTCTTTTTTGCCACTCAGCTACTGTGTAAAGCTTCACAAGTCCAAATTGATCATTCCATGCTGTATCGAACATCAGTTTTACCTTCCGTGTCCACCAACTTACTTTATCATAACTATCACTCGATCTGAACAGTGGCTCAGTTTCAGTTTGTTCTAAAACTGCCCTTATGGCTCTTCATTTGCTATTGTGTTTTTCATTTGAGGCTCCGCCCTACTCATGAATATTGATGAGTTACCCTAGAGCAGGGATTCCCTAACTCCAGTCCTGGAGGGCCGCACTGGCTGCAGGTTTTCATTCTAACCCTTTTCTTAATAAGTGACCTGTTTTTGCTGCTAATTAACTTCTATTGAAAACATTTTAATTGACTTATTATTTTAAGATTTGTTCCTCTGAATTGTTTCATTTCTTTCCTTAAATGGCACCCAAATTGAAATGAAATGTGAAGTGAGTGAGCCAACAGAAAACCAACTAAGTCAGGGCCTCAAACTCCAACCAATTTCACTCCAACCAGTTGCTTAATAAGGTGCTGAGTCTTGTCATTAATTAAACCCGTTCTTTAATTCCATGGCTTGTTGCTGCTCTCATTGTGCAATAGCAGACATTTCCAAAATTGTTGATTTTCTCTTTTCTAAGAGCAGCACTGTTCAAATGTTTTGGGGACCTGAGCAGATCGCCATTCCTGAGACCTTCACCTTTCTTCATTTTCAGATATTCTATGATGGACACCAGTTGTTTTGGCTCATTTTGTATCTCATTATTGTTTGACTGCTAATTAAGGAAAAATAAACAATTAAGGGGGCTGAGTCTTCAAGAGCAAGTCAAATAAAATGAATGTAAAAGGAGTTAATTAGCAGCACAAACAGGTCACTAATTAAGAAAAAGGTTTGATTGAAAACCTGCAGCCACTGTGGCCCTCCAGGACCGGAGTAGGGGACCCCTGAACTAAGGGGTCTGAGTCCCATCAATTAAAATTAATTCAAAAGTTAATTAGCAGCAAAAACAGGCCACTAATTAAGAAAAGGGTTAGAATGAAAACCTGCAGCCACTTGGACCCTCCAGGACCGGAGTTGGGGACCCCTGAACTAAGGGGTCTGAGTCCCATCAATTAAAATTAATTCAAAAGAAGTTAATTAGCAGCAAAAACAGGTCACTGATTAAGAAAAGGGTTAGAATAAAAACCTGCAGCCACTGTGGCCCTCCAGGACTGGAGTTGGGGACCCCTGCCCTAGAGTTTATCAGAACGGATAGAAATATTCATGATCAGTAACAGCACAGTGCACGATAACATGCAGTGAATCCACTTGACTTATAGTCTTCATGCTCTTTCACTGTACGTTTAGCCTTCTTTTGCTCAGAGGTTGATGCACTTGCTGCTTCCTGAGCAGCTCTTCTTTTTTCCACCATAGCAGCCCGCTTCTTCTCATCTTTCGTCGACATCTTTTCACGTGAAAACGGATTAAGTCAGTGTTTGTGTTGCAATTACTTTGTACATTTTCTTTAATTCTTCACTTAAGCTGGCACTTAAGTCTTCAATCTGCCTCAAGAATGACTTAAGATATGAAGAGGTAGGGGAAAAGTGATGGCAAAGGTGGTAGAGAATGAGAATGTCGCCCGTACACATGCGCCACACAGCTGCCCTGCTGGCCACTGCTGAGAGTTGATTCTACAATAAAACAAAATAAAAATGAAAAGAGGAATAACCTTGGAGGTCAATCATCACCCTGAATTACAGATAGTAGACGCCACGTAGTATATGTGTACCAAATTGTTTGTGAGCGACAGGTGATTTAAAATCCTGGACAGACAAACGGACAGCCACGCTAGCGTATTATATAAGAAGATAGCAGCAGTGGCCCCAGCACTGCCCCCTGCTAGTCACCACTCTTAACATCACCCAATTCTGATGAGGTTCCTCACACCATCACCCTCTGCTTCCCGTGTCTGAGCCAATTTTGCCTCCCATCGACACACCACACCCTGTAATCCCACTTCTTTTAGTTTGATGCCCACCCTCTCGTGTGGCACCTCATCAAATAGTAGCCACAGTAGCTCAAAAATGTAAAACGGATCATTTCTGTCACCCCAAGTCTTACTTAAGGTTAACCACTTTAAGATTAAATTCGAGATTTATTGCTTTATTAAAATCTAGCAAAAATCTAGTTACAAAATGTTGGTTTAATTTTTTTATTAGTGAACTTATAGCTTTATTTGAAAATATTTTTAGATTTGAAGTTTTTCTGGACGATGGAGAGAGGTCAACGTTTCCTCCCACAGTCCAAAGACATGCAGGTTAGGTGGATTGGTGATTCTAAATTGGCCCTAGTGTGTGCTTGGTGTGTGTGGGGGTGTGTTTGTCTGTGTCCTGCGGTGGGTTGGCACCCTGCCCGGAATTGTTTCCTGCCTTGTGCCCTGTGTTGGCTGGGATTGGCTCCAGCAGACCCCCATGACCGTGTGTTCGGATTCAGCGGGTTGGAAAATGGATGGATGGATGGATGGAGAGAGGCTCCGAGTGTCTCGATGGATGCTGAAAGATGATGGTCGAGACGAGAGCCGGACGAAGGGGCCGCAGCTGCTGATGTCTCTGCCAGCAGACGACACCCAGAGGGTAAGCTTGGGAGACAAGAGAAAAACACAGTGGGCTTGGAGAGTCGGGAGCCCGATGTCCGTATGGTTTTAGTCTTGAATTTTAAAGAACTTATTTATGGCTGGTGTGATGGATTTTATTGATGATTATTTATTTATGGCTCTTGCACAGCACTTTGTGAATTTTTGTGAATTTCCCATTGGGATTAATAAAGTATCTATCTATCTATCTATCTATCTATCTATCTATCTATCTATCTATCTATCTATCTATCTATCTATCTATCTATCTATCTATCTATCTATCTATCTATCTATCTATCTATCTATCTATCTATCTATCTATCTATCTATCTATCTATCTATCTATCTATCTATCTTTGTTTAGCACACTTTGTGGATTAACAAAAACAACAACAACAACATTTATTTCTATAGCACATTTTCATACAAATAATGTAGCTCAAAGTGCTTTACATGATGAAGAAAGAGAGAAAAGACAAAGTAAGAATTAAAATAAGAGAACACTAATTAACATAGAATAAGAGTAAGGTCGGATGGCCAGGGAGGACAGGAAAAATGAAAAAAATTCCAGACGACTGCAGAAAAAATAAAATCTGCAGGGGTTTCAGGCCATGAGACCACCCGGCCCCCTCTAGGTATTCTACCTAACATAAATGATCAGTCCTCAGAAAGCACTGTATGTTTTGTTTTGCATCAGTTCTTGTGGTCGGGGGTCCTCGTTCACCCTAGACCAGGGGTGTCGAACTCCGGGCCTGGAGGGCCGCAGTGGCTACAGGTTTTCATTCTGTCCCTTTTCCCAATCAGTGACCAGTTTTCACTCCTAATTAACTCCTATTCCCTTCATTTCAACAGCCCTGTTTTTAAGGATTCAGTCCTCTGAATTGATTTGTTTCTTCATTAAATAGCAGACAAACAGAAATGAGACGTGAAACGAGCCAACAGATGACCAGCTAAACTGGGATTTCAAACTCCAACCAATTTCACTCCAACCAGTCTCTTAATGAGAAGCTGATTCTTGCTGTTAATTAAGCCCGTTATTTAATTCAATGGCTTGTTGCTGCTCTCATTCTGCCACAGCAGACATTTGACATAGTAAATTCGTCATTAGATACGGGGGTCTTCCCAGACTGTCTTAAGACTGCGGTAGTTAAACCCCTACTTAAGAAAAATAATCTCGACCCCTCTGCTCTTGAAAATTATAGACCCATCTCTAACCTGCCTTTCTTAAGTAAAATTCTAGAGAAGGCAGTCATTATACAGTTAAATGAGCACCTCAATAAACATGCTATTCTTGATAAATTTCAGTCAGGTTTTAGAACAAATCACAGCACAGAAACTGCACTCGTTAAAGTAGTAAATGACTTGCGGGTAAATGCAGACAGAGGCCATTTATCTGTTCTCATCCTCTTAGATTTGAGTGCCGCATTTGACACTATTGATCATAATATTCTTAAGAATCGCCTTAGTCAATGGGTGGGCCTCTCTGGCAGTGTCTTAAACTGGTTTGAATCCTACCTGGCAGGGAGAAAATTCTTTGTTAGTTGTGGTAATTATAACTCAAAGACACATGATATTCTATATGGTGTTCCACAAGGCTCTATCCTGGGTCCGCTGCTCTTCTCAATCTACATGCTTCCATTAGGTCAGATTATCTCGGGACATAACGTGAGCTACCACAGCTATGCTGATGACACACAGCTGTATTTATCAATAGCACCTGATGACCCCAAATCTCTTGATTCGCTAACACAATGTCTAACCTGTATCTCAGAATGGATGAATAGTAACTTTCTCAAATTAAATAAAGAAAAAACCGAAATCTTAGTGATTGGCAATAATGGATACAATGAGGCTATTAGAAATAAACTGGATGCATTAGGATTAAAAGTCAAATCGGAGGTAAAAAGCTTAGGGGTAACCGTTGATTGTAATCTGAATTTTAAATCGCATATTAATAAAATCACTAGGACAGCATTTTTTCACCTAAGGAACATAGCAAAAGTTAGACCTCTTATATCATCGAAAGATGCAGAGAAATTAGTTCATGCGTTTGTCTTTAGTCGGCTAGATTACTGTAATGCACTCCTCTCAGGACTACCCAAAAAAGACATCAATCGTTTGCAGTTAGTGCAGAATGCAGCTGCTAGAATCCTTACCAGGAAAAGAAAATCCGAACACATTTCTCCAGTTTTGATGTCACTACACTGGTTACCTGTGTCATTCAGAATTGACTTTAAAATTCTGCTTATGGTTTATAAAGCTTTAAATAATCTCGCCCCGTCTTATATATCGGAATGTCTGACACCTTATATTCCAAATCGCAACCTCAGATCCTCAACTGAGTGTCTCCTTAGAATTCCAAGAGCAAAACTTAAAAGAAGTGGTGAGGCGGCCTTCTGCTGTTATGCACCTAAAATCTGGAATAGCCTGCCAGTAGGAATTCGCTAGGCTAATACAGTGGAGCACTTTAAAAAACTACTGAAAACACATTACTTTAACATGGCCTTCTCATAACTTCACTGTAATTTAATCCTGACACTCTGTATATCCAATTCATTATAATAACTATTCATTCAAAATTTGTACTAACCCCTACTCTCTCTTCTGTTTCCTTTTCCGGTGTCCTATTGGTGGTGGCTTGTGCCACTACCATCTACCCAAAGCACCATGATGTCCCAACAATGATGGATGGATTAAAAGCCAGAAGTCTGTATAACCATCAGCATCAAGTGACTCCGTGAGAACCCCAACTACAAAGAGGACTATTTCATTTATGTTAGGTAGAATGCCCAAAGGGGACTGGGCGGTCTCGTGGCCTGGAACCCCTACAGATTTTATTTTTTTCTCCAGCTTTCTGGAGTTTTTTTTTGTTTTTTCTGTCCACCCTGGCCATCGGACCTTACTCCTTATTATGTTAACTAAGGTTGTCTTATTTTAATTTCTTTTTTGTCTTTTATTCTTTTTTTTTTTTCTTCATTATGTAAAGCACTTTGAGCTACTTTTTGTATGAAAATGTGCTATATAAATAAATGTTGTTGTTGTTGTTGTTGATTTCTAAATCTGTTGATTTTTCTGTTTTTTCTGTCATACGGTGGCTTGTTTGATGTCTCATTATTGCTTGGCTACTAATTAAGGAAAAAGAGACAATTAAGGGGCCTGAGTCAAGTTAATTAAGGCTAAAACAAAAGAAGTTAATTAGCAGTAAAAACGGCTCACTAATGAAGATGATGGTTAGAATGAAAACATGCAGCCACTGTGGCCCTCGAGGACCGGAGTTCGACACCTGTACCCTAGACCATCTATTGATGTACCCAGCATCACACCAAGCGATAAGCTCGAAATCACGAAGATGTGAAATAAATAAACAAAGCACAGAATCAAAAATTGAAGCGGGGGATACAGAACATAATTTCATAGCTATCCAGGGACACATAAGCAGAGCCAAATCATGCAGATTTACATTTACGTTTGTCCAAGGTGGCTTACAATACTTATAATACAATTGGCTACATTTCTTTGTGACTTCCCAATGGGAGTACAGGCAAGTCACATGACCAGCGCAGGGTGACACAGTGTCAGTAGCAGGATTTGACCCCACAACCTCAGGGTCTGACGTCCCATGCCTTAACTGCTACGCCACACTGCCTGCCTAACAGATGTTATGCGTGGTCAAGGAACAGAAGAAGGATTTGTAATAAATCGGAATAAAGTAATAAGAACGATCAGAAAGGTTTCTCTTAACAGGAATCTGAAATATCAGAGGGGATCAGGAAATGCACACGCCAACCTTCACACAGTCATGTTGCTGACGTCATACGTTGCCCACTCCTGATCGTCTTTCTTGATTGGTAGCAGCAAAGATGACCCTCAACAAAACACAAGGGGCTGCAGGAGAACGTAATTAATCTTGAACATTGTTAAAAACACTTTAATAGATATAACCAATGGATTCCCAGCTCTTCGAAAGCCAGAAAACAATTTGATAAGAAAAGATTAAAAGACCAAAGAACAGGCAGAAAAAACATTTAACTCGTCAAGCAAATTATGACACCTAGTAATTTTCTGGTATTGGAAAGGAGGAACGTTTCATGGAAAATTTGCACTTCTCTAAAACTGTCCGCCGGTGTGGACATTACAGTTGAATTTATCGCTTTATTGAATTGATTGCTTTACTTTAACGCACGGGAGAAAAGCTCATAAAAAATGTCAGCCTGTATCGAAGAACTTCTAGATTGACTGCCTGGTATCAGAAAAAAGGACAACCTGTTAGGATTTGATTTTCTAGAATGTCTCACCAACAACAACAACAACAATATTTATTTATATAGCACATTTGAGTTATTTATTATTAACGGGTGCATTGTCAAGTACAGATGCCGAGAGTGGATGTGCAATATCGTTACCTTTTAAAATTGTTTCCTTGAGATATCAGACTAATTTTATCGAGTTCTCGAGAAAACAAACTTTGTTTTCTTAAGATAACGGAATCATTTTATCAAGATCTCAATAAAACAAAAGATCTCGTTTTCTCGAAATTATGAAATAATTGTATCTAACGTTTAATGTTTAGCTGATTGAAGCCACGTCCTGTTTGAAATGGCAGAAGAGCAGAACTGTATTGATCAGCGCGTCACATTTTTGTTCAATCAAGGGCTGATGCAGGCTGAAATATGTTTAGAGCAGTGGTTCTCAAGCTGTGGTAAAAGTAACAAAAAGGGGGACGCTAAAATGTGAAAAAAAGAAAACAAGAATCGAAAATAAAAAATACATCTATTGAAACCAAAACAAATTAACTTAAAGTACATTCTGATACTAGAAAAATAAATATAGAGTTAGATTAATGTCGATAAACGTTAAGTAGGTATAATAAAATATGCATCTATGATATATCATTAATTAAAAAAGAACAAATTAGTATTAGTGGGCTCCTTTCAAAAAAACGTTAGGGGGCGCAATTAAAACTGTTATGAAAACTCAGGTCGCAAATACTTAAAGGTTGAAAAATGCTGGTTTAGAAAATAATAACGTTAGCTGTATAGGCGTCGCAGTCTAAGCGAGCCTGATGCCAGGAGCAAAGGTTAAATTTCGTTTTCTCGAGATCGCGATAAAATTATTCCGTTATCTCAAAAAAAAAAATTTTCGTTTTCTCAACATCTCGATAAAATGACTCCATTATCTTGAGTTTGTTTTCTCAGGATCTTGATAAAATTAGTCTGTTATCTCGAGGAGACAAATTAAAAAAATAACGATATTGGATGTCTTCTCTCGGCTTCCATAGTCAAGACTGGTTGGTTCAGTTTTCAATTCTTTTTGATACATCTACGGCTAATAAACATGGAGAAATTTGCAGAATATTAGAATTTTTGGAAAAAGGGGCACATGGTATAGCCATTGCAGTTAAATTAGTAAAGTTCTTGTCATCAGGTCACACTTTGTTTATCAGGGAGCCCCACCCATAATCTCCCAGAAGTATATAAATGGAAATATTGTAGAAAATGTACACTTGTTGGGTACAGGATCTTAAATCATTAACTTGATACTTTAGAAAAAAATTTGATTCTATTAGATGTGGTGTTGTAGGCCAAAATTATGATGCAGGACAAAAGCAGGTACTTTGAGGGGCCAAAAAAACCCAAAACATTTAATTATACCAAATTAAAAGGAACATGCATTCTTTATCGATTATAAATCCTGTCAATCAGACATTCTTCTTATAAGGAGATTGTTTCTGACTCGGATTAGCACGGAAGCCTGGTCACCATCAAAATGAGACACCATCCTCCTGGAGAGGTCTCTTTTATATGCTGTGAAATGGTAAGGGGCGGGGCTTCTTTTATATCAGCACCCTCAGTGGGCGGTCTCTCGTCGAGGCTGTGAGGGAGGGCGGAGACAACACTGTTAGCAGCAGCGCCCCCTCTTGTCCGTGGGTGGTATTACTTACTTTAGGTAAACCTGGAAGATGACCCTCTAGCACACATACATGACAGTGGTGGCCACTTGTTGAATTAATTTACTAACCTTAGAGGAAATGGTCAATATCCCATGTTAAATGATAAGTTTGGTATTATTTAATTGAAGTTATTTCTTCACAAACACCGTATATGGGCATTGAATTGAACTGGTTAAAGTGATTTGTGGGTTAATGTGGGCAGAGGCCATGTGCCTCTTCTTGTTCTCTTGGAGTGCAGAATTTGAAACCACAGACCACAACATTCTTATGAATCATTCTTAGTGAATCAGCGGGCCTCTTAAATCATCTTAAATTGGTTTCAGTCTTACTTAACAAGCAGAAAATTCTTAATTAGTTGTGGTGATTGTACCTTGGAGACCCCTGATATTGTATATGGGGTACCACATGGATCTATTCTGGGTCTGCTGCTCTTTTCAATCTCCATGCTTCCATTAGGTCAGAATATCTCAAAGCACAAGGTGAGTTGCCACAGTTATGCAGATGACACACAGCTTTACTTACCTATCGTGCCAGATGACCCTGATGCTCTGGCTTGTCCGATCCAATCCCTTATTTGTATTTCTGAATGGATGATTAGTAATCTTCAACTAAATAAGGAAAATCTTACTGGTTGGTAAAAATGGATAAAGTGAAGGTCTTAGAAATCAACTCGATTCCACTCCGTTGGGCCCTTAACTTGCAATTGCTCCATCCTGGGCATGAAGTTCAGGTCCTCCAACTTGCAAGGGAAAATTTAGGGGGTGGTTGGTGGCAGGACTGGCATTCCAGCCACTGTAAAAAAAAAAACTCACTCTGTTCCATTCCATTCAAACTAGTGTGGTGTTGAGGTGTCACCCATTGCCTGGGACCCTGAGGTGGTTTGTTGTGTGGTGGGTGCGACAACACGTTGTATCGGTGCAGGCTGCCTACCTCCTTCTCCTCCTCATCCTCCTTAATAATAAAAGTCAAGGCGGAGTTGAAGAATTCAGGTACAATCATGGACTCTGACCTAAACCTTAAATCACACATCAGCAAGATGACTAGGACTGCATTTCCCCATTTAAGAAACATTTCAATATTTAGACCTGTCATAACCTTTCAAGAGACTAAGAAATGAATTTACGCTTTTGTTTTTAGTTGACTAGATTTCTGTAATGCACTCCTAACTGGTTTACCTAAGAAACACATCCATCGGTTTTGATTAGTCCAGAATGCAGAAGAAAACTGGAGCACATCACACCAATCTTAGCATCATTACATTGGTTACCAGTGTCTTTTAGAAGTGACTTTTAAATTCTATCATCTTGGTCCTTCCTATATTTTGGAATGCCTGTCCCCCTACATTCCAAGTACATTCCTTAGATCCTCTAATGGTGGTCAGCTTATTATTCCAAGAGCCAGTACTGTGCATGAAGTCGTTCAAAAGAGCGCATTCATTGAAGATGCTCGTTTTTCTAAGAATGGCGAACTTAACGTAACGTATTTGCAAGTGAAGAAGTACGTGTTAATTTTAAGTGCTTTAAAACAGTTTAGTTTATGCTTTCAGAAACTATTTGATGAGGTGCCACACGAGAGGCTGGGCATCAAACTAAAAGAAGTGGGAGAACAGGGTGTGGCGTATCGATGGGAGGCAAAATTGGCTCAGACACGGGAAGCAGAAGATGATGGTGTGAGGAACCTCATCAGAATTGGGTGATGTTAAGAGTGGTAACCAGCAGGGGGCAGTGCTGGGGCCACTGCTGCTATCTTCTTATATAATACGCTAGCGTGGCTGTCTGTTTGTCTGTCCAGCATTTTAAATCACCTGTAGCTCACAAACCGTTTGACGTATTGACCTGATATTTGATACACATATAATACGTGATGTCCACTCTCCGCTTTTGGGTGATGATTGACCTCCAAGGTTATTTCATTTTTTATTTTTATTTTGTGTTATTGTAGAATCAACTCTCGGCAGTGGCCAGCAGGGTGGCTGTGTGGCGCATGTGTACGGGTGCTGTTGTCATCCCTACCACCTTCGCCATCACTTCCCCTACCTCTTCATATCTTAAATCATTCTTTAGGCAGATTGAAGTGAAAAATGAAAGAAAACGTACAAAGTAATTGCAACATAAACACTGACTTAATCCGTTTTAACGTGAAAAGATGTCGACGAAAGATGAGAAGAAGCGGGCGTTAGGGTGGAGAACAGAAGAGCTGCTCAGGAAGTGGCAAGTGCATCAACCTCTGAGCAAACGAATGCTAAACGTACAGAGAAGGAGAATAAAAATTATAAGTCAAGTGTATTCACTGCATGTTATCGTGCGGTGCGCCGTTACTGTTTTTTCTTCTTCTTCTTCGACCCTTGGCTGCTCCCATTAGGGGTTGCCACAGCGGATCATCTTCTTCCATATCTTTCTGTCCTCTGCATCTTGTTCTGTTACCCCCATCACCTGCATGTCCTCTCACACCACATCTATAAACCTTCTCTTAGGCCTTCCTCTTCTCCTCTTACCTGGCAGCTCTATCCTTAGCACCCTTCTCCCAATATACCCAGCATTTTCCTCTGCACATGTCCAAACCAACGCCATCTCACCTCTCTGACTTTGTCTCCCAACCGTCCAACTTGAGCTGACCCTCTAATGTCCTCATTTCTAATCCTGTCCGTTCTCGTCACACCCAATAAAAATCTTAAAAACTTTAAGCTCTGCCACCTCCAGCTCTGTCTCCTGTTCCACTGTCTCCTGCCCATATAACACAGCTGGTCTCACTACCATCCTGTACACCTTTCCTTTCACTCTGGCTGATACCCGTCTGTCACAAATCACTCCTGACACTCTTCTCCACCCACTCCACCCTGCCTGCACTCTCTTCTTCACTTCTCTTCCACAATCCCCATTACTCTGTACTGTTGATCCCAAGTATTTAAACTCATCCATCTTCGCCAACTCTACTCCCTTCATCCTCACCATTCCACTGACCTTCCTCTCATTCACACACATGTATTTTGTCTTGTTCCTACTGACCTTCATTCTTCTCCTCTCTAGAGCAGATCTCCACCTCTCCAGGGTCTCCTCAACCTGCTCCATTGAGACATGGAGTTGAAGAAGAAACCTTGAGAAACTTTAAGAAGAATCTGGAGGAGATATTGGGACATCTAAGCTATTAGCTAAACAAATTAGTGACAAATGGACTCAATGGTCTCCTTTTCTTTGTCATATTTCTTTGGTTCTTAAGACTGTTAACAGCTGGGAAAAAGTCAGGGGTCCGAAAAAACAATTTTAGGAAGATAGATGGAACTGTGTTCATTGTACTGGCTATCCAATTCCTGAAAAAGAACGTTCAACACAGCAATAGCTGAAAGAGGAATTCAAGGTTTAGATGGGACATGTGACTGTAAACAGGCTCACGCCTTTATTCATGGCTGAGATGAGGCCAGGCGCAAGATGGGAGACTATGACTTGTTGTCATTTTGAACTCCAAAAACAACAAAATCACTAGTCTTCCACCCAGCAGCAGGCAGCAGGAGGGACTGCACATCTGGACTTGGTGATGTCATTGAAAGACAAGAGCAAACTAAATGGTGGGGCTGGGAATTGGGAGAGACCTTTACTCAGGTTAACCTGTGACGATGACGACCATGATGATGATGATGATGATGATGATAATCTTTAATTACATTTATATACCACTTTTCTAACCTTCTCAAAGTGATTTACATAACCAGTGGTGACCACTTCAACTACCACCAACGTGTAGTTGCTGTGAATTTAAAATCCCAAAGCACATAAATCCAAAAGCACTTCCCATAATGGCCATTATAGAGCTATACTATAATACAGAATTACTGTTAAACCCCGGCTAGTAGGAAAAGCAAGCACTGAATATTTTTAAAATTAAAACTTTATTCCACCAAAAGCTCTGTAAAACCATGAAGCTCCATAGCCAGCATGGGCAATCCAAGACAAACCATATGAAATCCAAAGGTAAAGTCAAACAAACAGAGGAAGAAGGTCAAAAATCATATATATGTCTCTTTATCTGTTAAATGATTTATTTCATATCTATCTACTGTCACACATTTAAAGTCAGAGGGTTCCCTTCCCGGCTCATCAGAGGGCCGCTGTCACCGATGGTATTGTCTCTTTTTCCACCAACACCTCAGAGAAACCACACAATGAGGGCAAGTGACTCAGTGGTGGAGACACAACATTCAATGAAATCTATGAGGAACAATAAAGTCAGGTCAGGTCAGGTTGGGGAGGATGCCCTGGTACCCACCACACAACTCAGCAACCCAACCCCAAGGCAGACATGTGGTCCAGTCCCACCCTTCGGAAATGACGCTCTGTCTTCTGCAGCCAAGTATTACATGGGCATCCCCTTGGCCTGGTCCAGCCACTCGGGTCCTCAACATTGAGGATCCTGTGAGCCGGATCACCCTCGGGTAATCATGCCACATGACCATATTGCCGTAACTGATCCTCCCTCACAATACAGGTAATGCAAAGTGTTTTTGTAATATTCTCATTTTGGTCAGCCAACATCTCCCTTGAATGAAAATAATGCAAACATGACAGATGTTGGAGTATCAATCAGGTAGTGACATCACACATGCGTGTTGTACGCATAGCGCACAGCAAGGGGGCCCTAGTGACTGAAATTCGACCACCGCTCCAGGGGTTGGCGCTGTGTCCTCGGGCCTTTCTCTCTTCCTTTCTCTGCAGACCGGATGATTGAGGACTACAACATCTCTGATGTCACTTCTGGTGTCTGTCTGTCTATCTATCTATCTATCTATCTATCTATCTATCTATCTATCTATCTATCTATCTATCTATCTATCTATCTATCTATCTATCTATCTATCTATCTATCTATCTATCTATTATATAGTGCCTTTCTCATTATCTATCTATCTATCTATTACATAGTGCCTTTCTCATTATCTATCTATCTATCTATCTATCTATCTATCTATCTATCTATCTATCTATCTATCTATCTATCTATCTATCTATCTATCTATCTATCTATCTATCTATCTATCTATCTATCTATCTATCATATAGTGACTTTCATATCTATCTATCTATCTATCTATCTATCTATCTATCTATCTATCTATCTATCTATCTATCTATCTATCTATCTATCTATCTATCTATCTATCTAATAGTGCTTCCACATCTATCTATCTATCTATCTATCTATCTATCTATCTATCTATCTATCTATCTATCTATCTATCTATCTATCTATCTATCTATCTATCTATCTATCTATCTAATAGTGCTTCCACATCTATCTATCTATCTATCTATCTATCTATCTATCTATCTATCTATCTATCTATCTATCTATCTATCTATCTATCTATCTATCTATCTATCTTATAGTGCCTTCCACATCTATCTATCTATCTATCTATCTATCTATCTATCTATCTATCTATCTATCTATCTATCTATCTATCTATCTATCTATCTATCTATCTATCTATCTATCTATCTATTATATAGTGCCTTCCACATCTATCTATCTATCTATCTATCTATCTATCTATCTATCTATCTATCTATCTATCTATCTATCTATCTATCTATCTATCTATCTATCTATCTATCTATCTATCTATCTAATAGTGCTTCCACATCTATCTATCTATCTATCTATCTATCTATCTATCTATCTATCTATCTATCTATCTATCTATCTATCTATCTATCTATCTATCTATCTATCTATCTATCTATCTATCTATCTTATAGTGCCTTCCACATCTATCTATCTATCTATCTATCTATCTATCTATCTATCTATCTATCTATCTATCTATCTATCTATCTATCTATCTATCTATCTATCTATCTATCTATTATATAGTGCCTTCCACATCTATCTATCTATCTATCTATCTATCTATCTATCTATCTATCTATCTATCTATCTATCTATCTATCTATCTATCTATCTATCTATCTATCTATCTATCTATCTATCTATCTATCTATTATATAGTGCCTTCCACATCTATCTATCTATCTATCTATCTATCTATCTATCTATCTATCTATCTATCTATCTATCTATCTATCTATCTATCTATCTATCTATCTATCTATCTATCTATCTATCTATCTATCTATCTATCTATCTATCTATCATATAGTGCCTTCCACATCTATCTATCTATCTATCTATCTATCTATCTATCTATCTATCTATCTATCTATCTATCTATCTATCTATCTATCTATCTATCTATCTATCTATCTATGCTCTGTGCTTCTTCTCTCCAGCTTCATCCTGTGTTAATGGATTATGTAAAGCTGTATGTATGAATTGTTTTATATGCTGTCAGTCACAGCAATGAGCTGCTATTTCAGGGTGTCAGTCAGAGTTGCTCTTTGAGTTAACTGATGAATGTTTTGTTCTGACCATTAGGATGAGTTCCTTGGAGTCGAATGAGAAATGCACTACCCAGTGAAGAATGTGTTTAGAGAAATGTGAGTGTGGTATGACTATATGCATTGTTGCTGGGGTGAACAGTTGTAGAATGCATTTTTATGTGAGAAATCAGTCAAATTGATTGAGAAAAAGTATAATATTGGCACAAAAACTTGCAAACCACAAGAAATAGGCAGTTGCCGCTCTGCCAGGAGTTAAACACTAAGGGCTCAGGAGAGGGGGTGTGGCTTTGGGTGAGCTGACCGGAAGGGGCGGGGCTTCTCAGGGTCAGTTGTAGTCACTGTGCGTCTTCACAGCACTATGGAGAAAGAAAAAAGGACTGGTATTCCTAACTACAGCGCCACCTCTCTTCCTAGGGTGGTATTGCATACCTCAGGAGAGCTCTGAAGGCAATCCTCCGCCAAGGCACATGCGTGACAGTATGTGATCTCAAGATGCAGGTCAATACTCAGTAACATTTTTGCCTTTAAAAATGAACATATTCTGTAAACTTTAAGGTTATTTCTATCTATGGACCCGTGTCCCCATTAGCTCTATTGTACATTTCAAGAATGGAGAAGACATTTTTTATATTTATAAAGAAAAACTTCACTTTAGAGCACAATTTTATATGGGAAATTAATATTTCCCATGATAGGGAAGAGGTAACGAAGAGTTGAAAAATACCAAGCTTATCTCTTAAAAGCAGCTAGCCTCGATTTTGGTCCAGCGACCATATTCGTTTAAAAAAGACAAAACTGAACTTGAAAAATGCTAAACAGACTGTGGTGTGCCGAACCCCAGGAGGAGCGAATCATAAAGGTGAAGTACCTTGGCACACATTCATTTTGAAGCAGGATTTTAAATTTCCGCGACCTTTCAAACGTAGACATTTAAGCTTGTAATCGTCTGCGGCTCAATACAGAATACACCTCGGCATAATTACAGGAAATGATTTCTGGAAATGCTGACAAGATTACAATATGTTTCCTCAAATTATGGCAGTATTAGAGTTTTGCTATTAATTATAATTTATGAGGCTTCTATTCTAAAGTGTTGAATATGTCAAGCACCCTGCCCGCCGAGCCCCACCCGCCGACTGCACTTAATCAATGTAATTGTATGGGCTGTGGGGAGAAATTTGCACCCTAGGCCTCTTTTCCCTTTTTACTATCCATTATTAAGCAAACCAAATAGGTGTCACCACTGCCGGCATTACTATTAAATGAAAAAAAAAAGGGAATAAAAATTCAAAAAATAATTGGCAGGAGCTTATTAATTCTGAGGGGGAAAAAATGATCTTGGAGTGTCACACATTGAATGGAAAAGCCTGACAGGCAAATGGCGTCCTGGTTTCCGTGGCAACGCACCAGGCACTGCACTTCATTCACCGGGCCGACTCATTTCGCAGCCAGCGGGAGCGATGGTGGGGAGGGGGGTGGGGGGGTCAAGCACTTTGAGAGGAGCTTCTGAGATTAACTCCTTCAGAAGCCGGCGTACGGACGAATTGTGCTATTGCTGCCAGGGACTTTTGTTCTAATTTTTGGAAATTTAATGGATTACTGTTTTTTGTTTTATTTATTTTTCTGAAATGCCACTTACAGTTTGAAGCTGGAGAGTTAGTGGTGAGGATCTTGTTATATAATTTAGTGCCTTTCATTGTCAGCAACATCCCTAGGCACTGTACAGACTATAATAGAAATATTTACGCATACTGGATTCAGAAAATATTGAGACCCCAATACTTTCTGCATACTTTATTGTGTTGTTAGACTTAATGTTAAAATAGCTGTGCTACCCAACTAAGATGGACTGATATCTCAATGATCACCATTATCGTTTTCAAAGCACCAACCAATGCATATGTCTCTGTTATATACAATTTGGTATGTGATTTGTGAAAGCAGGGTTAAAAATTTGTGATGCACCACCTGTTGGAATGACACATGCAACACATATGTCTCTGATATACGAGGCACCATCTGTTGGAATAACCCACGCAGTGCATATTATTACTAAAACTATTTGTAATGCACCATCTTCTGGAATGACAGAGGTGTAGAAACTTGATGGCCACACAGGCAGACAAATATCTTGTACTAGCTGTGCTAAGAAAGGTTGAAATCCAAGTAATCAATGTTAATGTTTTCAGTGCACCATGCAATGTTTCTGTTATATGTCATTTAGTATGGGATTTATAAAGACAATGCTAATATTTGTGATATGCCATCTGTTGGAATGACAAATACAATACATATGTTTCTGCTATATGTATTTGGAATGTGATTTGTAAAAGCAGCATTACTGTTTGTGATGCGCCATCTGTTGGAATGGCAAACACGAACGAATAGGTCTCTGTTATATTCCATTAGATATGGGATTTGCAAAAACAGTTTTAATGTTTGTGATGTGCCATCAGTTGGAATGACAAATGAAATACATATGTCTCTAATACATACCATTTTGTATAGGAGTAATAAAAGCAGGGGTGGCACGGTGGTGCAGTGGGTAGTGCTGCTGCTTCACAGTTAGGAGACCCGGGTTCGCTTCCCGGGTCCTCTCTGCGTGGAGTTTGCATGTTCTCCCCGTGTCTGCGTGGGTTTCCTCCCACAGTCCAAAGACATGCAGGTTAGGTGCATTGGCAATCCTAAATTGTGGGTGTGTGTGTGTGCCCTGTGGTGGGCTGGCACCCTGCCCGGGGTTTGTTTCCTGCTTTGTGCCCTGTGTTGGCTGGGATTGGCTCCAGCAGACCCCCGTGACCCTGTGTTAGGATATAGCGGTGTTGTGATGTAAGATTTTGCATATAACTTGATAAATATTTTGTATGTCTTTATTTGTAATTTAGGCAGAGCAATGTAATTTAGTGTTACCTTAGTGAGTGTTTACCCCCCCCCCCCCCCCCCCCTTTAGGGATGGGTCTTTTTGAATTTTACGACAACTGGTTAAGGGGGGATGTGCCTTAAACCAGTTTGGCGTGTGTTTCTCTGCTAAAGTCTTTCAACCCCTGCAAGGAAGCCAAACTGCACCTTAACATATGGTTTTGGGGGATGCCAGGTGTTAAGATTGTCTTTGCCCCATTGGTCTGAAGTATGGCTGTTTGGAATTGGCTTCTATCAGAAGCTTTTAAGTGCCATGATGTCCTATTGGCTGTAGGGGTTGGACAGAGAATCTATAAATCTGCTTGTTCAACCACATTCTCTCTCTCTCTTACTAACATCTGAAAGAAGCATCTCTTACCAAACTGATGAAGACCATCACATCATGAACTGAAGAAGACAACACAATGGAGTGCACAACTCGGCAGCCATATTGAGGCAGGCAATGCAGCCTGTTCTGAAGAAAGCTGAATGATGCTTTAACTAGATACATTTTTAAGTAACTAACAAGTCTGTCTGCCGCCTGAAACTACACATCACCATTTAATCAGGTTGAATGGTTGCCAATATTCAAATGTACTTTGCCTATTGTTATTATTTATGAATATTATCAATAATACATTGTTTAAGTTGTAACTTAACTTCTGCTTGTCTTTTACTACACCTAATTGCCTGAGGTTATAGATGTAGGAGGTAAGGTGGGGATAAGTTATATAATATAATACCATATAAACAGTGGTAAGTCTGTGATATCTGAGGCATTCTGACAAAGGCTACATATTAATAATACAAAAGGGGAAAGTAGAGCAACATATTACTCTACCAAGACAAAACAAGCGGGTTGAATAATGACTAACTGACTGATTCTCCTTCCGGCAGATCCACTTGGAAGGGTGTTAATGCGATGGGGATAGTGTTAATATTGCTAATAATAATATGAGTTTGTTAAATGGTGCGACTCAAACCACCTACACCTGAACACCAGCAAAACCAAGGAGCTGGTGGTGGATTTTAGGAGGCCTAGACCCCTCCTGGACCCCGTGATCATCAGAGGTGACTGTGTGCAGATGGTGCAGATCTATAAATACCTGGGAGTGCAGCTGGATGATAAATTAGACTGGAGTGATAATACTGATGCTCTGTGTAAGAAAGGACAGAGCCGGTTATACTTCCTTAGAAGGCTGGCGTCCTTCAACATCTGCAAAAAGATGCTGCAGATGTTCTAGCAGACGGTTGTGGCGAGTGCCCTCTTCTACGCGGTGGTGTGCTGGGAAGGCAGCATAAAGAAGAGGGACGCCTCACGTCTGGACAAACTGGTGAGGAAGGCAGGCTCTATTGTAGGCACGGAGCTGGACAGTTTGACATCCATGGCAGAGCGACGGGCGCTGAGCAGACTCCTATCAATTATGGAGAATCCACTGCATCCACTGAACAGGATCATCTCCAGACAGAGGAGCAGCTTCAGTGACAGACTGCTGTCACCATCCTGCTCCACTGACAGACTGAGGAGATCGTTCCTCCACCACACTATGCGACTCTTCAGTTCCACCCGGGGGTTTAAACATTAACATTATACAAAGTTATTGTCTGTTTTTTACCTGCATTGTTATCAATCTTTAATTTAATATTGTTTTTTGTATCAGTAAGGTGCTGCTGGAGTATGGGATTTTCACCTTGGGATTAATAAAGTATCTATCTATCTATCTATCTATCTATCTATCTATCTATCTATCTATCTATCTATCTATCTATCTATCTATCTATCTATCTATCTATCTATCTATCTATCTATCTATCTATCTATCTATCTATCTATCTATCTATCTATCTATCTATCTATCATATAGTGCCTTTCACATCTATCTATCTATCTATCTATCTATCTATCTATCTATCTATCTATCTATCTATCTATCTATCTATCTATCTATCTATCTATCTATCTATTATATAGTGCCTTTCACATCTATCTATCTATCTATCTATCTATCTATCTATCTATCTATCTATCTATCTATCTATCTATCTATCTATCTATCTATCTATCATATAGTGCCTTTCACATCTATCTATCTATCTATCTATCTATCTATCTATCTATCTATCTATCTATCTATCTATCTATCTATCTATCTATCTATCTATCTATCTATTATATAGTGCCTTTCACATCTATCTATCTATCTATCTATCTATCTATCTATCTATCTATCTATCTATCTATCTATCTATCTATCTATCTATCTATCTATCTATCTATCTATCTATCTATCTATCTATCTATCTATCTATCTAAATACTGAAATGAAAAATACTCTTCAACGACATTCATCAAAACAGAACAAAAACTAAATATAAAAGCTCCATTAATCACAAAAACTGAGACAAATGCTTTAATAATCATTTATTTCTAGTAGGATTGACTACTGCAATGCGGTGTTCACTGGATGTTCAAACTGTTCTTTATACAGCCTCCAGTTAATTCAAAATGTAGCTGCAAGAATTATTACAAGAACAAGAAAATATGAACACATAACTCCAGTTCTTAAATCCTTACATTGGCTCCCGGTTAAGTTTAGGGCAGGGGTGGGCAAAGTCATTCCTGGAGGGCCGCAGAGGCTGCAGGTTTTTGTTCTAACCCAGTTGCTTAATAAGAAGCACTTATTGCTCTAGTAACACTTCTGCTTCATTTTAGTTGTCTCCCTCATTAAGATTTTTTACCCTTATTGCTTATTTAAGTCTTAAACAGCTGCATTCTCGGATTTTAATTGCTCCTTATTAGCAATAAGATGCAAATGACAAAAGAAACCAGCAGTTATCCATTTTGCTTGTTACCCTTTACACCTGTGTGTATTTATTGTGCACTATTTGGTTTAATTAAATACTTGGAAGGAAAGAGAAGAGAAAAAAGTAAAGGATTGAGAATTACCCATCCGTTTTACACTTCAAAGTATTTGGATGATATCCTTAGAATGGAAAAAAATCTAGGATATGAGAATGACTTGACATAGCAGAGTTAATGCACTAACAAGCCATGAAATGTAATTATTGGCAAGGATTGTTTTCTAATTAAGCAACTGAGTTGGAACAAAAACCCGCGGCCACTGCGGCCCTCCAGGAATGACTTTGCCCACCCCTGGTTTAGGGCAGATTTCAAAGTCTTCCTTTTAACATATAAAGCCTTAAATGGCCGAGGTCCGGCTTACTTGTCTGAACTTATCATGACTTAGAAACCTGAGTGCACATTAAGATCTCAAGATGCCGGTCTGCTTAGGATTCCAAGGATTAATAAAATAACAGTGGGAGGTCGAGCTTTTAGTTACAGGGCCCCCCTAAACTGTGGAGTGGTCTTCCAGCTACTATAAGAGATGCCCCTTCGGTCTCAGCTTTTAAATTCCAGCTGAAGACTCACGACTTCAGTTTAGCACACCCTGACTAGAGCTGCTGATTAACTGTACAGACTGCATCTCTGTTGTTAGTCATTAGCACTAAAACATAAGTAACATGATAGTTAGAATTTGTTACTAACCCTCACCTATTATGTTTTTCTTCTTGGTACTCAAATGTGGCACTTGGCGCCACAGCCCACCTGCCATGTGGTGTTGCCTGCCTAAGGTAAAGTCATCTCTGATGGAGGATCGCAGAAATCATCGAGTAGAGGGGTCCTTTCATCAGATTGGCTGGCCCAGCGCTGACTCAGCTGTGGAATGGCCAAATGGGGGAGGCAGCTTGATGGCCGTGGTCTCCAGGACTCTGAACAAATCCAAATTGTACTATGGGATATCATCTACTGTTGAATTCTGCTCTGTACTTAAAATGGAAGTGAACCCAGGTCTCCTTACTGCGAGGCAGCAGTGCTACCCACTGCGCCACCGTGCCACCCACAGATTTACTTTTTCTCAAGTAAAATGAATTTACTTTTTATCGACTAAAACTAAAGATAATTAAATGACTAAAATGTGACTAAAACTAAAATACAATTTAGTCTGAAGACTAAGGCTAAAACTCAATGAAAAGGCGTTGTCAAAATTAAGACTGGATGGCGAGGCTCGCAACTCCCATTTCTACCAAGTCTTGTGTGCTCATCATAACAACAACAGCTGGCACCTTTTCTTTCCTTCAATTTCTAATTCCATAGCAACCGAAATCGCTGGGAACAGTCGACTGACTTTCAGTTTAGGAAGCCTGAAGACAAGGGCTCATTTGAAAATGACTTTTGTATTTCTATCACAGGACTGATAGGCACAGCAGCATTTCTGCACTACACATCTGGAAAGCACATATGCTGCCTGGCAGTGCCAGCTGACAATGCCAACTGTCAGCGGATGAACGGTGCCTTTGACGTGGGCTTCAGTCAGCAGCTGATCGTTTAACTAGCATGCCATCTTCTCATTCTAACCACCCAAAAACCACCCGCGCTCCAGGTCACGTACGTATGTCAGGTCGCACACAGCCCCCATTTCTGGCTCTCACTGTGTCGCCGGCTAAAACACAAAGCCTCTCTTCACGTCCCTCATCTCTGTCTTGATCGCTCAACACTCAATACTTTTCAATTCTCACTTGAAGAAAGCCAAGACTTGTCCAGATGAAGGAAGGCAGAGTAGCAGACATGGCGTCGGAGGGTCAGTTCAGTCATCCTTACTGGGACACGAGACCTCAAGGAGTGTTTGAAGTGCTGGGATATTTGGTGTGAATGGAATGGGGTGGGTTGGGCTGGGGGTGCTGCACATGTGGGATCAAAAGGATAATCACGTTAGAAACTGAAAAAGCAGACTCAAAGCCAAGTCAGGCATTACGCAGAAGAACTAAAGCCATCGGACTTGTCATACGTGCCTGCTGTACTGTCTCACTGGGGTACTGCTGGGGAAACAGCTGGGAAGGTGAAAACGCCAACCGACCGATCGATCAATCAATCGATCTCTCTAGTGCCCTTTCTGTTTTTGTTTGATAGTGCCTTTCAAATCTACAGGCGCATCTCAATAAATTAGAATATC
Organism: Erpetoichthys calabaricus; assembly: GCF_900747795.2. Classification (NCBI taxonomy): domain Eukaryota; kingdom Metazoa; phylum Chordata; class Cladistia; order Polypteriformes; family Polypteridae; genus Erpetoichthys; species Erpetoichthys calabaricus. Next base: position 154,399,609 of record NC_041405.2, on the reverse strand, counting down.
ATCGAAAAGTTAATTTATTTCAGTAATTCAATCCAGAAAGTCAGTCGGTCATTGTCCAACCCGCTATATCCTAACACAGGAGTCTGCTGGAGCCAATCCCAGGGTGCAAGGCAGGAACAAACCCATGGGGAGGGTGCCAGCCCACTGCAGGGCACACACACACACACACACACGGGACAATTTAGGATCATCAATGCACCTAACCTGCATGTCTTTGGACATGGGGAGAACGTGCAAACTCCACACAGGGAGGACCTAGGAAGCAAACTCAGGTCTCCTTACTGCGAGGCAGCAGCGCTACCACTGTGCCACCCCTTCAATTCAGAAAGTGACACTCATATATTATATAGATTCTATTACACACAGAGCGATATATTTCAAGTGTTTATTCTTTTCATTTTGCTGATTATGGCCTACAGGTAATGAAAACTCAAAATTCAGTATCTGAGAAAATTAGAATATTCCATAAGAACATCCATCCATCCATTATCCAACCCGCTATATCCTACCTACAGGGTCACGGGGGTCTGCTGGAGCCAATCCCAGGGCACAAGGCAGGAAAAAAAACCCCGGGCAGGGCACCAGCCCACCGCAGGGCACACACACACTAAGCACAATTTAGAATTGCCAATGCACCTAAGCATGTCTTTGGACTGTGGGAGGAAAGCCACGCAGAGAACATGCAAACGCCACGCAGGGTGGACCCGGGAAGTGAACCTGGGTCTCCTAACAGCGAGGCAGCAGCGCTACCCACTGCGCTACCGTGCCGCCCTCCATAAGAACAATAAAAAGAAAATGACTTTTAATACAGAAATGTTGGCCTACTGAAAGTCTGTCCATGTACACACTCAATACTTGGTTGGGGCTCCTTTGGCATGAATGACTGCATCAATGCGGCGTGGCAAGGAGGCAATCAGCCTGTGGCAGTGCTGAGGTGTTATGGAAGCTCAGGATGCTTTGATGGTGGCTTTCAGCTCATCTGCATTGCTTGCTCTTGTATCTCTCATCTTCCTCTTCCTCATAGATTCTCTATGGGGTTTAGGTCAGGTGAGTTTGCTGGCCAATCAAGCACAGTGATCCCATGGTCATTAAACCAGGTATTGGTACTTTTGGCAGTGTCCTGCTGGAAAGTAAAATCAGCATCTCCATAAAGCTTGTTAGCAGAGGGAAGCATGAAGTGCTCTCAGATGTCCTGGTAGACGTCTGGCTGTGGCTGATAGAACACAGTGGACCAACACCAGCAGATGACGTGGCTCCTAAAATCATCACTGACTGTGGACACTTGAGCAACTTGGATTCTGTGCCTCTCCACACTTCCTCCAGACTCTGGGACCTTCGATTTCCAAATGAGATGTAAAATGGACTTTCATCTGAAAAGAGGACTTTGGTCCACTAAGCTGTTAACAGTCCAGTCCGTTTTCTCCTTAGCCCAGGTAAGACGCTTCTGACATTGTCTCTGGTTCAGGAGTGGCCTGACACAAGGAATGCTGTGACAGTTGTAGCCCACATCCCGGATACGTCTGTGTGTGGTGGCTCTTGAAGCACTGACTCCAGCCGCAGTCCACTCCTTGGGAATCTCCCACAAATTCTTCACAATCCTCTTAAGGCTGCACTTCTCCCTGTTGCTAGTGCACCTTTTTCTGCTGTCACATTTTTTCCATCCTGTCAAAATTACATTAATACACTTGGATACGGCACTCTGTGAACAGCCAGCTTCTTTAGCAGTGACCTTCTGTGGCTTCCCCTCCTTGTGTAGGAGGGTCTCAATGACTCTCTTCTGGACAACCGTCAAGTCAGCAGTCTGATTGTGTGGCCTACTGAAGCAGACTGAGAGACCATTCCAAGGCTCAGGACCCCTTTGCAGCTGTTTTGGGTTAATTAGTTGAGTGGAGTGGGACACCAGGAGTCTACAATATTGAACTTTATTGCAATATTCTAATTTGCTGAGATACTGAATTTTGAGTTTTCATTACCTGTAGGCCAAAATCAGCAAAATGAAAAGAAATAAACACTTGAAATATATCACTCTGTGTGTAATGAATCTATATAATATATGAGTTTCACTTTTTGAATTGAATTACTGAAACAAATTAACTTTTCGATGATATTCTAATTTATTGAGGTGCCACTGTATCTATAATATGGTACCTTGTGTTTGTATGTTTTATTCCGATCTGTCAGTCTATATTTTATAGTGCCTTACTGATTCCACAATTAAATGTTACCTTAATTCTGTATGTTTTATAGTGTCTTTTTGATCTATCAGTCTATATTTTATAGCATCTTTCAGATTCGTCGATTACTCATTACATTCGTCTCCCTATTATTTGACACCAACACTGCCACGACACCCTATTCTCGATTCTGCCTTCCTGACTTGACAATGTTTGTTCAGGCCAGGGCTTCACGTGAAAGACCCTCCTGTTCCTGGCTTTCCGAAACACTCCGTAACCAACGGACCGCGCTCAGAACAGCCCAAAGGAAATGGAGGAAGTCAGAAGCTTGGACAGACCTGGCTACGTATTGGTTCCTTCTTGCATCCTTTTCTTCAATGCTAAGGTAAGGTTCTACCAGACCAGAATTAACGGCACCACTGACACACGCATTTTGTTTTCTGCTTTCACTTCCCTTCTTAACTCTCCTCCACCTCCTGCCCCATGACTTTAGGGATAGCAGTCAATTCTCACCCTCACCGCCACTCATTGTGCCTCCTTCCAAGCAACACCCAGCATTCTCCACATTCCCTACCACTGACATTTCCCACCTCCTCTACAATCATCCCATTACCTGTCCACTCGATCCCATTCCCTCACGTCTCCCCCTCACTCATTCCTGCAGTTACACACATCACTAACACCTCACTCAGCTCGGGCACATTTCCTAACATCTTCAGACAGGCTCTGATAACCCAATTTCTCAAAAAACCAACACTCGATCCACCCCAAATTAACAACTACAGACCTCTCTCTCTCTCCTTCCCTTTCTTTCTAAAACACTTGAACGTGTTGTTTTTAACCAGGTCTCTACCTTTCTTCTTGTACAGAATGGACTGCTCTGTACCAACCAGTCCCACTTCAAGAGGGACCACTCGACTAAGGAGGGACTACTGACTGTGGTCGACCAGCTATGCCGTGCTAGAGCAACCAACATGTCACCAGTCCTGAACCTCCCAGGTCTCTCCTCTGCATTCGAAGTGGTCAACCACGATAATCCTTCTTGCCACCCTCTCTGACCTTGGCTTCACTGGGACTACTCTCAGATGGTTTGAGTCCTACATCTCTGGCACATCCTACAATGTGTCCTGGTGAGGGGAGTTGTCAAAGGCACACCAGTCATGCACAGGTGTACCCCAAGGATTGGTGCTGGGTCCTCTACTCTAGTCTCTGTACACCACCTCACTGGGCTCCATCATCCAATCCCATGAGTTCTCTTATCAGTGATATGCTGATGATCCACAGCTGTACGTGTCATTCCTTCCAGAGCACAATACAGTGCTAGAGTCTGTACAACGATTACAACCTGTACGAAGGACCACCATCTTCAGTGAGCCTGGCAAAAACTGAGTTTTTTGTGAACTTAACAGAAGTTAGAAATTAATAATAGATTTTTCATCACGAAGGCTAAGAGGAAGAGAATTCCAAATTTTTTCTGCCCCCCATATTTACTAATCTGTATTTAGGTACAATGAGTATGTGAGCATCCGATGATCTCAATGCACAGGCAGGAGTGTACGGAAGCAGCAGCTCCGACAGATAACGAGGGGCTAACCCGTGAAGGGCTTTAACTCTTTGAGAGCTGAATATGTTTTTCAAAAACAACGGTTTCACACGGAAATCAACATAATACAGCTGTTGCTGCATGCTGCATGCTATGGCTGCCAGTTTGCCAAGAATGTGCGGCAGGCTTGCTGCCAGGCTGTCTTCACGTGGCATTGCATTGCATTCTGGTTTCTACCTCTTATCATTGTTAAGTGGCAATCCTCCCTGGCCAACACTGCTAGTACCACGACTAGCTGGGGACCACCCATCTGAAGCTGGAACCTCACATTCATTTTCGATCACTTGTATCAAAAACTGAGTCCGACATGTCATAGTCCAGTACAGACATAATAGGCAAAACGTCATTCATGGAGTATTTTGCTTTACGCATTCACTTTGATCTCTCGCCAAATGTCAGTGCCATTTTTGCCATTGTGTGTGCCTTGCTACTCACGAGAGTGCAGGGAATCTAACTTTCCTTCTAGCAATGAGAGTCCAACTAAAATGTAACGGTTGTTTTTGTCACAGTTTACAGTTGATTACCATCGTCAACTCCTCCTTTTGACAAAAGTCAACATCAGCCCTGAAAGAGTTAAAGGTGAGAAGGATAATTTTATATTTGATTCTTGAAGAAACTGGTAACCAATGTAAAGGACAGGAGTGATGTGCGCAGATTTTTTAGTGTGTGTAAGTAATCGAGCAGCAGAATTCTGAACATATTGTAATCTATTGATATATTTAGTCAGGAGGCCATAAAACAAAGCATTGCAATCGTTCAGATGCGTAGTGATGAAAGTGTGAATGAGTGTCTCGGTATCCTTCACACTGAGAAAAGACTGCAGAGGAGCAAAGTTACGGAGATGAAAAAAAGGCCGTCTGTACTAATGAGCTAATGTGAGGTTGAAAAGTAAGAAGCTGACCAAAGACGACACCCTGATTACGGACTGATACTGAGGGTTGAACCAGGATCCCATTAATGTTAATTTTTAGCCCACGAAGGGTAGAGAGGACGGATTTGGTACCAACAAATAAGATTTCTATTTTTTCAGGATTGAGTTGTAAAAAATGATCTGTCATCCAATGATTGATTTCCTGAATGCAGTCAGTTAGCACAACAGGTGAAGATGTTGCATTTGCATCAACACTTCCATAAAGTTGTGTGTCATCGGCATAGTAGTAGAAGCTCAGACCATACCGACGAATAATCTCACCTAATGGAGCAGAGAGATGTTGAAGACGGTTGGACCGAGAACCGACCCTTGAGGGATACCTTGTGTGAATGAAGTAGTGGCAGATTTGTGTTCCCTAATGAGGATGTAATACTGGCGATCACTGGGGTATGATATGAACCAAGAAAGAGCAGCACAAGAGATACCAATAGCTGAAAGTCAGGACAGTAAAATGTTATGGTTAACTGTATCAAAAGCTGCGCTCAAGTCAAGAAGAACTAGAATAGCGGCCATCCCAGAATCTGCGGTTATAAGTAAGTCATTGGCTACCTTAAGTAAAGCAGTTTCAGTGATATGTAGGGCTCTGAATCCTGATTGAAAAGGCTCAAGCAGGTTATGCAAATTTAAATAATCATTGAGTATGAGCAGCAACAACCTTTTCTAAGATCTTAGTCATAAATGGAAGATTAGAAATTGGGCGATAAAATTTTAGCTGAAAGGGATCTTAAAACAGGGGTTACAGAAGCAGTTTTTAAATCACTTGGAATAACGCAAGTGCGGAAACTACCATTGATAAAGTGAGAAATGGGGGCAGAAAGTTTGTCAGTGCAAGCCTTAATCAGTAAAGTAGGGGCAGGATCATCTATATATATAAAATTCTTTTCGCGTTTGAAACGGAAATTACGTATGACCACGCGATATGGAAATTACGTATGAAATGGAAATTACGTATGACCACGCGATATGGAAATTACGTATGAAACGGAAATTACGTATGACGACGCGATATAGAAATTACGTAAGAAACGGAAATTACGTATGACCACGCAATATGGAAATTATGTATGACCACAGAACATATTATAATACAGGAACTAATCACTTCGTTTGTGGACGCCATTTTTATATCGTCTTTACGAATTGTAATTATTTGTGTGAGAGTTATTTTACTGTTAGTGAAAACAAGTAAACGCAAACACGCCAATCTATCCCATAGAAGTCCGCCCCGCGTCACCCGCTCCCAGCCCTCCTCTCTGGACTACAGCGCCGAGCCGTCCGCGCGTTCTGACAGAGAAGTTTTATTTTTTCGTCCACGTGACTGTCGCTGAAACTGCCACATTGTAACTTTTTTTTAGTTGGCAGTACTTGATAGTAGAAGAGATGAGGAAAACAGCTTTGCGTCTTTCTACTTTTTAACTGCACAGAGCTGTAAACAATGTGAAGACGAGACCGCCTTCAGCGGCGAGGGGTCGTGAGAACAAAGTGGACGTTGGGAGGTGTGGAATGTCGGGCTGCTCCGCCGGGTTGAGAGCTTCGCATTTTCGGGCAGCGTACTCTCTTCTCGCACGGTTTGTGACACTTCAAGTGCCCCGTCGGCTCTTGAGAGAGTGTAATCGGCGCCATCGAAGTAGGACTCTGTTTGTAAATTGCCCTGCACAACTACCTACTGTCCCTTAAGGTGAGTTCGGGTCACTAAAACCCCGCAACATTCAAGGTTGCTTTTGTGATCAATTATTTTAAGAAGATGGTGAGTTTACATCTAAGAAGATGTACAGACCTCTTCATGTCAAGTGTTGGACTTGGGAATTGTTTGGACCTTCTGCCCATTAAGCACGGAAAGGCAGCGTTCACATTTATCAGAATTATTTTTCTCTTAAATCACAGACACGTAGTGCAAGGTTGTCAGGCAGAAATTTGGACAATCACATAGAAAATGTAATTTCTATACCGAGCGGTCGTGTAGCGCCTTTCACAAGGGATCTACTACCGACAGATGATCCAAATACATTTTAGCTGCTGTTAGTACTACTTACCTGTTGTGTTATACCGCCTTTAAAATGTAGTTTACCCAAAACCACTCCAGTAGTGCTCAATGTATCTTTACTTCTTAAAATGTTAATGTTTTACTGTTTAATAACTTATAGACTACATTTTATTTTTTTTCTTTGTACGAGCAAGACAGAGGGCGTAGTAACAGCAACAAAGCAAAACAGACCAAAAAGACACCGGCGAGAAGCGCCAGACAGATCGCGTACAGCGTACTCTCATTTGGAACTGGAAGCAATCCAGATAAGTGCCTTATCTACCTCCCTATGTTTCAAAGTGTCTTTCACATCTATTACATCGTACTTTTCATATTGACTATCTACTGTATATATATTATACAGTGCATCTATCTATCTATCTATCTATCTATCTATCTATCTATCTATCTATCTATCTATCTATCTATCTATCATATAGTGCCTTTCACATCTATCTATCTATGCCTTTCACATCTATCTATCTATCTATCTATCTATCTATCTATCTATCTATCTATCTATCTATCTATCTATCTATCTATCTATCTATCTATCTATCTATCATATAGTGCCTTTCACATCTATCTATCTATCTATCTATCTATCTATCTATCTATCTATCTATCTATCTATCTATCTATCTATCTATCTATCTATCTATCTATCTATCTATCTATCTATCTATCTATCTATCTATCTATCTATCTAGCAAGAAATGCATATGCAAAAACTAGATAGCACAACTTTTTGCTTTCATTTATCAAAAAACATCTGCTAATGGGGTTTGCAAAATGTACTTGACAAGATTTCTTAAAGTAAGCTAAATAATCATAAATATTTTTTTTTCAATAAGTCAATAATTCTTACAATAAGGAAAACAAGATATAATGTCAGATTTAATGTTAGATGTCATTTTCTGCAGTGTAGTGTCTATGGTGATGATTATTATTATACTACAGATGCCATAATGAGTCACATTGTGTGCACACTAAATCAGTTACGTCCCCTCGGTGAGCTGGTGTTGTCCTTCCACTGTGTTTAAGGGCTGCACGTCCACTGTACGTTGAAGCATGAAGTATGTCAATGTATGCTGCGGTGCCTGTTTGTGTGCACAGACCTGTCACCGTACCCTGGAAACACACATAATGGCGTGTCTGTCCTGATCAAATGAACAAAGCCCTGAAATTGCCCGAGAATACTTCCATACTTTAATGAGAGTCACTCCAGGAGCTCCATTTTGAAGTGGTTGTGCTGGTTGGGATGCTTCACCACCACCTACAGGGTTCAAAGGTGTGACCCCTTGCCATCGGCTCGGCTGCTCTTCCCAGGCCCTGACCAGCCCCCCCCCTCTTTAAGCTCGTGTAACTCCAAAGGCTGTGAGTGCTTTTGACAGTGGGGGGCTGTGACAATATAAGTAACAGCCTCAGATGGCTACATGTCCACAGGTAGAGAAAAATGAAAAAGCAAAAAGAGAGCATCGTTAGTGATTAATCAAAGGAATGAATTTCTATGTAATTTCCCTTAAATACAGTTATGTGAACATATTAATTATACCCTATGAATTTTTTTTTTTTTTTTTAACATTTGTGGACGTCTCCAGATTTGACTTTCATTTAATTATCTTTCAAGTAACCTTCATTTCATACCTATAGATAAAGGTGAAATACAGTGCATCCGGAAAGTATTCACAGCGCCTCACTTTTTCCACATTTTGTTACGTTACAGCCTTATTCCAAAATGGATTAAATTCATTTTTTTCCTCAGAATTCTACACACAACACCCCATAATGACAACGTGAAAAATGTTTTCTTGAGGTTTTTGCAAAATTATTACAAATAAAAAAATTGAGAAAGCACATGTACATAAGTATTCACAGCCTTTGCCATGAAGCTCAAAATTGAGCTCAGGTGCATCCTGTTTCCCCTGATCATCCTTGAGATGTTTCTGCAGCTTCATTGGAGTCCACCTGTGGTAAATTCAGTTGACTGGACATGATTTGGAAAGACACACACCTGTCTATAGAAGGACCCACAGTTGACAGTTCATGTCAGAGCACAAACCAAGCATGAAGTCAAAGGAATTGTCTGTAGACCTCTGAGACAGGATTGTCTCGAGGCACAAATCTGGGGAAGGTTACAGAAAAATGTCTGCTGGTTTGAAGGTCCCAATGAGCACAGTGGCCTCCATCATCCGTAAGTGGAAGAAGTTCGAAACCACCAGGACTCTTCCTAGAGCTGGCCGGCCATCTAAACTGAGTGATTGGGGGAGAAGGGCCTTAGTCAGGGAGGTGACCAAGAACCCGATGGCCACTCTGTCAGAGCTCCAGAGGTCCTCTGTGGAGAGAGGAGAACCTTCCAGAAGGACAACCATCTCTGCAGCAATCCACCAATCAGGCCTGTATGGTAGAGTGGCCAGACGGAAGCCACTCCTTAGTAAAAGGCACATGGCAGCCCGCCTGGAGTTTGCCAAAAGGCACCTGAAGGACTCTCAGACCATGAGAAAGAAAATTCTCTGGTCTGATGAGACAAAGATTGAACTCTTTGGTGTGAATGCCAGGTGTCACATTTGGAGGAAACCAGGCACCGCTCATCACCAGGCCAATACCATCCCTACAGTGAAGCATGGTGGGTGGCAGCATCATGCTGTGGGGATGTTTTTCAGCGGCAGGGACTGGGAGACTAGTCAGGATAAAGGGAAAGATGACTGCAGCAAAGTACAGAGACATCCTGGATGAAAACCTGCTCCAGAGCGCTCTTGACCTCAGACTGGGGCAACGGTTCATCTTTCAGTAGGACAACAACCCTAAGCACACAGCCAAGATATCAAAGGAGTGGCTTCAGGACAACTCTGTGAATGTCCTTGAGTGGCCCAGCCAGAGCCCAGACTTGAATCCGATTGAACATCTCTGGAGAGATCTTAAAATGACTGTGCACCGACGCTTCCCATCCAACCTGATGGAGCTTGAGAGGTGCTGCAAAGAGGAATGGGCGAAACTGGCCAAGGATAGGTGTGCCAAGCTTGTGGCATCATATTCAAAATGACTTGAGGCTGGAATTGCTGCCAAAGGGGCATCGACAAAGTATTGAGCAAAGGCTGTGAATACTTATGTACATGGGATTTCTCAGTTTTTTTATTTTTAATAAATTTGCAAAAATCTCAAGTAAACTTTTTTCATGTTGTCATTATGGGGTGTTGTGTGTAGAATTCTGAGGAAAAAAATGAATTTAATCCATTTTGGAATAAGGCTGTAACATAATAAAATGTGGAAAAAGTGATGCGCTGTGAATACTTTCCAGATGCACTGTAATATAACAAACATTAGGCTACATTTACATATTGTAGTCCATGGTATCATTTAAATAAACATAAATGCAAATTATCAAATGTGGAAAAAGTAAGTGCACCCCGCCATTACCACTACCTCAAATACCTGAAATTAAGATCAGGTGCAGATGGTTAGAACTTCAGGAGTGAAGGTCTTGTCTGCTCTTGTGTTATTTAAACTAACACAAACTTTTTATTTTTGCTTGTTCTTTCTTGTTGAAGTGTGCGTTAGGACAATGCCGAGATCAAAAGAGCTCTCGGAAGCCTTCAGAAAGAATGTTCTAGATGTCTATGAGTCAGAGAAGGCATTTAAAAAGGTCTCCAGACAACTGGAAATCAACCAGTCTACTATCCTGAAAGTCATCTACAAGGGAAAAAGATTTCACACAACTGGCAAGTTCTCCAGACCATCCCAGGAGCAGAACACAAGATGATGAAAGAAGTCTCTAAGAAGTCCAGAATTTCATCACAGGATGTCCAGGTAGCTCTGGACGTTATGGGTGTTGAAGTGCATGAGTCTACCATTGGAAAGTGAAAGAGAGAGAGATTGGGAGCCTGCATGGGAGCTGGTGGTGGATTTTAGAAGGACCAGGCCCCTCATGGACCCTCATGGATCATCAGAGGTGACCATGTGCAGAGGGTGCAGACCTATAAATACCTGGGAGTGCAGCTGGATGATAAATTAGACTGGACTGCCAATACTGATGCTCTGTGCAAGAGAGGACAGAGACGACTATACTTCCTTAGAAGGCTGGCGTCCTTCAACATCTGCAATAAGATGCTGCAGATGTTCTATCAGACGGTTGTGGTGTGTGCTGGGGAGGCAGCATAAAGAAGAGGGACGCCTCACACCTGGACAAACTGATGAGGAAGGCTGGCACTATTGCAGTAGGCACAGAGCTGGACAGTTTGACATCTGTGGCAGAGCAACGGGCGCTGAGCAGACTCCTGTCAATCATGGAGAATCCACTGCATCCACTGAACAGGATCATCTCCAGACAGAGGAGCAGCTTCAGCGACAGACTGCTGTCACCGTCCTGCTCCACTGACAGACTGAGGAGATCGTTCCTCCACCACACTATGCTACTCTTCGATTCCACCTTTGGGGTAAACGTTAACATTATACAAAGTTACTGTCTGTTATACCTGCATTGTTATCACTCTTTAATATTGTTATTATCAGTATGCTGCTGCTGGAGTATGGGAATTTCCCCTTGGGATTAATAAAGTATCTATCTATCTATCTATCTATCTATCTATCTATCTATCTATCTATCTATCTATCTATCTATCTATCTATCTATCTATCTATCTATCTATCTATCTATCTATCTATCTATCTATCTATCTATCTATCTATCTATCTATCTATCTATCTATCTATCTATCTATCTATCTCTTCCGTTCAGTGTTTTGTTAAAAGACAATGGCAAAAGCATGTGCAGACAAATTTCAGCAAATACGAAATGGAGGTCGTGCTCAGTGAAGTGTAGGTAAGGAAAACTGTGCAATTTGGTGGCTTAAGCAGTGGTGTAAGCAACAAAAGGAAAGTGATGGTGTGGCACAGCATGGTGGAGACTCTCCAAAGTTCAATGGCAGAAACACTATATATACAGTATCTCGCCACAAAATTAATGAGCCGCATTTTCACATCACAGATCATTTTCAAATTAACAGAATGTGAAGTAGAAATTTTTTCTGTTTACATAAGCAAATTCATTCTTTGAAGGCGCTGTCACGCACGAGCACATGGGGAGCAGCTTAAGGACCTGACGCGTACCGCGAAACCTCATGCCAGGGGACAATGACGGGGTACTAATCTCTCTTTCTTGAATGAAGCAGCACCGCCATGAATACATGCGGACTCGCTAAACCACAAGACACTTCCGGGTTCCCTTCGTTTCCCCCTGGTCCCCATCTGATGATGTCACTACCATCCATCTATCACTGCGGCTCCTTCCTAGCATTCCATGTCCACTTCCGTTGCCACCCCATAAATTGTCCGACTGTTATTTGATTGATGTCAATTGTCATATGTGCAAACTGACCGTGAATTTAAAGAACTGTGTTACAGCATACGGGGACGGAAACCCCAAACCTTTATCATTTCTTGTGTGTTTCTTTTCGGGTGCCTATATAGCAACATGTGTGCCGTTGACCGCTGTGGTTACATTTGGAAAACCAGACATTGCTGCGAATTGCGCTTTGATGTTTGCCTGTTCAATCACAGTGTAAGGAAGTCCTATGTATCTGGATGACAAGTGCATAATGCCATCCTATACAGCTGGTATGGCGCGACTCAGTGATGACTGAGAAGTACCCGATTGGACAGACAGTTCACATTGAAAAGCTCTTTTGGTTGGGCAGAACTTCCAACAGAGGAGATAGAGCACAATTCCTCAAACAGCTCCAAGAGGAGAGCTCTTAGAAATCTTAATCGACTTAGAAGCCAGTTATCGTCATTGCACAAGAAGTCAGTATGATCTGTAAATATCTCTTCTAATTCTTCTATTTGCAATATTTTCTTGGCACACTTTGGTCCCCTTAGTACCAACTGAGCATCGTTGAAATGTCTCGGCCTACCTGAGTATTGTTGCTGAGCATGTCCATCCCTTTATGACCACTGTGTGCCCATCTTCTGAACGCACAACATGTTGAACCTTGTAGCAGGTGGGCTATGGGAGCAGGAGACCACACCAGGTGCCACTCCTGTCAGCTAAGAACAGGCAACTGAGTCTACAGTTCACACGGGCTCACCAAAATTGGACAATCGAAGACTGGAAAAACATTGCCTGGTCTGATGAGTCTCGATTTCTGCTGTAACATTTGGATATTTGGGTCAGAATTTGGCATCAACAACATGAAAGCATGGATCCATCCTGCCTTATATCAATGGTTTAGGGTGATTGTGGTGGTGTAATGATGTGGGGGGGTATTTTCTTGGCACACTTTGGGGCCCTTAGTACCAACTGAGCATCATTTAAATGCCACAGAGTATTGTTGCTGACCATGTCCATCCCTTTATGACCGCAGTGTCCCCATCTTCTGATGGCTACTCACAGCAGGATAACGTACCATGTCACAAAGCTCAGATGATCTCAAACTGGTTTCTTGAACATGATAATGAGCTCACTGGACTCAAATGGCCTCCACAATCACCAGATCTCATTCCAATAGAGCACCTTTGGGATGTGGAGGTATGGGAGATTCACATCATGGATGGACAGCTGACAAATTTGCAGCGACTACGTGATGCTGTCATATCAATATGGACGACCAAAATCACTGAGCAATATTTCCAGCAACTTGTTGAATCTATGCCACGAAGAATTACGGCAGCTCTGAAGGCAAAAAGGGGTCCATCCCGGTACTAGTGAGGTGTACCTAATAAAGTGGCCTGTGAGTGTATTTCAGCAAGATTTTATACCTCAGATGGGGAATCACCAAGTCAAGTCCCTGCACCCTTGCTCTTCAACATGGTTACAGGAACAGGGAGATTGGTCATATCTGAGGGAAGGATGAATGCAGATAAATACAGAGAGGCGTCCTTGAAGGAAACCTGCTGCATGCCACCTCAGACTGGAGCAACGGTTCAACTTTCAGCTTGAGAATGATTCAAAGCATACAACCCAGGTGATGCTGGAGTGACTTTGGGACAAGTTTCTGAGTGTCCTACACGTAAACCCTAACAGAACGTGTGTGGAGAGACCTGAAGATGGCAGTTTACAGTTTACACTTCTCATCCAACCTAATGGCACTTGAGAGGATATGCCAGAGAGAATGGAATAAACTGCCCAAATCCAGGTAAAGCAGAGATTTTACCAAGAAGACTGCCAAAGGAGCTTCTACAAAGTACTGAATTAAAGGTCTAAATATTTTGGGTCATTGTCGTGCTGAAAGATGAACCATCAGCCCAGTCTGAAGTGGCATGCACTCTGGAGCAGGCGTTCTTCGAGGACCTCTCTGTATTTGGCTGCACTCATCCTTCTCTCAATTCTGACCCATTGTCTCCGCACAGCTTAATGCTGCCACCACCACTGTAGGGACAGAATCAGGTAGCTCATCAGCAGTGCCTGGTGTTCTCCAGACGTGACACTGATCTTGGTTTCACGCTAACTCTCCGTAAACTCGGATGATTGAGGCAGTGCAAAAAATATAGGAATAAATTTTATTAGGGTTTCAAAAAAACGTTAGTGGGGCGCGATTAAAACTGTTATGAAAACTCGGGTTGCAAATACTTAAAGGTTGAGAAACGCTGGTTTAAATAAAGTAAAACATTCTCAAATACATATGTATTACCATTTAAACATCAAACAGAAAATTGTGATTATCTCGAAAACCGGCCATTTTTCAAAAAAATGCAAAATGACAAAAAATGCTTAGAATGTGGCGCTTTATAATAATATGATGTGAAATTAACAACTTTTTAATATTTTGGGTCATTGTCATGCTGAAAGATGAACCATCAGCCCAGTCTGAGGTGGCATGCACTCTGGAGCAGGCGTTCTTCGAGGACCACTCTGTATTTGGCTGCACTCATCCTTCTTTCAATTCTGACCCATTGTCTCCACACAGCTTAATTCTGCCACCACCACTGTAGGGATAGAATCAGGCAGCTCATCAGCAGTGCCTGGTGTTCTCCAGACGTGACACTGATCTTGGTTTCACGCTAACTCTCCGTAAACTCGGATGATTGAGGCAGTGCATGATGTGACCTTTATAATGACGGATTAGTGATGTCACACACCACACATTTCAGGGTCGTTTCCTAAACGACGTGGTAGCGACCGTTCTAGAAAATGGCACTGCCAGTGATAAACTAACTGGCGTCAGAAAAGATGCAAAAGAAGTAAGAAACTGAAATAAATCAATTCCAAATCAAATAACAGCTAACGGAATTTTGACTTGTTTCAAAACCTAATATGAATCTAAAAAATGGCCACCACAGTACCACAGAAAAAAACAAGCAAAAAACTGTAAATTAACCCAAAATCATAACACTATTAAGGATTAAGGAGTTTACAGCATTACAAAACTAAAAATCAGGAGTGGTCTCCCCTCAACTTTCTCATATACTCAGATATGGGGATGGATATTTGAGGAGTAAACCGCTAGACAAGGATTATATTTTTATATTATGTACTGTACATTAAAGAACCATCAACAACAAATCCAATCAAATTAATAATATATTGAACAATTATTACAAAAGTAAAGTTGAATAAATCGGACTCTGCAGCTGCATGAATAGAAAATTTGCCATGATAATTTAATTTTGGTGAACAGTTCAGGTAAATGTAAGCAGAAGTGGGTCAAAAGTTGTCAATAGACTTTAGAAATGTGTGTAATGTAATACTTGTACACAAAATTTCATTTACTGTACGTCAGCGGTTCTCAAACTGTGGGGCGTGCCCCCCCTTAACAAAAAAGAGGGCGTGAATGTTGCCATATGTGGCGTAATTTCGCTATTCGTAGGGAAATTTTAAACTTGTAGCGGTGTATCGGCAGCAAAAAATATAGGAATAAATTTTATCAGGGTTTCAAAAAAATGTTAGGGGGGGCGCGATTAAAACTGTTATGAAAACTCGGGTCGCAAATACTTAACACAACACACACTTTATCAGATATGGTTTGATCTTGTGATTGTTGTATAGAATGAAAGGGCAAGACGAAGAGACAGCTGGTGTAGGACAGCTGGTCATTGATCACCACCCAGACACTGCATACAGGCCTGGCATTTACATTTACATTACATTTATTTGATAAAGCAGATGCTTTTATCCAAAGTAACTTACAAACATAATCGAGTAAACATCAGTCTGGAGGACAGTTTGGGAACAACCGTGACAGGCCAAGGGGACAGAATTGATTTCCTCTAGTGGAAAGTTCTAAACAGGAATACAAGCGAGTTCCAATTCCAAAAGCAGCAGTTCTCAAACTGTGGGGTGCGCCCCCCCTAGGGTAACAAAACAGGGGGAGCGAATGTTGCCATATGTGGCGTAATTTCGCTATTCATAGGGAAATTTTAAACTCGTAGCGGTGTATCGGCAGCAAAAAACATAGGAATAAATTTTATTAGGGTTTCAAAAAAACGTTAGGGGGGCACGATTAAAACTGTTATGAAAACTCGGGTCGCAAATACTTAAAGGTTGAGAAACGCTGGTTTACATAAAGGAAAACGTTCTCAAATACGTATGTATTACCATTTAAACGTCAAACAGAAAATTGTGATTATCTCGAAAACCGGCCGTTTTTCGAAAAAATGCAAAACGACAAAAAATGCTTAGAATGTAGCGCTTTATAATAATATTATGTGAAATTATCAACTTTTTAATATTTTTGGGGAAACGTTTCAGGTAAACTAACCATTTCCGGTTAGCGGAAATAGCTCAAAAGTTGATAGAAATCTACATTTTGTACCTAATACTTGTATGCAAAATTTGCTTG
Organism: Erpetoichthys calabaricus; assembly: GCF_900747795.2. Taxonomy (NCBI): domain Eukaryota; kingdom Metazoa; phylum Chordata; class Cladistia; order Polypteriformes; family Polypteridae; genus Erpetoichthys; species Erpetoichthys calabaricus. Next base: position 154,383,105 of record NC_041405.2, on the reverse strand, counting down.
ACCGAAGTGAAAGCCTAATCAAGTATTCATATTTACACGCACACACACGCACAGACAGAATTCCAAAATTGGTATTTTTTCGGACTCAGGGAGATCTAAAACGTCGTGATTCATCAAAATCTCGACATCGAATCTTTGGACGATTATAATACCTTCTCTATACTTTGTATATGAGAAAGTAAAAAGAAGGCAAAACATAACAACAAAATCAAAATACAAAATCCAGGGACTGTACCTGATCCAAGATCCAGGGGTCAAAAGCAGAAAGTCCGAACATCTACAAAAAACAAAACAGGAGTCATCAACAAACCACAATCGCTAAGTTATGCCAAAGCTGATGAACACTCTGAACTTTCGGCTTAAAGGAATACTCCCCCCAAAAGTGACATTTCACCCCCTGTGTGACGGGCGAGAAAACATTTTAATCTGCAATTTTCATGAAAAGTGGAGACAACAAAGTTTATGATCAAATACAACCCTATGGTGACCCAATGCTGTACCACAGCAAACGCTCTGATAAACGTCCATTAAAATAAAACATCCAGGAGTTTTCAAATGGAGAGCCTTGTCTAGATTGACATTCTTAAAAAAATGAAGCCAAGAGTTTAGGGAACTTTTCACACTTCAATGTTGAAAGTTTTATTTTACAATTTTTATTATTTTTAATAGATTTTTTGCAGATGTTTCAGTTTTTCAGGTGTTTCTCAAGCATTTTTCTAGCATTTTCAAAGAAGCATTTCCGTTCTATAGGCTGGGAGGTGTTTGTTGTGTCTCCAGAATGTCTTTATGCCTTTTATGCCTTTAATCCTGGAGATCACAGTACTGAAGAGCAGGTGTCATCAGCCTTGTGATCACACACATAAGGGGGTCTCCCTGTTCTGCAGCAAAGTGGGTCAAGAAGACAATTCAGGAGTCTGTATGAAGCAGGCAGAATCCTAAAACGTTCCAGGATTACACACGAGCGTAGATAAGTGCTGTCACACACGACACCATTTCAGGGCTCATAGACTGGTAATTACACTCCTAGCCAGCGAGTGATGGCACTGTCACTTAATGTGTTTTTTTATCTCTCGCTCGGCAGTATGGATGATTGACGGGCCATCCGTCTATGATGTCACTTCTGCCTTGCGGCCTCCGGAATCCACCCGTTCTGTCTTACGTTCCTGAAAAACGGCTCTGTCTCCAACTTCAAGTCGAAGCCGGTGACATCAGAGTCGTGATTGTACATATAAGGGGCACCCTGTTCCATAACAAAGGGAGATGAGAAGACAATTCAGAAGTCTGTATGAAGCAGAAAAGCATCCTGAAACATTCCAGGATTACACACGAGCGTAGATAAGTGCGGCCACACACAAGACCATTTCAGGGCTTATATACTGGTAATTACACTCCTAACCAGGGAGTGATGGCACTGTCACATAATGCCTTTTCTGTCCCTTGCTCTGCAGAATGGATGATTGACAGGCCATCCACCTATGATGTCACTTCTGCCTTTCGACCTCCGGAATCCGCCCCTTTTTCCTCACATTCCTGAACAAACAACTCTGTCACCAACTTCAAGTCAGAGCCGGTGTCGCCAGAGTCGTGATTGTACATATAAGGGGCACCCTGTTCTGTAGCAAAGGGAGCTGAGAGGACAATTCAGGGGTCTGCATGAAGCAGACAGCGTCCTGAAACGTTCTGGGATTACACACGAGCGTAGATAAGTGCTGTCACACACAAGACCATTTCAGGGCTCATATACTGGTAATTACACTCCTAGCCAGGGAGTGATGGCACTGTCACATAATGCCTTTTCTGTCCCTCGCTCTGCAGAATGGATGATTGACCGGCCATCCGCCTATGATGTCACTTCCGCCCTTCCGGCCTCTGGAATCCACGTCTTCTGTCTCATGCTACTGTCGCCAACTTCAAGTCAGAGCAGGTGTCGTCAGAGTCGTGATTGTACATATAAGGGGCACCCTGTTCTGTAGCAAAGGGAGATGAGAGGACAATTCAGGGGTCTGCATGAAGCAGACAGCGTCCTGAAACGTTCTGGGATTACACACGAGCGTAGATAAGTGCTGTCACACACAAGACTATTTCAGGGCTCATAGACTGGTAATTCTGCAGTGGGTTGGCACCCTGCCCGGAATTGGTTCCTGCCTTGTGCCCTGTGTTGGCTCCAGCAGACCCCCGTGACCCTGTGTTCGGATTCAGCGGGTTGGAAAATGGATGGATGGATGGATAGACTGGTAATTACATTCCTAGCCAGGGAGTGATGGCACTGTCACATAATGCCTTTTCTGTCCGTTGCTCTGCAGAATGGATGATTGACAGGCCATCCACCTATGATGTCACTTCCGCCTTTCGACCTCCGGAATCCGCCTCTTTTTCCTCACATTCCTGAACAAACAACTCTGTCACCAACTTCAAGTCAGAGCCGGTGTCACCAGAGTCGTGATTGTACATATAAGGGGCACCCTGCTCTGTAGCAAAGGGAGCTGAGAGGACAATTCAGGGGTCTGCATGAAGCAGACAGCGTCCTGAAATGTTCTGGGATTACAGACAAGCGTAGATAAGTGTTGTCACACACAAGATAATTTCAGGGCTTATATACTGGTAATTACATAACAAGGGTGATGGCACTGTCACAAAATGCTTTTTCTGTCCCTCGCTCTGCAGAATGGATGATTGACAGGCCATCCACATATGATGTCATTTCCGCCTTCCGGCCACTGGAATCCGCCCCTTTCTCTTCAGGTTCCTGAAAAAGCGGTCAACCCTAAAAAGACGTCTCTGCAGCTACTGTGTATATTTTCCAACTATATCTCAACTCTCGCAGGGACGTTCTTAGGCATACGTGAACTATGCATCCGCGTAGGGCCCCGACTGTGACTTACAATTTTTTTTTTTTTTGTCGGGCTGTGGGCCTGGGGCCCATGTCATGCCCCTGGCACTGCAGCCGTCTGTGCCAGTCCCAGGAAATTCAGTTCAGTGCATCTCTTAGTCTTATTAACAATGATAATTTATTATCCAAATTGCAATCTTCACCTAAATCGCTAATAATATTTTCACACCGTTGTAACTTTGCCAAATGCACTATAGCAAGAGATTCGTTTTGGATTCATTCAGAGAGATCCCCATAAAATCATGAAACATCCTTATATTACCGGCCTTTACCAGCTCCAGAACAAAATCAATATTTTACCACTCTGCATACACACAAGCGTACATGTAGGCCTACTGGTCATCTAAGGCCTTTTCCAGATGTTTTATTAGAACACCTTCCTGAGCTCAGGGGGGGCTCTGACCCCCCCCCCCCGATCACCCCCCCCCCACCCATCCGGGGCCTGCACATTAGGGGCCTGCACATTTCTGAATTGCGTAGCACCCCCAAACTGCTAAGATCAGCCCTGACTCTCGATTATATGGGGTATACTTAGGGACCCCCAACCCTTTTTGACTTGTTGTCTGGTTCAATTCATGGCACATAAGCATATAAGAATGGATATGTGACAGAAAAAAATCATTGTGTTATAAAGATGTGAGCATTGACACTGATGAGGATCCATCATAAAGCCAGGAACTGACCAATGCTGCCCCCCACCCTGCCTACCCAGACTCGTATTGCTGTCAGCCTTTCCCACTGTAGAACTGAATGGCGACTATACGTCTCTCCAGCCTGAATATTTATGTATAAATGATTATATATTGCATTTTGGACCTGGAAACTACATCTGAGTAGCAAGTTAAATACACATATCTCTTTTTGTACCATATTGTACTCATCTAATTATTTCTTGCATGATTACTGAAGGAGTGTGTATGGCTGGAGTCTGTTCTGCATCGAACACAATCTCAGGGAGCAAGCGCCCCAAGCTAGAGACAGGATGGAGCAACTGGTGTCAGGAGTATTGTGTGATCGAAGAATTAAGGAGATGGTTAAAGGTCAGGTTTTTAAGACTGCTGTCAGACCAGTATGGATCTATGGAGCTGAGACATGGGCAGTGCAGGAGAAGACGTTGGATGTGTAAGAAATGAGAATGTTGAGATGGATGAGTGGAGTTACAAAAAAGGACCGAATAAGAAATGAGACATTCAGAGGTACAACAAAAGTGGGAGAGATATCTGAGAAAGTACAGAAAATGAGGTTGAAGTTGGTGTGGGCATGTGATGAGGAGAAACAGGGAATATGTGGGAAAAAGAGTGATGGGAATTGAAGTCCAGGGGAAGAGACAAGGAGGGAGGGAGGCCAATGTGGATGGATAAAGAAAAAGAAGATCTGAAGGCAACGGGTCTGCATGGAGAAGGTTGATCAAGCATATCAACTCCACATAGAATGGGGAAAAGATGTAGATGATGAAGATGAAGATGATGAAGATGAAAAAGAAGAAGAAGAAAAAGAAGAAAAAACTGAAAAAAGAAGAAGATAAAAAAGAAGAAGAAATAGAAAAAGAAGGAAAAACAGAAGAAGAAGATGAAAATGAAGAAGAAAAAGAAAAAGAAAAAAGAAAAAGCAGAAGAAAAAACAGAAAAAGAAGAAGAAAAAGAAGAAAAAACAGAAAAAAGAAAAAGAAGAAGAAACAGTAAAAAGAAAAAGAAGAAGAAACAGAAAAAGAAGAAAAAGAAAAAAGAAGAAAAAACAGAAAAAAGAAAGAAGAAGAAGAAAGAAAAAGAAGATCTGAAGGCAACGGGGCCGGTCCGTGTACTTTTTGGTATTTGAAATTTCATTTTAGAAACAAAAATGGAAAAAAGAAAATGAAAGGAAAGTTCAGATTTTAATTTTTGATCAAAGAATAAAATGAGGGAAAATAAGGTATTTTTTAATTCTGGGGTAACAAATAGCAGTCATAAACTTAAAATTACACATACTTATTATTTGTGATTCAACTAATGAATGTGTTATAGCTCAAAAACAACAAAACAGACGCATTTTTGTTGTCTAAAACCGGAGGTCTTCTTCTGCGCGATTTTTGACGACACGTGCGAATAGTCCTTCTCCTCACAACACATCGACCGATGGCCTTGAAGTTACACTGCATGGCATCAGTAAAAGATGGACCATTACGTTGTTTTTTGGAACAGTAAAAGAGTGACACTCCGGGACAAGGACATGACTGCAGAAAAACTTTGTCATATCTCCATCCATCCATCCATTTTCCAACCCGCTGAATCCGAACACAGGGTCACGGGGGTCTGCTGGAGCCAATCCCAGCCAACACAGGGCACAAGGCAGGAAACAATCCTGGGCAGGGTGCCAACCCACCACAGGACACACACAAACACACCCACACACCAAGCACACACTAGGGCCAATTTAGAATCGGCAATCCACCTAACCTGCATGTCTTTGGAATGTGGGAGGAAACCGGAGCGCCCGGAGGAAACCCACACAGACACGGGGAGAACATGCAAACTCCACGCAGGGAGGACCCGGGAATCGAACCCAGGTCCCCAGATCTCCCAACTGCGAGGCAGCAGCGCTACCCACTGCGCCACCCTTTGTCATATCTTTCAGGTAAAAATACAAGCTTTGCAAACTTTGCTTCACTGATGTGGCAGTTCTTTTAATTGTGTGAATGGTTGCTCATTGACAAGTGTAACACATGTTAAGAAAACTTTCTGTAAATCACGTTGCTTTCCTAACATGCGTTACACTTGTGCGCACTGTTAATACTCGAAACGATTGCTAGCATAGTAGCCAGTAAAAGTCAATGAGCAACCATTCACAATGCTAGCACTACAAAAATTGCCAGACTTAGTGTTAGTAAATTAAATCACCAAATGGTAGCTGTTTCACAATAAGTAACAACAATAACGTTCATAAAAGAACTGCCACATCAATGAAGCAAAGTTTGCAAAGCTTGTATTTTTTACCTGAAAGATGCGAATCAGTTTTTCTGCAGTCATGTCCTCATCCCGGAGTGTCACTCTTTTACTGTTCCGAAAAACAACGTAATGATCCATCCTCTGCTGATGCCATGCAGTGTAACTTCAAGTCCGTCGGTCGATGTGTTGTGAGGAGGAGGACTGTTTGCACGTGTCGTCAAAAATCGCGTAGAAAAAGAATTACCTCCGGTTTCAGAAAACGAAAATGCATCTGTTTTGTTGTTTTTGAGCTATAACACTTTCATTATTTGAATCACAAATAAATCCAGAAAAGTATGTGTAATTTTAAGTTTATGACTGCTATTTGTTTCCATAAAATTAAAAAATACCTAATTTTATTCTTTAATCAAAAATCAAAATCTGAAAATTCCTTTCATTTTTGTTTTTTCGTTTTTGTTTCTAAAATGAAATTTCAAATACCAAAAAGTACACGGACCGGGTCTGCATGGAGAAGGTTGATCAAGCATATCAACTCCACATAGAATAGGGAAAAGATGTGGATGATGAAGATGAAGATAAAGAAGATGATAATGAAAAAAAGAAGAAGAAAAAGAAAAAGAAGAAAAAACAGAAAAAAGAAGAAGAATAAGAAGAAGATGAAAAAGAAGAAGAAAAAGAACAAAGAAAAAGAAGAAAAACAGAAGAAGAAAAGGAAGAAGAAGAAAAAGAATGAAGAAGAAAAAACAGAAAAAAGAAAAAGAAGAAGAATAAGACGATGAAAATGAAGAAGAAGAAAAAGAAAAAGAAAAAGAAAAAAGAAAAAGAAGAAGAAAAAACAGAAAAAGAAGAAAAAACAAGAAGAAAAAAAAAAGAAAACACAGAAAAAGGAAAAAGAAGAAGAATAAGAAGATGAAAATGAAGAAGAAAAAGAAAAAGAAAAAAGAAAAAGAAGAAAAAACTGAAAAAGCAGAAAAAGAAGAAGAAAAAGAAACAACAGAAAAAAGAAAAAGAAGAAGAAAAAGAAGAAGAAAAAAAACAAAAAGAAGAAGAATAAGAAGGAGGTGGTCCCCCCTCCCCCCAAAAAATGGACTTGCTGCTATTGGTTGCCACCTCATTCAGACGTCTAGTAACAGCTGCTGAGGAAGTGGTTATGGTGCACAGTGGTAATCAACTGGAAGAACTGAACATACTGTATGTTGTAATCCACACACATTTAATCCTGCGTGTGCTAACAGCTAAATTTAATCTGCCCAGTTGAGTTCACCAGGAGCCACTGGTTTTCGCGGCAGCACTGTGTATAAAGCAAGGAGCCCACATGGTGGATGGTGTGCTGATCCTTTTCAGCGTTCGGCCACACAGCCAATCAGGAAAGAGTGCGCTGCTTGCAATCCAGAAACAGAAACCTCTTTTTAAATATCTGCTTAGTTTTAATTCAGTTATTTGTGAAAGAAATTTTGAAACAGTGTGGCACAATGGCTAAAGTTCAGCCCGGGGGCTCGGATTGGGGATCGAAAAAAAGGGGATGGATGTTATTTACTAGATGTAGGACTAAATGTTTTTTAAACATGAAACTGTTAGTGACACATCTCCAGTATTCGTCGTTAAAACAGGGGATACTACTCAGCTCAGCACTTACACTAATAGCAGTCAATACACAAATACACAAGACTGGCACATGCAAACCTCATACAGTTGACACCATAAGGAAGGAATGCCAGCTCTGCGCTACCACTCTGTTTATATATTGAAACATCTGTAGTAAACTTTAAACTAAATTAAAAGTAGATGTGTACCTATAACGTTTGTTGAATTCTTGTCACTTGACTGCAATGTCCTTGGGCACTTGACCTGTCCCTCACTCTCTGTCATGAGACCATGGAAGATTATTTGTGCCAAACTACATTGAAATGCAAGTGGGTGTTTATCGTGTCTGCCATTAACCATCTCTGCAACGAACAGACCTTCTGGAACAGATGAAGCAAAGACAGAGTCGTTTGGCCAGTAGTAACAATAGACATGTTTGGCACATTTCAGGAGGAGAACTTCATACCAACTGTTAAGCATGGTGGTGGAAATGTTCTGGTTTGGGGCTGCTTTTCTTCCTCAGGGTTTGGGCAGCTTGCAGTCATCGAGTCAGCTATGCATATCAACGTATGCTAGAGGAGAACGTGAGACTATCTGAGCTAGAACTGCACCTTTCAACATGATAAAGATCTGAAGAACACCAGCAAACTCACCAAGGAATGGCTCAAAAAGAAGTAATGGGCACCATTGATATCAAAGTGCATGATCCTACCATTAGAAAGAGGCAACACAAATGAGATCTATATGCGAGGTGTGCCATAAGGATGCTGGGAAGACTAAAGTTTCAATGAACACCTACAGTAGGCAAAGACCAGGACTCCTGGAATGATGTGCTCTGGACAGACAATGCAAAGAGAGAGTTATTAGGCCACAGCACCAGGAGACATGTTTAGTAAAAAACTAAGAATTTGACCAGAAGAGCCTGATACCAATTGTAAAGCATGGTGATGGACAAGTTCTGGTTTGGGGTCAGGACCAAGGCAGCTTACAGTCACTGAGTCAGCCATGAATTCTGCATCACATCAATGAGCGCTAGAGGAGAATGTGAGGCCATCTGTCCAAAAGTTAACATTGAACAAGAACTGGACCTTTCAACATGGTAAAGATCTGAAGCACACCAGCAAATTCACCAAGGAAGGGCTCAATGAGAAGAAATTGAGGGTTTTATGGACTGGCTTAGTCAAAGCCTTGGTTTGAATCCCATTGAAATGTTGAAATAGGCAGAACATGCGAGAAAAGCAGCAAGAGTCTTGCAAATGATCAGAGCAGAACATAAGATGGAAAAAGAAGTCTCCAAGACATCCAGAATTTCATCACTGGACCTCCAATGGCCAATGTTAATATCAAAGTGCCAGAGTCTACCATTAGAAAGAGGGTACGCAAATAATCTGCATGGGAGGTGTGCTGGGAAGGAACATCAGGGCACGACTAGACTTCCATGAGCACCAAGGCAAACACTAGAACTTCTGGTAGCATGTGCTCTGGGCAGATGAGGCAAAGACAGAGTTGTTTGACCATTAGAAAGAGGATATGCAAATGGGAGGTCTGTGAGGAGGAAATCAGAAAGAACATCAGGGCAAGACTGGAGTTTGCAGATGAATGATATTTAAATAACAATAAAATGAATCAATATACAAGAAATAATCTAGCCAGTAGGTCAAGTTTGACTCTTTCTCCAGGCAGAGAACTGGCGGCCTAAGTTCTTCACCCAGACTCACACAGTGAAGCGTGTAATTTAGGGGTCCATAACCCTAACCCTAACCCTAATGTCCATGTCTACGTATAGGTTGCAGGTTCAACACCGACTTGTGGGGTGACCCTTGAAGAGCTCCCTTAACCCTTCACCACTCCAGCTGTAAACACAACCCCTTATTTCCTTGGGGATGGTGACGGTGTTATAAAATAAATTTCACTTCACCTGTGGAAAGCTAGGGTGGCACAGTGGCACAGTGGTAGCGAGTGGTAGTAAGGAGACCTGGGTTCTCTTTCCAGGTTCTCCCTGCGTGGAGTTTGCATGTTCTCCCCGTGTCTGCATGGGTTTCCTCCCACAGTCCAAAGACATGCAGGTTAGGTGCATTGACAATCCTAAATTGTCCCTAGACTGTGTGCTTGGTGTGTGGGTGTGTGTGCCCTGCGGTGTGCTGGCGCCCTGCCTGGGGATTTGTTTCTTGCCTTGCACCCTGTGCTGGCTGGGATTGGCTCCAGCAGACCCTCGAGACCCTGAAGTTAGAATATAGTGAGCTAGATAATGGATGGATGGAAATAACAAGCAGGCAGCATGGTGGCGCAGTGGTAGAGCTGCTGTCTCGCAGTTAGGAGACCTGGGTTTGCTTGCCAGTTCCTCCCTGTGTGGAGTTTGCATGTGCTCCCCGTGCCTGCGTGGGTTTCCTCCCACAGTCCAAACACATGCAGGTTTGGTGCACTGACGATCCTAAATTGTGTGTGCGTTTGTATGTGTGCGCTGCGGTGGGCTGGCGCCCTGCCTGGGGATTTGTTTCCTGCCTTGCGCCCTGTGCTGGCTGGGATTGGCTCCAGCAAACCCCCGTGACCCTGTAGTTAGGACATAGCGGGTTGGAAAATGACTGACTGACTGTGGAAAGCTGGCAGCTTCATTGGGTAAACTGACAGTGTGGCCCCCTAGTGGCCAAAGCGGGGGAGTGTAAACCAAAAAAATGGTCCCCACTGGGGTCTCTAATGAGTCTACAGAAACATCTAAAGATTCTTTCATATAGACAGACAGGCAGTGTGGGGCAGTGTGTTAAGGCTTTGGACCCCCCCCCCCCCCCCACCGTAAGCTTGTGGGTTCAAATCTTACGACAGACAGTGGTGTGACCATGACCAGGTGCCTGGCACTCCTCACAATGCCAACCTGAGCTCCAACTGGGGGCAGAAATGTAACCAATTACATCTTAGATGATGAAAGTAACCATGACTAAGCGAAAGGCGCTATATAAATC